>NW_012115766.1:1107596-1205622 GCF_000951035.1 Colobus angolensis palliatus
GGAAGGAGAAAGAAAGAAAGAAAGAGAAAGAGAGAAAGAAAGATGGAAGGAAGGAAGGAGAAAGAAAGAAAGAGAGAGAGAGAGAGAAAGAAAGAAAGAAAGGGGAAAGAAACCAAGATTGGAGGCTAGCTATGCTCATTGCTACTGGGATGTCATTGTTTCTAGGTCTTCCCAGATGACACAGCAAGGGGGGGATTCGTGTGTTCATAATAACCCTTGCTTATACACACAACTATAACTATTTCTATATGTATCCATTTGTACCTATATTAAGCTAAACATGAGTTTACAATTGTGTCTCTAACTCTAATCCTACACCACATAAATCTTTCTAGCCTTCCCTATGTTTCCCTAACTTTTTATTTTAAAAATTACAAGCCTACAGAGAAGTCGAAAAAATAGTACAACGAACAGGAAGAATATAGGATATACTATTCTCCTAGATTCACCAACTATTTTCCTATGTTTGGTTTGTTGAAAGACAGAATTTTTTTCTTTTGGCTGAAATATTTGAAAATAAGTTGTAGATCCCATGATGGTTTACCCTTAACACTTCAGCATGTATTTAATAAGAACAAAGGCACTCTCCTACATAACCTTTATTCTACTAACATCCCTGAGAAAATCAGCAATCATTCTATAATATCATCTACTATAAAGTTCATATTCAAATCTCCCCAATTTTCCTAAATATTTTTTATTTGTTATACTCATATCTGAGTTCTATATACTCATATACTTATATGAGGATATAGAGTTCATGTTCAAATTTCCCTGATTGTCCTAAATATTTTGTATCTCCTTGGATTTTGTTTGTTTGTTTTATAATCCAGTGCGAGTGCACATTTGCATTGGGTTAAATCATTTTAATCTCTTTTAATCAATCAAGTCTTTAGTCTCCCATCTTTTTTGTTGTTGTTACTTTATTTTTCGTAACATTGACTCTTTTGAAGAGTTCAGCCAGTTATTTTGTAAAAATTCTCATATTCTAGATTTACCTAATATTTCATTATTATTATTCAATTCAGGTGAAACATTTTTGGCAAGAGGACTTCATTGGTGAAGTTATGTCCTTCTTATTCATCTCAGTGGGAGGCACACCATGTCACACTGTCTCTATTAGGAAGGCTAAATGAAATCACTTGGTTAAGTTGGCGTCCACCAAGCCTCTCCATGTAATAACATATCTTTCTTTGGTAATATGAGATGGTCTGTGGGGAGACACCTGGAGACCATGTATAGCATTATATATATGAATTCATAATTATGACTCCAACTATCGTCCTATACCACATAAACCCTTCTTGCCTTCCCTATTTTTCCATAATTTTTATTTTGAAAACTTATAAACAGGATATATATAATATATTATACATTTTTTCTAAGTAACCTTTCCCCCATATATGTATATATGTTTCCCCCAATATATATATATGTTTCTCAATAACCTTTCCCCCGCAATGGTTTCAGCATCCATTGAGGATCCATAGGTTGAATCAATGACTATATCAGCAGTTGCAGAATGGTCTTTGACTAATTCTATCATTCCTTAGAATTAATTCAATTATTCATATATCATTAGCTGGTTGGTCCTCTTCTAGGAAGTAAACTCTGAGGTAAAAGCTAAAAGATGAGTAGGTGACATGTGCCTGCAGTCCCAGCTACTCAGGAGGCTGGGAAGAGAGTATTATGTAAGCCCAGGAGTTTGAAAACAGCCTGGTAAGAGGTAAGAAAATGGAGATTTGAGTGTAAGTCGTTCTTTGAAAAAGTCTGGCTTTTAAGAAACTTTCAAGTTTCCCTTTAAAGAAAGAGAAGCAGCTGGAATGAATGTGGAATCAAGGCACTGATGGGAAAGTGTTTAGTAAATATTTGTGCAATTCCAAAAATAATCTGTAAAAAGGGAGAACCTGAGTAATAGCACTTTGTGTAACTATAAAACAACAAATATAAATGCACTGGTTTGCTCTTAACATTGGGAAGACAATGCAGAACAATCTGTTACCAAAGTGGAGAAAGAGTCCTACTGTTTGCTGGTGAGTCACACACAGAGTCAAGAAAGCATTTTGAGCAATAGAGTAACCTGGTCATATTTGAATTTTTAAAATATTATTAATTAATTAAATATTTAAAATATTTAGATAATATTTAAAATTATATACAGCAGCTCTTTCCTGCATGCACAAGTTCCCTCCAGGACATTTTTGCATTCATTCCTGCAGAGTCCTAGCTATATCTCCAATCTAGGACCAGATTTTATGGGAAAAAAAAAATTGGTTTGGCTGCTGGGTAGTGGTAGTTTGGTTTGGACTACATGGGTAGTGTCAATTCACTACCCAAAACTTGGATGAAACGTGGTCTTGTGGTTATGGATGTGGGGGAAGGAGGGTCTCTTTTTCTCTACTCAAAGACAAACTGGCTTCCTTTATCTTTCTGTGCCAGTGTACAGATTTTCCTACTCAAACCTTTTGCTGAGGGTATAGCCATTTAAGCATCTGGATTAAAGGAAGGGTTTGGCTCATTTGAAGCTCTTTTCCATCAGCTCATGGCCTCAAGTCCTATCGCCAAATGGACATTAAAATCCAAGTTTCTGGACTACAGAGACTGACAGCCTTCTTTGCCCTCCGCTTTCCTAACCCAGGTAATAAACAAGAGCTTACCATTCTGGTTTTTAGTTTTCTGTTTCTAAAACCAAGAGATTTCTTCTCTTTCACAAAAAGCTCGCTAGTCATTCAAAAAAAAAAGGATTATTTGCTATATTTTTTCCAGAATTTCTGGGTATTTGCAGAAGGATTTGAGATTTTCTAGCTCTACGTATTTGTAGAACCAGCATGTTTATTGAAACAGGCCTGTTCACTCCCTGCCTCCACTTCTTCCCGTTCTTTTCAGTTCCCAAGTGTGACAATCTGTCTTTAGCTTTGCTCTCTCTGAAGCACTCCGTTCTAATAACACCAAACCGTACACACCAAACTGATCTCCCCGTCTGAAAAGCACTTGCGCCCCTCTTGACCTGTTTACTGAATTCTCAGCTATCCTTTAACCCACAGGGCATATTTCATCTTCTCTAAGAAGCCTTTCCTTTGAACCTCTATAATCCCACAAATCCTGGTGGTTTTCCTATCTCACTTACTATATTATAATATAATGATCTCTTAGTGGTTCTCTCCTCACTGTAAGGTACTTGAGGTCTGGGACCATAATTTACTTGTCGTATCCCTGAAGCTAACATAGTATCTGACCCACAGTAGGTGTTTAATACATTAGTTAACCAAATAAATAAACACAAATCAGTTCCACAATGATTGCCTTTAAAAAGTTTAATACTCCCAGACACAGGAAAACTCCCGTTCCCTGGAAAACATGTATGCCAAACCATCATATGGGGAAAAAGAAGGTAGTATTCAGAGCTCAGAACACTACACCCCTGGGGTAGATGATATATTGTGCTCCCTCTCCCTCACAGTGGACAGCCTGAGATAAGAAAGACATGAAATCTGACTACACCGACTGTTCAAAGCCCTGTGGTGAATTACCATAAGAATGACTACAAAGCCTCAGCCTGTCATTCAAGGTCATCCAAGATCTAACAGCTAGTCTATCTTTCCAGTACTGTCTTCTGCTATACAGACCCTTAGTCACTTCCCCGTAATTATTATGCATCTCATATCATCCTACACCACCACTGGACCCTACCTCCCTAATCATGTTGTGTACAAGAGTTCAAAAAGACGTGACATTGTTGCAAGCATACTGTTTATTCATTTTACTACTTTCTTACTTTATGAATTTTAGGTACATATCAAAGTAAATAGAATGTATTTAATTTTGTTACTCTTGGCTGTAATAAAATCTCTTGCTCCTTTTGCCTACGCGACCATAAACTTTATATTAGAGTTGGCTCTCCGTCTGAGTCACCTCCCACACCCCACTCCCACGGCTCAGCTCTAAAGGAGAGAAGAGTGGGGAGGAAAAGGAGGCTGATTTTCAGGTCTAGCATGGCTCAAATGGCAGGGTCATCTCCGCCTTTCCTCCACACTCCCACCAAAGTCAAGGACACTCACTGGTAAGCTCCCTGATTTATGGTACCCCAGAGTAACTCTGTTCCTGAGATGTCACCTTTCCCAGGGAAATTTGCTATCTTGTTGAAAAGGTTTGGGATGAACTGATTACTTCAGAATAAGTATGTAATTATTTCTGTGGTCGACTGAGACAACTTCGCATGGGAAATAAAAGCAGATGTTACCCCAAAAAAGAACTCAGTTTGGCAGACGCGGAAGTATGGTGGGGAGATAACATACCCTGCCTGGCTAAGTAATTGCAAACAGCTGCTGGGCTGCATAGAGCTCAGACTGAGAAAATGTCACCGCAGAAAGGAATATCTGTGCCTCATTGGTCTCCCCCCTCTTGGTACAGATGAGGAAACTGAGGCCAGAGAGGAGGTAGGATCAGAACCCTCATCTGCTTCTTTCATTCCAGGATTGCTTTTTCTGAAAAATGCAGAAAGCACTTACAGCCCAAAGAACTGTTTTCTTCGGATTTCTCTACAAGAAGAGTGGAAGTTATCATTGTCAAATATTCTTAAGCTATTGAGAAGCCTGTGAATTCCATTAAACCATTAACATCCCAGTGTGTCTTCTGTCCTCCATATGACTATGGAGTGCTGAACACTGAGCCCCGAGCACTGAGTACTCAGCATCAAGCACTGAGTACTGAGCACCATGTCAGACTCCCAGGCTCCGCAGCTTATCAGCTTCCCTGTGGAAGGAAAGCGATCACTCAATGGATCCTGCCAAGTGCTCCAGCTTCAGTGGAACATGCCTCAATGCTGCCAAAGATTATAGATTTCCTCTACATTCGGAATATATTTTCTGGTCTCTATTTATAGTTGGTGACAGTCTCCATATGCCAATAGTATCCTGAGTTTATTTCAAGTCCCTGTAGTATTCCAAAAAGAATTCTGTTCCTCCCAGTCTCCCCCAGCTTTTCATCCGAGAGGAGAACCCAGGCTTAGGTAACAGTCTCCTGCAAGAACTCAGCTTCCTTATCCTCCACCAAGGCTTTCCCTCTGGCCCGAGATACAATGACTTTCTCCTTCCTGCGGGTTCCCAGAGCACTTATGAAACCTCTATTATAATACAGTGTTCCATGCATTCAAAGAGTTGCAGTCCTCACTCCACTCCTCCACTAGACTCTGAGAAGCAGGTGGGAGGGGCTGAGTCATGGCATCGCTGGACCCCACGGAGCCAGCACATCGCCCAGGACATTCAAGATGCTCAGTAGCAAAAGGTCTGGAGACAACGGTGGAGGTGACCCCATGAGTCACTGTCTGTCCTCTCCCCACTCTTCTGGTCCTGCTTTCCACACTGTTCCCTGGGTCCAGGCTTGTTCCACCTCCGCATACCTTCCTCCCAAGACTCTGAATCAAGAGTTTGATGAGCATGTGCTCCTATGGGATCGTCTAAGCCTGTATTTTGGGCACTCATTGCTTTTCCCACCTTGGCCATGACCCTGACTCACCAGAGATATTTCAGAAATTGTTTTCACAGGTGATGACAAACAAAATCATCTTCATGTTCCATCCTGTTTTAAATATTTCTAGGCTCGCTGATAGACTTCTAGGCCCTTGAGAAAGCTCTTTGAAATTCAAATCCAGGGGATCTGGAAGGTTCCTAGAAAGCAAACTCTGGGGTGAGCAGGGTCTCAGAGCTGAGTGGAGCAAGTGTTTTGTGTAAGGACCAATTTAGGGCTGAACATCTTAGACGTATCTGCTTTTTTTTTTTTTGAGACGGAATCTCACTCTGTTGCCCAGGCTGTAGTGTAGTGGCACGATTTCAGCTCACTGCAACCTCCACCTCCTGGGTTCAAGCAATTCTCCTGCCTCAACCTCTCAAGTAGCTGGAATTACAGTCATCCACCACCACACCCAGGTAACTTTTTATATTTTTGGTAGAGAAGGGCTTTCACCACATTGGCCCGGCTAGTCTAAAACTCCTGATCTCAAGTGATCCACCCGCCTCAGCCTCCCAAAGTGCTGGAATTACAGGCTTGAACCACTGCGTCCAACCTGTATCTGCTTTATTAATTAGAGGAATTCCCAGGAAGAAATCGTCATCATTTTTCTGCCACACATACCTACACACAAAGTGCATATCTGGGCCAGTTTGAGGAATGACACCATAGACTTGGCTTTCTCACTTTCCTGTCATTTCTTCCTGGACTGCGGAGTAAGCCGTGTGCAGCTGGCCTATAGGCCACTCAGCCCTGCTGTAACAGAGTTTCTAACCCCAGCCAGACTCACTCGCATCTGAAAACTGGTCTTCTCTGTGCTTTGTGTTCCAGCTGCTGCTTTTTCTTTACTTACTGGTAGTTGGGACTCTAGAATTCTGCTACAAGCAGAATCCTGCAGTCTTTTTGGTAGGTTTTAGAGAATACAGTGAATTAAAAACAGGTTGTTAGGAAAAATGGTCAAAGATGGGAACAGAAACTGGAACACCCATTTCCCTTGATGTGCTAACCCTTTATCACCAAGTTATCTCAGAGCCCAGAGTACCCATCTTTTATAAATAGCCTCTGCTATTGTTAGGCACTGCCAAGGGACAGAAACTGCTCCTGTTTGGTTTGTAAAAGAATTAGGGGCCAGACGTGGTGGCTCATGCCTGTAATCCCAGCATTTTGGGAGGCCAAGGCAGGTGGATCAGCTGAGGTCAGGAGTTTAAAACCAGCCTGGCCAACATGGTGAAACCCAGTCTCTACTAAAAATATAAAAAAAGTTAGCTGACTTGGTGCTGGGTGCCTGTAATCCCAGCTACTCAGGTGGTTGAGGCACGAGAATCATTTGAACCCATGAGGCAGAGGTTGCAGTGAGCCAAGATCGCGTCATTGCACTCCAGCCTGGGTGACAGAGAGAGACTCCATCTCAAATAAATAAATAAATAAATAAAATAAAGAATTAGGCTCCTTTTGAAGAGTAGGCTGTTAGTTCTGGTGATAGTCAAGTCCAAAACGTTCTAAACAAATTGACTCAACATTAATCTCTCCCGCTCCCTCCTTTGCACGTGCATGCACACACACACACACCCTCACAGACAAGACTATAGTCTTTTAACTGGAAGAGCTACCAGAAGTTTTTTTTTTAAAGCAGGCACAAGCAGATGCTGGAGAGGATGTGGAGAAATAGAAACGCTTTTACACTGTTGGTAGGACTGTAAACTAGTTCAACCATTGTGAAAGACAGTGTGGCGATTCCTCAAGGATCTAGAACTAGAAATACCATTTGACCCCGTGATCCCATTACTGGGTATATACCCAAAGGATTATAAATCATGCTGCTATAAAGACATATGCACATATATGTTTATTGGGGCACTATTCACAATAGCAAAGACTTGGAACCAACCCAAATGTCCATCAATGACAGACTGGATTAAGAAAATGTGGCACATATACACCATGGAATACTATGCAGCCATAAAAAAGGATGAGTTAACGTCCTTTGTAGGGACATGGATGCAGCTGGAAACCATCATTCTCAGCAAACTATCACAAGGACAGAAAACCAAACACCGCATGTTCTCACTCATAGGTGGGAATTGAACAATGAGATCACTTGGACACAGGGTGGGGAACATCACACACCAGGGTCTGTCATGGGTTGGGGGATTAGGGAAGGGATAGCATTAGGAGAAATACTTAATGTAAATAATGAGTTAATGGGTGCAGCAAACCAACATGGCACATGTATACACATGTAACAAACCTGCACGCTGTGCACATGTACCCTAGAACTTAAAGTAAAATAAAAATAAATAAATAATAAAAATAAATAAAAATCAGGCATAAGAGGCACTATGGAAAGCAAATCATTTGTCAAAGTGAACCCTGCAAGTTAAGCAATGTATGCGTACATTACACAAGGACACTTGCCTGGTAAACTCTGTCCTGGTGTCCAAGCACTGAGCAGCACCAGAATTAAGAATAACAGTGGCCAGGCCTGATGACTCACACCTGTAATCCCAGCATTTTGGGAGGCCAAGACAGGCAGATCACAAGATCAAGAGATAGACAGCATCTGACCAACATGGTGAAACCCCATCTGTACTAAAAATACAAAAATTAGCTGGACGTGGCGGCACGTGCCTGTAGTCCCAGCTGTGCTCAGGAGGCTGAGGCAGGAGAATCGCTTGAATCCAGAAGGCGGAGGTTTCAGTGAGCCGAGATCGCTCCACTGCACTCCAGCCTGACAACAGAGCGAGACTCCATCTCAAAAAATAAATAAATAACAGCTCAGTGAAGTGAAGAGGCAGAAGAAGATGAAGGAAGATTGTACTTATTCCAGGAGTATAGTCCTTAATCAAAGCCTGATCTGCCTACGGAGCTGAAGTTATGAAGCCCTGAGTACCTATTTCTTATTAGTGTCCTGATGCTCCTCTCTCTAAACACTACTGACAACATGAATGTGGTCTTATCCTTCCCTATTGCCCTTACCTAATTGTCACACTCTTATCTGCAGGGTGAAATATGCACAAAATACAATGCTATAAAATGTTACTCTCCTGCTTTCTCCTGGTCTCCAATATGCTAGGGTCTTCTAGAAGGCTTCTGCTTCTGCTCCTGCCTCATGGTCTCCCCCTAGGGCACCCCACTGAGCTCTAGTTTGCCTGTGAAAAGCCAGAAGCATGGAATACAGCGGAGCTGAAGTCACTCCCGCCGTGGATCAGAAGGTAACATGTGTCTCCTGTTCCCTGGAGACCTGCCTGTCCATACCTGGGAAGTTAAGTTTAATGACCAAAGAATCACCCCTGCCCACTTTCCCCTTCATTTTTAAATCTCAGCCCTCCCAGATGTGTGTCTATGGTAAGTGCTCCATAGATATTTCTGGCTCAGGCTGCTAACAAAGTCTTGAAAGAGGAAATAAATCAGGTCGTTCCTACAGCGCTGCTTGGTTCGCTGCAAATATGACTAATTAGTTCATGAGTCAGGCAGAGCCAAAGGTGAGAGCACCTTGAATTTGGATCTGAAATGTTTGCACAAACATTTTCTGCCCACTCTGATGCCACAGCACATTTCCCCCTGAGCCGTGAGCCTCCTGTCATTGAATCAATGTCACAGACGATTTGAGTCACACTCAGCAAAAGGCTGCAAGGAAACTGTGAATCAACAGTTCGGCGATGGAATTACAAAAAGAGTCAGATTGTCAGCAAGGTCATATCTGCTTGATACACACTGTTCCGTGAGCGGGAACAAGCCTGCTGCACAGGAGGGCCTCACAGAATCACGTGGACCAAAATTGAAGGTTCCCCACCTGCACCCCAGTGGGGTAGCTTGCTCATGAAGGTAGAAATGGTCTGCTCTGTGTACTTGGACGTCCACCTGCAGCTGGCTGGCGCCCACACGCAGTGGCTCTTCAGCCCCATCACCGAATTAAGACCCACACTGGGAGCTCCAGGGGACATGCACCATTGGGCCTCAGGCCAAGCAGCTGATGCCTTTTTGTTTTAATCTGCTCTGTCCTTCTCATTGTGCTTCAGTGCCCTAAAGAAAAAATAATTATGAGATATGGTCGCAGCTTCCAGTTTAATTGGGAAGACAAGGCTAATCCATGAAATGTCAGAGAGAGAAAGACATGAGGCTAATTGCTAAATGTTGCAGCACAGAGTTGATTGTTTGTGGGGAATCAGAGGAGATGGAGAGAAGAAGTGAGAGACTCACTCACTTATGCTTCAGAGTCTTCGCATGTGCTGTTCCCTTTGCCTGGCATGCTTTTCCTATCTCTTCATCTAGTTAACTCTTATCCTCCTCAGGGGTTGCTTTCACTGCCTGCTTCCTCAAGGTGCCTTTTCTGATCCTCTATTGAGTCTTTTCCCCCAGAGACTTTGACACAGTTTGCAGTGTTGATTTGCTTTGTGTATTTGCTACTTTCTCTCCCTTCCTGCTGGACTGAGATACATCAGTTTTGCTCATTGCGGAATTTCAGACCCTCAGCACAGAGCCTGCGCACAGAAGGTGCTCCAGTGAGCTCTGCCACTGAGCACAGGAGATGGAGCTTGACCTGGGCTTCCAAGAAAGTATAGGATTTGTATCCCCTCAGGTGAGATTTCAACATGAACAAACATCTATTTTTTTTATTTTTAAAGATAGGGTCTCACTCTATCATCCAGGCTGGATTGCAGTGGCAAAATCATAGCTCACTGCAGGCTTGAACTTCTGAATTCAAACGATTTTCCTGCCTCAGCCTCTTTAGTATCTGGGACTACAGGTGCCCACCACCACACCTGGCTATTTTTTTTATTTTTAAATTTTTTTTGTAGAGATGAGGTCTTGCTATGTTTCCCAGGTTGGTCTCAAACTCCTGGCCTCAAGCAATCGTATTGCCACAGCCTCTCAAAACGCTGATGACAGGCGTGACCGACCACACCCAGGTGAGCGGAGACCTAAATGTCGGCATCAATGAGGCACATGTGTGAGTGGTGAGGAGAGCACCCTACAGGGTAGAACAGTAGGGGAAGGTGGGACTGTGAAAGGGGGTGGATCTGGGAGGACCTTAGAGACAGGCTAACGCTGACCGCCGATGGAGGAGAAGAAAAGAGGGAGCCACTTAAGGGTTGTAATAAAAATAATTGCCGGCTGGGCACGGTGGCTCACACCTGTAATCCCAACGCTTTGGGAGGTTGAAGCAGGTGGATAACCTGAGGTCAGGAGTTCGAGACCAGTCTGACCAACATGGCGAAACCAGACTCTACTAAAAATACAAAAAAATTAGCTGGGTGTGGTGGCAGGTGCCTGTAATCCCAGCTACACCGGAGGCTGAGGCAGTAGAATCACTTGAACCTGGGAGGTGGAGGTTGCAGTGAACCAAGGACAAGCCACTGCACTCCAGCCTGGGTGACAAGAGCGAAACTCCATCTCAAAAAAAAAAAAAAAAAGAATTGCCTAGAGAAAGTGATACTGAAAGGTTCCTTTGGCATCTTGCTTGGAGGAGGAAGTCTCTGGAAGCAGAGGAGCCCGCTGGTGCAGGCCCACGCTGGGAAAGGGGAGGGAGCTTTCTACCTGGCAAAGGCCTTCATGGCAGGCACTCTTCTCAGGAGGAAATAGGACCAGCACAAGGAGAATGAGCAGGACCCGAGATGTAGAATACAGATGAGGGAGCAGGAGTGAGAAGGGCTTCCAAGCCTACAGACTGGGTAGATAGGGACTGAGAGGCCAAACACCAGGGCAGGGGGATTAGCAGAAGGAGCTGGTCCGGGAAAACTAGGGTGAGGGTGATGAGTTCAGTCTCGATATTTATTCCAGCAACAAAAGTCATGGCATATTGTGAAAGTTGTCACAATTAAACTGGAGTCACCAATGTTTTTTGTTTTTTGGGTTTTTTTGTTTTGTTTTGTTTTTTTACAGGAAAAGGTCTTCATTGCAAGAAAAAATTTTTTTCTTGGCATGTAGACTTTTTTCCCTTTCAAATAATCAGCTCTTAATGGGTTTTTTTCCTCCACAATGGCAGTAAAAAGGAGTATTTTTGTCATTTGATAAGACACATACCATAAACAAATGAGTGCTTATGACCACACAAACCTTGGCAGGGAAGCCTCCTGTGTGGGGTTCTGCAGCACACGGACGACTGTGTGGACCTCAGAGAGCCCCCCACACTGTGTCTCCATTGATATGGTTTGGATCTGGGCCCCCACCTGAATCCCATGTAATCCCCATGATTACATGAGAATTGTATTCTACTCATTGAATTATAATCGCCAATGCTTGAGGTGGGGCCTGGTGGGAGGTGATTGGACTCGGGGGGGTGGTTTCTCATGGTTTAATTTCATCCTCCCTTGGTGCTGTCTTCATGATAGTGAACTCTCATGGATCTGGTTGTTTAAAAGTGTGTGGCACCAAAAACAAACAAAAACAAAAAACCCCCAACAAATAGAGCCAGGGAAGGCTATGATGAGAGGATTCTCATACCCAAATGCCTGATAACAAAAACGATCTCAAAAAACTGCAAAAGCCACAACTTTGCACAAAGACCATCACAACCTCATACACAAAATTACGTCTTTGAGGACATCTGCCCAGCAACTGCCTGTACAAGCTCAAACTGGCGTCACCCTTGTTATTGATCCTTATACCCAAGGATAATTATCTCAAAACAATTATGTAATCCTCCTCAGTTTTCTTTCAAAACCTTTTCCTCCTTTACCTCCCTGGATACACACATAGTTTGCTAATACACATCTATTCCCATTGCAATGCCCTACTCCGGAATAAATATATTTTTCTTTTAGAGAACTTCTCTCTGTTATTTAGATTGACAGTATGTATTAGTCATCTGTTGCTGTGCAACAAATTATTTCAAAAAATTCATGGCTTAAAACAATACCCATTTATTATCTAACAATTTCTGTGGGTCAGGAATTAGCTGGCACCTTTGTTCTAGGGTCTTTCATGAAGCTGTGGTCATGGTGTCAGCCGGCACTGCATATTCATCTGAAGGCTCAGCTGGGGTTGGGTCCACTTCCAAGCCCACTCATATGGTTGTCAGGATTCAATTTTTCATGAGCTGTTGGCCTGGAGACCCCAGTTCCTTGCTGGCTACTGGCCAGAGGCTACTCTCAGTCCCTTGCCATGTGGGCCTCTCCAACACAGCAGCTGCATGGAAGCATGCAAGCCAAGGAGGCCACAGAGAGAGTCTTCTAGCAAGAGGGACATTACAATCTTTTGTAACCTAATCATGGAAGTGACATCTCTCACATTGCCATATTTGTTAGAAGCAAGTTGCTCAAAGGGAATATAATCTTACAAAGTCATCAGTACCTGGAGGCAGGAATCATTAGGGTCTATCTCAGAGGCTGCCAGTCACAGGGTATTTAGAAACATGAAACGGAGTTTGGGAGCAAGGGAGAAGTCATCTAAATGTAGATGAGGGTTAACATTATCAAAGGAAAGAGTATTGTTTGTGTGTGCGTGTGTGTGTGTGTGTGTGTAAACACACAAAAACAATACTCTTTCCTTTGATAATATGTACAAACACACACACATACACACACACATACAGAGTATCCCTTATCTGAAATGCTTGGGACCAGAAATGTTTCAGATTTCAGATTTTTTCAGATTTTGGAATGTTTGCATATACATGATGAGATATCTTGGGGACAGACCCAAGTCTAAGCACAAAATTCATTCGTTTCATATATTCCTATGTGTGTAGCCTAAAAGTAATTTTATACAATATTTTTAATAATTTTGTGCATGAAACAAAGTTTATGTTAAGTCCTTATGTGTGGAATTTTTCACTTGTGGTATCATGTTGGTACTCAAAAAGTTTTGAATTTTGGATTTCAGATTTTCAGGTTAGGAATGATCAACCTGGTGTGTGTGTGTGTTTGTGTGTGTGTGTGTGTGTGTGTGTGTGTATCAGGACATGGAGGATCAGTCACATTTAAAAATAAGAACAGGGAGACAGAGAATAAATAAAATAGGGAAAAGGAGAACCTAGGGGATAATTCAACAAATCCAATACCACCACTTCCTTCAAAACCTAGGAGGAAAGTCATCTCCTCCAGGGAGCCCTCTTGGATTGACGGGGCCCTATCTAATCCTCCACTAGTTATTCACTCAAAAGAGCCCAAGAGTCTACTATGTGCAAAGGCTACTGAGTGGAGAGGGACCTAACAGAGTCTCCAAGAAGTTTAGAGGTTAGGGAGTAAAGACGAATTCATAAATAGCTTTTTTAAGCTGAAAAGCAGAAGCGACAGGAGAGTGTTACACGGAAGAGACACGAATCACCAAACTTCACGGTGGGAGAGACCTGCTTCCCCTGGGGAATGGGACTGATGTGTGGGTCAGGCTGGTCTCCAGTTTTCACTCCTGTGAATGTGCCACATTGGCTGGGGTCCCAGGACACTGGGCATGGCTCCAGTTTGTCTCCCCAGCTGGGTCATGTAGCCGAGCTAAAGCACACCCAAGTTTTCTAGGCCTCTCCTACCTGGATGGTGGCCTGCACACCTCAACTCCCAGGAACTGCCTGCTGAGGGCAAAATTTCCTCTCAGGTGGGCAAACCAGCAGAAACACAGACGCAGCACACCACCTGAAAGAAATTGCAGCATTTAGTGACATGCCTTCCACATTCTCAAGTCATTCAGTTCTTAGCAGACACAGGGCTTGACGGAAGGAGTGATTTTGTTCCCCTCGTTGGTCAAAAGATGCTTTTGATGAATCATTTCTTTATTTAGTTTTTAGATTGCATTTCACCTCAGCGGCAAAGCTCTCCAAATGAAACCATTCATAAGACCAGGTAAAACCGCAGCAACTTTTAAGGCTATCCCTGAAGGTTAGCCACAAGCCAGAGCTCAGATTTCATTTCGAAATCTGCCAGAAGGGATGTTCTTGGGAGCTGCGTGCTACCCACAGGGTCTTCCTGCTTCTCTCTGACAAGCCCCCTTGAATACTGCCTTGAAGAGAACAGTTTCTGGAAGTATAAGGGGTGTGACTGGTCGGACGCAGTGGCTCACACCTGTAATCTCAGCACTTTAGGAGGCCGAGGCTGGTGGATCACTGGAAGTTACGAGTTGGAGACTAGCCTGGCCAACATGGCGAAACCCCATCTCTACCAAAATATACACAAAAAATTAGTTGGCATGGTGGTGCACGCCTATAGTCCCAGATACTCAGGAGGCTGAGACAGGAGAATCACTTGAACCCAGGAGGTGGAGGTTGCAGTGAGCCAAGATCATGCCACTGCACTCCAGCCTGGGCAACAGAGTAAGACCCTGTCTCAAAATAATAATAATAATAATAATAGTAATTTAAAAAATAAATAAATGAAGGAGAAAAACTGGACAAAGGAAAATAGCCATCAAGGGTCAAATTTCCCCTGAGAAAGGGTTTTCTGCTGACCAAGGGCAGAATAAGGCAAATACTCCGCACAACTCCACAGAGAAGGAAGGAGGGGGAGCAGCTTGCTCTAAGCCCTAAGCAAAGTTGGGGGGACCACAGTGTGACTGTCCCCAGCAAAGCCAGCCTCTGAGCTAACCACTCTGATGACCTGCTCCCCATCTTCAGCCTGAAGGGACAATATTAGCAATTGGCAAGTTGCCAATATCCCATTTATTGGCTCATTAATAATTCTTCTGGACTCCCAGAGCAATCATTTGACTCCAAATAGATCACAAAAATTGCCACTGAGATATCTCTACCCTTTCTGACATTTCATGAGAGCAGAGGCAGAAATTCACACGGGAGAGTCTGGGGATTGATACTGGGGACTGGGGGTTTTCTCCTTTCCCCGAATCTACAAGGGCCTGGTTCGCTCTAAGCTGCCTCCAGGAGGTGAGCCACTACCCAGGCTGGGCTCTGCTCCACTTGATTATGGTATACCTAGGGCCTTGCATCTCGAAGTGTGGTCTCCAGACCAGCAGCACTGGCACGCCTCAGAAGCTTGTTAAAAAGGCAGACTTTCAGGCCCCATCCCAGACCTGTGGAATCAGATCCTGAATTGAAATAAGACTCACCCCATCAAGTGATTTATACACACCCTAAGGTGCTCTCATTTATTTGTAGGAATAAATGAATTTATCCCAAGGAAGTAATCAGATGCACGCACAGCTTGCAGGTACCCATGGGCTGAATGCATCATTGCTTAAAAAGACAAAAACTTTGGCCGAGCCTGATGGCTCATGCCTGTAATCTCAGCGTTTAAGGAGGCCAAGGCAGTGGATCAGTTGAGGCCAGGAGTTCAAGACCAGGCTGGCCAACATGGAGAAATGCCATCTCTACTAAAAATATAAAAATTAACCAGGCATGAGAGCACACACTTGTAGTCTCAGCTACTCAGGAGGCCAAGGCAGGAGAATGGCTTGAACCCAAGAGGTAGAGGTTGCAGTGAGCCAAGATGGCACCACTGTACCCTAGCCTGGGGAACAGGGTGAGACTGTGTCTGAAAAAAAAAAAAAAAAGGCAAACACTGGAAACAAACCAAATGTATTGAAGCAATATTTATTTGAGGGCCTTTTATGTGACACTGAGAAAATAAGAGTTACAAAATAGAGAAAGTCTTAAAAAACGGTTCATTTTGGGGAGATGGAAAATTGCATGGCCACTTTTTTAAATACCTCTTTAAATAAAGAAACCAAAACCTACTCTTAGAGCCCTATTTCCTGCCTTCCAGGTTGGCTCAATTATTGTGACTGTCTCTAGGCAAACAGTTCGTGCAGTCGGCTAGGCTAGGGACATTTCCCTTTGCTAAATAAACAAGCAAATGCAGACAGGACTCAGCTGCTGCAGCACACTGGAATTGCATGTGAAATGAATTAAGATCCATTTCCAGGGCTGTGCTGTCTGAACATAACGGCCGGCTTTCACCCCACCCCCACTTTTCCCATCCCCCAAGAAACAGTCCACGCAATCTCAGGGGCACGTGACCCTCTGGTTCTGACATCCGAGGTGCTCGGTGGATTTGCACATCATTGTATCCATTATTTTTCCTAAAAGGAAGACAGCTTAGATAAACACCTTCCTTTAAGTCAAATGTAAGTTTATTCAACTACAGCCACAAGAAGGATAGTAAACTCTGGAGAGGAACCTTCTGGAGAACACAGCAATATTAACTTGCTGGCCCAGGGATGGGTTTACAACTGCTCTCATTGGTTGCCATACATTATCGCTTCACTGAGTATTGTCCAAGCAGAGCAAAGTCACTCAAGCAACACTTCTTATAATCAAGGCAAGTGGTCAGTGGCTGCCCTAAAAAAAAAAAAAAAAAAAAAAAAAGCCTGGAAATACAGTCCCCAGCCGGAATAAAGATCTTCCTCTGCATCCTCACAGCCCAGCTGAATTGGACCCTGCAGGGCTCTTACCTCTCTGCCCAGGAAAACGTGGCTGCTGCACGTCTCTGCCCAGCCGCATTTGATCTTGTGGATTTCGTGTCTAATCCCAGCCTTGATTACTCTGGCTTGTTTGGCCTGCTCTAGCACACCTAATCTTTCTATTCTCTCTTGATTCTCTCCCATCCTTACTCATCCCTCAGTCATTGATTGATTAATTCAAAAGCCAAGCCCCCTGCTGTGCTGCATGTCAGATGTTCTAGATGTGCTCAAATGAAGGCCCTTTTCTTTTCCAGAGGAGTTCACTTCCCATGTTGGGAGACAGTAACAGGAACAAATCAGGCTGCCTAGGTGTTCACAATGTCACCAATACTGGGAAGTTAAATTTTGTAATATTTTAATAAAAACAGCCTTTCTGAGCTCAACCCCCTCCCATCGCCTACTCATCTTTGGTTCTTAGTTCCCGCACTTTCCAAATTCCCTTCTCCATAGCTCATCTGGCCTTGTCACTTTTACAAACCGCTCTGGCCTGCATCCTGGATCTCACCCTAGAAACCACTCTGCTGGGGTCACTCCAGCAGGGCGCCCAGCTTCCCCTCTCTCCCTGGCAGAAAAACCTGATTCTCTCCGACTTTATCATGAAAAGTTCTTTCCCTGCCCACGTATCTCTCCAGATCTTGCCTTATAAATGAGAAGGCTCATTGGGTTAACTGCTAACCAAGAGCCATCTAGTAGAAGACTCCAGGTTTTGGCAGTGCAAATTCCAGTCTTTTAATGGGATCAGATCCTCAGGCCCCTCCCTCTCTTAATAGCACCTCTGAGCAGAAAGATGCAGTTGAGATTTATCTCATTTATGCTTTGACTCATTACACACACGTGCATGCACACTCACACATCTTCATACACTCATTTACACACGCACTTACATACACACAGATACATAAACACCTACATACATACACACTCACACTCATGCACACACACACGCACTCATGCATATGAGCATCTTCTAGAAGGAGGAAGCAAATTGTGTTAGGTTTCTAGTCTTTCCCTTCCTGCTATAGACAATTGCAATGCAAATATGACAAATGATACAGTCAGAAGCAGATTTATCCTGAAGATAATGAAGCTTAAGCATCTGGACTCTTGACTTGCACCAGAATGGTTCCTGGGGTGGTCTATGTGGGGAGTGGAAGTCAGGTTGCAAACAGGAGGCATTTCTGAAAACGTCCCTAAAAATCTCTCTGAAGAATGAGACCTGGATATCTAAAACTCCAGTAGTTTCTTGTGATTTCTTTTCTTATGCTAGATAAACATTTGCATTCCTAGCTGCTACGTGTGAATGTGTGTACCCCAGTCCTCCACACGTCACATTCATATGGTGAAATCTAATCCCCAAAGTAATGGTACTTGGAGATGGGGACTTTGGGAGGTGGTTAGATCATGAAGGCTGAGCCCTCACAAATAGGATTATTACCCTTATAAAAGAGACCCCAGAGAGCTCTCTTGTCCCTTCCACCTGTGGGGACATGATGAAAAGACAGCCATTTATGAGCCAGGAAGCAGACCCCCACCAGACACCAAAGCTGCCAGCACCTCCATCTTGGACTCCCCAGCCTCCAGAACTATGAGAAATAATATTTTTTTTTTTGTTTATAAGCCACACAGTTTGTGGTCATTTGTTATAGCAGCCCAAACAAAGAATCTAGTCAATTTTCAGCTGGGCGCTGAAGCTCATGCCTATAATCCCAGCACTTTGGGAGGCCGAGGCGGGTGGATCACTTGAGGTCAGGAGTTTGAGACTAGCCTGGCCAATATAGTGAAACTCTATCTCAACTAAAAATACAAAAATTAGCCAGGCATGGTGTCACGTGCCTGTAGTCCCAGCTACTCAGGCGGCTGAGGCAGGAGAATTGCTTGAACCTGGGAGGCGGAGGTTGCAGAGAGCCGAGATTACACTACTGCACTCCAGCCTGGGACAGAGCGAGAACCCATCTTAAAAAAAAAAAAAAAAAAAGAATCTAGCCAGTTTTCTATTTGTGATTTTATATTTTTGCTTAAAGAGGCCCCCCAAATTATATTTGCTTCAGCTGCTACAAAATCTGAACTTGTTCCTTTTTGCATTAAAACAAGAATTCTCAGTCTTGCCACTGCTGACATTTAGAGTTGGATAATTCTTTGCTGTGGGGGCTGCCCCTGTGGGATGTTTAATAGCGTCATTGGCCTCTACCCACTAAATGCCAGTAGTCCTTTCCCTACCCCCTTGCCAGTTGTGACAACCAAAATCTCCAGACATTGCCAAATGTCCCCAGTTGAGAGCCACTGTAGTAAAAGTTTACACAAACGGCTATAAAAGCAGAGGAAGAGAATCAAGATGGAGAGGTGAGTATGAAAGGAGGGACAGGAGCTTTGGAAGAACAGAGATGTTGTGAAGAACATAGTGAGCACTGAGTCTGAGTCTAGGGAAGACAAGGAAGAAAAGCAATAAAGGAATATGTGTAGATACGTAGTCTGGGATGGATGGGGGAATCCCATGGCATAAATTTTAAAATTACGAAAGGTAATGAATTTGGTTTGACATTTTGTGCTAGGCACCCTATGGGGAGGGATATGTAGGAGGAGCTGTGTACTAAGTTGATGGATATGGGGATCAAAAGAGAAATAAAGACTGAAGATTAATACACAAATTTGGTCCTTGTCAACTACGTGGAAATTGAAGCCATGAGAAAACAAATTTTTGCTCAAAGGCAGTGAAGAAAGCCAAAGACTAAATCCTAGAGAACATGAACTCTGGGTGGGCAGAGGAGAATCAACCAGTGAAAGATACTAAAAAAAAGTGGACAGATTCTGGCTGAAAGCAAGTGACCTGAGGCAGTAATTCAAATCTGCAAGAAAATAACAAAGAGTAACAGTGAAGATAATTATGCCATTATAAAAGACAGTTTAACAATTTTTTTCTCCTTTCTTCTCTTCACTGATTTTAAAAGCAATTGTATAAAATAATATGTATATAATATACAAAGGACCTTCAGAAAGTTTATGGAAAAATGTAATTAAAAGATAAAAATGAGGCCGGGCGTGATGGCTCAAGCCTGTAATCCCAGCACTTTGGGAGGCTGAGACGGGCGGATCACGAGGTCAGGAGATCGAGACCATCCTGGCTAACACTGTGAAACCCTGTCTCTACTAAAAAATACAAAAAACTAGCCGGGTGAGGTGGCGGGCGCCTGTAGTCCCAGCTACTCCAGAGGCTGAGGCAGGAGAATGGCGTGAACCAGGGAGGCGGAGTTTGCAGTGAGCTGAGATCCGGCCACTGCACTCCTCTCAAAAAAAAAAAAAAAAAAGATAAAAATGAAAAGTATAAACTTTACCTTTCAACATACGCTCCATCAAGCTCAAGACACCTTTGGAAGTGATGACACCAATCATTTAGTCCAACCCTAAAGAACTGTAGTCCCTGGTTAGTTAAACATGTCTCCACTTAGGAACCACTTTTTTACACTATAGCTGAAGAAAAATGGGTGCCCTTTAAAGATGTTTTTTTTAAGATTAGGAAACAAAAAGAAATCAGAAGAAGCCAAATCAGAACTGTAAGGTGGAGCTGCCTAATGACTTCCCATCAAAACTCTCTCCCCAGACTGCCCTTGTGTGATGAGAGGAATGAACAAAAGCATTCAGAGTAGTTGAGCAGGACTCTGGTGAAGCTTTCTGGGCACTTTTCTGCTAAAACTTTGGCTAGCTTTCTCAAACCATTCTCACAACAAGCAAGTGTTATTGTTCTTTAGCCCTTCAGAAAGTCAACAAGCAAAATACCTTGAGCATTTCAAAAAACTGTTGCCATGACCTTTGCTCTTGATTGGTCTGCTTTTACTTTAACTAGGCCACTTCCAGCTCTTGGTAGCCATTGCTTTGATTGTGCTTTGTCTTCAGGATAGTACTGGCAAAGCCATGTTCCATCTCCTATTGCAATTCTTCAAAGAAATACTTCAGGATCTTGATACCTCTTGCTTAAAATTTCCATCGAAAGCTCTGTTGCCTGCAGCTGATGTGGGCACAACAGTTTTGGCACCCATCAATGGGAAACTTTGCTCAACATCAACTCTTCAGAATTGTGTAAGCTGAACCAATTGAGAGGTCTGTGGCATTGGCATTATTTGTAGTATTATTGTTCGTTCTCTTCAATTGGTACATAAATTAGGACATCAAAAATTGATGTGGATAGTCTGCACCATGGTCTCCATCTTCAACATCAACTCAAATTACATCCTATTCAGACATTAATAAAACATTAGTACAAGTTTATTTTGCTACAAAAAAGTTTGAAATCTACAGAGCTTTTCATAATATTCATTTTCCATGAACTTTGTGAAGACTCTTCATATTATTGAACCCATAACATACAGAAATGTGATATCTACATTAAATTTCCATAATGTAATGTATTTCTGTGTAACATATTTGTCAAAGATAGAAAAAAGGAGGTGGGTGGAAGCAAAGGTGTATAAAAATGATTACAAATGACGAAGTTTTTATAGCAATGTATTGTTGGGTTTCTAACATGAATAAATGTAACATGTATAATAATAGTACCACAAAAGAAGGGGAAGAGAATAAATCTATACAGAAGTAATGCTTCTATATCTCACTAGAATCAGCTAGTGTAAATCAGAATTTGATTCTGATAAACCAAGGTGAATATGGTAAGCGTTAGAGATACCACTGTAAAGAAATTTTTTAAACATAGTGAAAACATAATTAAAGAAACTTAAATATATCACTGGACAATATTTAAATAATGCAAAAGAAAGCAGTAAAGAAGGAATTGAATAACAAAAGACATGAGACACATAGAAAAAAAGTACAATGGCAGATGTGAATCCAACTAGAAACATTAAATGTGAATGAATTAAACAATATAATCAAAAGGCAGAGGTTGTCAGATTAGATTTTTTAAAATCCTACTATGTGTTAGCTACATACCTGAGACATATTTTAGATTAAAATACACAAATAGATTGAAAGTAAAAAGATGGAAAATGATATATCATACAAACAGAAACCACAAGAAAACTAGAATGACTATGCCAATATCAGACAAAACAGACATGAATATTTTATAACGATAAAAAGTTTCATCCATCAGGTAGACATAACAATTATAAATACATACGTAGCTAATATCACAGCACCAAAATATATGAAGCAAAAACTGTCAGAAATGAAGGAAAAAATAGACAATTCAACAATAATAGTGGGAGTGGTCAACATCTCGTTTTCAATAATAGATATAGCAACTAGGAAACAAATGAGAAAAGAGATAGAAATTTGGACAACACTATAAATCAGTTAGGTCCAACAGACATCTACAGAACCCTACACCCAAAAACAATCAAATAGACATTGTTCACATGGAACATTCTCCTGTATACACCGTATACTAGACCATGAATCAAATCTTAATACATTTAAATGAATAAAAATAATATAAGGTATATTATCAGACCATGATTCAATGAAATTAGAAATCAGTAACAGAAAGAAATTTAGGAAATTCACAAAGATGTAGAAATAATACAATACACTTCTCAATTAAAAAAGGATCAAATAAGAAATCAAAACAGAAATTAGAAAATACTTGGAGCTAAATGAAAATGAAGACACAACCTACCAAAACTCATGGGATGGAGTGAAGGCAGTGATTTGAGGGAATTTTTAACTCTAAATGCCTATATTAAGAAAGAAGAAGAATCTAAAATCAATAACCTAACCTAAACCTCTATCTAAAGACACAGAAAAAGAAGTGAAATAAACCAAAATCAAGCAAAACTAAGGACATAATAAAGATCAGAGCAGAAATTAATGAAGGAAAATAATAGAAAAATAAGACAAAATTAATGAAACCAAAACCTGGTTCTTCAAAAACATCAAATAAATTGATAAACCTTTAGCTATATTGACCAAGAAAAAAGAGATAGAAGACTCCATTTACTAGAATCAGAAATAAAAAAGGGGACATTTTTCTTACATTCTTTCTTACATTATTTTCTTATATTTTCTTACATTATTTCTGTATGACTAGCAGTCTTACAGAAATAAAAAGGATTATAAAGGAATACTACAAATAATTGTATGCCAATAAATTGGATAACTTAGATGATGAAATGGACAAATTCCTAGAAAGACACAAACTACTATAATTGACTTGAAAAGAAATACAAAATCTGACTTTGGGAGGCCGAGGTGGGCAGATCACAAGGTCAGGAGATCGAGACCACAGTGAAACCCCGTCTCTACTAAAAATACAAAAAGTTAGCTGGGCACCATGGTGGGCGCCTGTAGTCCCAGCTACTCGGGAGGCTGAGGCAGGAGAATGGCGTGAACCCAGGAGGCGGAGCTTGCAGTGAGCCAAGATCGCGCCACTGCACTCCAGCCTGGGGGACAGAGTGAGACTCCGTCTCAAAAAAAAAAAAAAAAAAAAGAAATACAAAATCTGAATAGATCTGTAAGAAGTGAATAGATTAAATTAGCAATCAATAAACTGTATATATATTTTCTTTGTGTATACAAAGAAAAAAAGCTCAAACCTAGATGGCCTCACCACTGAAATTACACCAAACATTTGAAGAACTCAAACCAATTCTTAACAAACTCTTAAAAAACAGAGCAGAGTGCAGTGGCTTACGCCTGTAATCCCAGCACTTTGAGAGGCCGAGGCAGGTGGATCACTTGAGCTCAGGAGTGTGAGGCCAGCCTGGCCAACATGGCTAAACCCCATCTCTACTAAAAAATACAAAAATTAGCCGAGCGTGGTGGTGCACACCTGTAGTCTCAGCTACTCAGGAGGCTGTGGAGGGAGGATCGCTTGAACCCAGGAGGTGGAGATTGCAGTGAATCGAGACTGAGCCACTGCACTCCAGCCTAGGCAATAGAGTAAGATTCCATCTCAAAAAAAAAAAAAAAAAACACAGAAGATGAGGGAATACTTCCCAACTCACTTATGAGGCCAGTATTATCCTGTAACTTACTTATGAGGCCTGTCATCAAAACCTATGTGCTATATTAAAATCAAGAAATTTTCCCCTAAAAGATATCGTTAAGAGATGAAAATGCAAACCACAGAGTGGGAGAAGTTCCTTGAAATATAAATATCCAGTCAAGCACTTGTGTCCAGCATACACAAAGAATTCCTATAAACTGTTTTTTAAAAGACAGTCAATTAACAGAAATAAACCTGAGCAAAAGATTTGAACAAGTACTTCACAAAAGCAGATTTCCTAATTATGGCCTACAAACATATGAAAAGGTGCTTAGCTTCATGAGTTATCAGGGAAATGCAAATTCAGATCACAATGCGATACCACTACATATATATCAAATGGCTAAAACAATACGAATTATTCCAAGTGCTGACAAGAATATGGAGCAACGGGAACTTTTATTAAATGTTGATGGGAGTGAACTGATACAAGCGCTATGGAAATATTTGGCAATATTTACTAAGTTGAACACATATATGGCCCACGAACCAGCAATTCCACTTCTAGGTTTGTTATACTTGACAGAAACACATATATATATATATTGACCAAAAGACACATAGATGAATGCTCCTAGAAGCTGTGTTTGTAATAGCCCAAAATTGGAAACAACCCTAATGGATAGACAAATAAACTGCGGAATGTTCATACAATAGAAAATAGCAACAAGAATGAACAGTTACAACCCACAACATGAAAGAATCTCACAACCATAACACTGAATGAATGAAACCAAATATAAAAGAGTACATACTGTATGATTCCACTTACATAAAGTTCAGACTCAGTCTGTCTTTCTAGAAATCAGGTAGTGGCTCTCCGTGGGGCGGGGAGGGTGACTGAGACAGGCCACTAGGGTGAGAGCGCTGGTGGAATTCGATTTCTCACTGAGTACTGGTTACACAAGTGTAACAGAGACACAAGCGCTGTGTCTATGCATTGAGGATTTTGTGTGTTTCTGTGTTGGTTATGCTTCAGTAAAATGCTTTACTTTTCAAAGTCCCATATGCTAAAAAAAGAATAAAAAACCCAAATGCAAAATTTAAAATGAAACGACATAAAATCCAGGTCCAGAAGTGGCCCCTAACCCTTGCACCATCTGGCCTGGCTCTCTGACCTTCACGGCCGGCAGAGTCCCCCTTGCTCCCTAAGCTTGGCGACACTGCCTCCTCATTGTTCCTCAGATACAACAGACAGGCTCCCACCTCAGGGCCTCTGCCCTCACTTAGGGGCTTCCTCCCCCAGGTAACCCACACTCACTCACTGATATATTCAAAATTGTACCAAATGCCGCCTCTACAGAGAAGTCTTTTGGGCCACGCTGCTTCCTGTGACGTATCACTACCTGCTATGAGACTGATTCCTGCCCCTGCTATAATAAAACAACATTGTGGGCGGGAACATTTTCTATTTTATTCCCTGTGGTGTCACCAGTGCCTAGAACAGGGATTTGTTGAATAAAGAAATGAATGAAACTCACAGTGAACCATGGTCTTATTCATTATTGCACTCCCCCCGTCCCGCACCGTGACTACCCATAACAGATGCTCAATATGTTTAATTGCTTTGGAGCTGAATTAAGAAAATTGCATTGCCAATAAACCGTTCCGTGGGGAGACCACAAGGCCTTCTGTGGATAGTATATGCTTGTTACCATTGCCATGCAGTGCTCTGAAAAACAAGGCAAAGCTCTTAAAATGTGCGGTTAGACTGTGTATCCCCTTCTCACTTAAAAGACACAAAGCCAGCCCTAAGAAGACAGATCAATGCAATGATTCAATATTGCTGTCACCTAAGGGAGTAAGAAAACAACCCTTTTGTTTGGTTGTGAGTTTCCTGCAGGGAAGAATCTTGAGTGATGGGGGAGTGAGAACACACTGGAATACTTATTTGCCGGATGACATCGGCTGCCTCACCGCCCGTGCAATATTAACTCTTGGTGTTTCCAGGAGAAATGACAGAAAGTCCATTTCTCACCATGGCGCTCAGTGACTCACCCAGCTTTCTTTATGTGCTACATCACAGGTATAAATAAGACTTGTGGAAAGAGGGCTGATGAAGGCACGTGCAAGGCGTGTGCTGCAAAGGCCACCTTATTAGTGCGTTCAGACCCAGCAGAGGCTGACAGTGGCTGACTCACTGCGTGTCCTCCAAGGGAGGTGCTGGAGATGGAACTCAGCTTTTCAGGGACCTGCAGGTCACCTGGCAAGCACAGCCCTTGCCCAGAGGAAAACAGGAGCAGGCCTGGCCCCTGACTCTTCCTCCAGGGCAGCTCTGGGCTCATGGAGAAGGAGCCTCCTCCCCAGCCACCCTTTCCCTACACCAGCGATACAGAGAGCTCCCCACTCCTGCTGTTCTAAAACCTACTCTGTGGAAACTGAAACTCATTCACACTGAGGTGGACACGCTGATAACAACTTAAAGAGGTTTTTCATCTACGGCTGAGACTGTAAACCAAAAGTAAAATTCTAAGGGGCCCAGTTATCTGAATGGATCCCTCCTCCTGGCCAAGGGCATTCCAGAGTTAACCTGAAAATCTAGCTCAGGCCATGATGAAAGAGGGGGGCGGACATGCCTCATTAGATACCCCCCAGCATTAACATCAACACAGACCTTAGGTCTGATGGGAAACATTTATGATCTAGTTTCTCTAGAGCCTGTGACCTAGAGGCTTCATCTGCATGATAAAAACCTTGGTCTCCACAACCCCTTGCCATAACCCGGACATTCCTTTCTACTGATAATAACTCTTCCCTGCCAACCTCGAGTTGTCCCACCCTTCCAGATAGGATCGAACCAATGTACATCTTACATGTATTGACTGATGTCTCATGTCTCGCTAAAATGTATAAAAGCAAAGCTGTACCCCGACCACCATGGGTACATGTTGTCAGGACCTCCGGAGGATAAACTTTCTAAATTGACTGAGACTTGACTCAGATATTTTGGGGTTCACAAGACAGTACAGATTTGCTTGGGGAGCCTAACTGAACTCCTCATTTAGTCTCTTAAAATCATGTCTCTATCTTATTTATCTACTTTTACTGTGTTCCCATCCTTTGGTTCATTCAGACTCAACATTTGACACTTTTAACCTAGGGCATGTCAAAAGCTTTCCTCATTTTTACATACAGTGTGGAAAGCCCAGTGCCAGGTATGCATTCCGCACAAACACGTGCGTTCCTCCTCTCTCTGACACACAGTCGAAGCGCTAACTGTGGGCTGACTGGGTGTGGAGGACCTTCCTGCCATGCTCATCTTCCCGTGGCCATGACAGGGAAAAATACAGTCCCCACCCAACTGGTGCCGTTCTCAACCACCTCCCTCACTTCCAAACCTTCCATGGCTTCTCAGAGCTAAGGAGAACTGAACCCAAACATTCATCCTGGCATTTAAGGCAAATCCCTCAGAATATGGGCTAGTTCCCTAGCCCCATCAATGCCAAAAATGAAAGACTTAGAACTGGAGAAGGAAGAACAAAAAATTCAGATTAAAACCGCTTTTTGTTTTGTTTTGTTTTGTTTTGTTTTAGATGGCGTTTCACTCTTGTCACCCAGGCTGGAGTGCAATGGCGTGATCTCGGCAACCGCAACCTCCATCTCCTGGGTTCAAGTGATTCTCCTGCCCCAGCCTCCCCAGTAGCTGGGATTATAGGTGCCTGCCACCACACCCAGCTAATTTTTATATTTTTAGTAGAGAAGGGGTTTCACCATGTTGACCAGGCTGGTCTCAAACTCCTGACCTCAGGTGATCTGCCCATCTCAGCCTCCCAAAGTGCTGGGATTACAGCCGTGAGTCACTGCACCTGGCCTAAAATCTTTTAATTTCTGTACTTTCCCTGAAATTTTTTAATTTGAAAAAATATATCTGGAATTTTTAGAAAAATTAATAAGATGTTTAGGGTAAAATATTCTTAATTACTTATATTTTCATATCTTCCAATTGAGCCTTAAATGGAAAGAGTCACATTAAAATAACAATAGAGTAAGAGGCAACTTTTGAAGGAGGTTTATGGCATTGGCTGTGGTGACGGTTTCACAGATATATGGTGTACCGCCTTTGCAAAAATTGTAACTGAGGAAACTATGACAGTGAAAGAGATCTGACCTGACTGACAACATCTTGCTTCTAACCTTTACGCTGTCCTGTTCATTCCTGGGCATAGGCTGAACTAACTTCGGGAAGAAATTCAGTTCATGGTTTGACTCTGAAGCAAAATTGATAATAACCCTTTCCCAAAAAGGCTCCCTTCTTGCCTGGGGACCAGTCTGCCTTTGCAGAGGAGACAAACAGTGTTGTTTACTGTTTGCACACACACACACACATAGAGAGACAGAGAGAGAGACAGAGAGACAGAGAGAGAGAGAGAGAGAGAGAGAGAGACAGAGAGAGAGAGACAGAGAGAGAGAGACAGAGAGAGAGAGAGAGAGAGAGAGAGACAGAGAGAGAGAGAGAGAGAAAGAAATATCAGAAACTTGTCCGGTAAGAAATTCTTACCCTTTTAGCTGGCATACAAGGTTTCCAGGTTCCCTTTCCTGCAGCTTCCAGAAGAACGAAGCGGTTTTTGATGACCCAGCTCCCTGTGCCATGGCTGTGGGGGTCAAGCCACTTTACAAAAGAAAATCACCCTTTTCTGTTTTACGGAACCACAGGCAAGAGATTCTTATTTTTGCAAGATGCTGCCCAGCAGGTTGCACGGGGAACCGAATTAACATTTTTCATCCCAGCCGAGGCAAAATACACGTAAACCAGACCCTAGTCACCTGGTTCAGCACCCAATATCGACCTGGCAAGGCTCAAACCTTCTCCTGTTGGTCCCCGTTGTCTTTAATCCACTCACACTGGGGAGAGAGAACCTCCCACCAGGGAGTCAATGGGCATCTTCAGGCACAATGGAAGAGCAGTCACCCTGAGTTAGGCCTGCTGGGCGTTCCTTCATCAGCAATTCCTTCAAAGTTCCCCTCCGCACATACACGCACGCGCGCGCACGCGCACGCACGCCCGCGCGCACACACACGTAAAACGAACAGAAGGCCTTCAAGACACAGATTCCAGACCCAGTTTCAAATCAAGAGGATTCCTCCAAACAAGTCCCCTATTCTCCATCCAGTTAGACACCCTGTAACAGGGCTACAGCTACGGACATCTGTAATGGGACTACAAATAGACACCTCGTGATGGGGCTGCAGACAGACACCCCAAGAGGCTACCAAGAGACAGCAGCACCTCCAGAGAGGCCAACATCAGGAGAAGAAAGGGGCTGTGGACAGCGCCTACAATACTCACCAAATCAGACACGCCACCATGGGGCTACAGACAGACACCCTGCAAGGGGGCTACAGACACACCCTGTGACAGGGCTACAGTTATGGGATGTTTCCCCAGGACTATTTCTCCGTTGCAATTAAATCCATATACATTGGGTCGGCAGTGCCCCATGGGTAGAGATCAGCCCCCAGTCCAAGAGAACTAGGCAGCCACTTGGGCTGGCCTTTGGATCTATTGCCAGAGGGAGGCTACCAAACCATGGTCAGGTAACCACAAGGGCAATCCCAGGAAAGCCCCCAAATGTGTAACCACCCAATGGGTTCACCCTTCCCGCTGCCTAGACAGAGCTAATTTATCAAGACAGGGGAATTTCAATGAAGAAATAGTAATTCACACAGAGCCAGCTGTGTGGGAGACCAGAGTTTTATTATTACTCAACTCAGTCTCCCTGAGCATTTGGGGACCAGAGTTGTTTTCTTTTTTGCTTTTTGTTTTCTTGAGACAAAGTCTCCCTCTGTCATCCAGGCTGGAGGGCAGTGGCTCAATCTCAGCTCACTGCAACCTCCACCTCCCAGGTTCAAGCAAGTCTTGTGTCTCAGCCTCCTGAGTAGCTGAGACTACAGGCATGCGCCACCACACCTGGCTAACTTTTGTGTTTTTAGCAGAGACGGGGTTTTGTCATATTGGCCAGGCTGGTCTTGAACTCCTGACCTCAAATGATCCACCCACCTCGGCCTCCCAAAGTGCTGAGATTACAGGCATGAGCCACAGGTCCTGGTGTAGGGTTTTTAAAAATAATTTGGCAGCGAGGGGTCGAAGTGAGGTTTTCTTGCTGTCTTCTGTTCCTGGGTGGGGTCGCAGAACTGGTTGAGCCAAATTACCGGTCTCGATGGTGTCAGCTAATCCATCCAGTGCAGGGTCTGCAAAATATCTCAAGCATTGCTCTTAGGTTTAACAATAATGATGTTATCCCCAGGAGCAAGTTGGGGAGGTTCAAACTCTTGGAACCAGAGGTTGCATGACTCCTAAACCGTAATTTTTAATCTTGCAGCTGATTTGTTAGTCCTGCAAAGGCAAACTGGTCCCCAGGCTGGAAAGAGGTCTTTTCAAGAAAAGGCTATTATCCAGGCGCGGTGGCTCACGCCTGTAATCCCAGCACTTTGAGAAGCCAAGGTGGGCAGATCACGAGGTCAGGAAATCGAGGCCACAGTGAAACCCCGTTTCTACTAAAAATACCAAAAAAAAAAAAAAAAAAAATTAGCCTGGCCAGGTGACCAGTGCCTGTAGTCCCAGCTACTCGGGAGGCTGAGCCAGGAGAATGGTGTGAACCCAGGAGGCGGAGCTTGCAGTGAGCCGAGATCACACCACTGCACTCCAGCCTGGGGGACAGAGCAAGACTCTGCCTCAAAAAGAACAAAAACAAAAAAAAAAACAAAACAAAAGTGTATTATCCAGGCCGGGCGCGGTGGCTCAAGCCTGTAATCCCAGCACTTTGGGAGGCCGAGACGGGCAGATCACGAGGTCGGGAGATCGAGACCATCCTGGCTAACACGGTGAAACCCCGTCTCTACTAAAAAAAATACAAAAAATTAGCTGGGCGCGGTTGCGGGCGCCTGTAGTCCCAGCTACTCGGGAGGCTGAGGCAGGAGAATGGCGGGAACCCGGGAGGCGGAGCTTGTAGTGAGCCGAGATCGCGCCACTGCACTCCAGCCAGGGAAACAGAGCGAGACTCCGTCTCAAAAAAAAAAAAAAAAAGTGTATTATCCATTTTGTTTCAGAACAAAAGCAGTTAAGGAATCCATAAACTGAACTCCTTCCCAAAGTCAATTCAGCCTATGCCCAGGAATGAACAAGGACAGCTTAAAGGTTAGAACAAGATGGAGTCAGTTAGGTCTGATCTCTTTCACTGTCATAATTTCCTTTTTGCAAAGGCAGTTTCCGTCGTCCCTCAATATCTGAGGGGGGATTGGTTCCAAGACCCCCAGAGATACCAAAACCTGTAGATGCTCAAGTCCCTGATATAAAATGGTATAGTATTTGCATATAACCTAAGCACATCCTCCTATACTCTTTAAATCATCTCTAGATTACTTGTAATACCAAATGCTATGTAGTTACTATACAGCATTGTTTTTATTTGTATTATTTGTATATTTTTTTCCAAATATTTTTGATTCGAGTTAGTTAAATCCCCAGATGCAGAAACTGTAGATCTGGAAGGCCGACGGTGCTCATCTCCAAACTCATCCGATGGTATACATTAAGTATGTACAGGTTTTTATATCTCAATCATACCTCAAAAAGTGTTTTAAAAAAAAAAGAAAGGTTTTGCATAAAATTGACTGCAAATATTCCATCTGAATTGGAGATGAGTTTTGCCCAACATTCCTTACCACATTGCCCACGAAAAATCAACTGTTTGAGAATAAAAATGTATCTTTGCTTCCAAATACCAAGAAAGATAAGAATACGAATTGATTAAGAAAGAGAAATAATTTGATTATTAGTTTTTAAAAGGCCTCTAAATGCCACGAGGAAGCACGAGCAAATCCCTGTAAGATTTGAGGGCAGGAAGGGATGATTTCCGGATAGGATCATCAGGGGAGGCTCCAGGTGGTGATAAGCCTTTGAGCTGGCCCTGAAGAAGACGGATTTCCATAGGCAGAGACGAAGCTATAGTAGAAAGCGTCAGAGGCAGAGAAAAACTAGAACAGAGATCGCCCGGGAAGAAAGTACGTTCCAGGGAAATAAGTCATCACAAAACATCCTTCGGGACAGGGTTTGTGTGAGTCAGTAGCATATGACAAGGCTGGAAAGGGAGGCAGTTTTGCAAAGCCCATAGAGTTGCTGTCATAGTTCATCAAACCTAGGGCACTGCAGATTATAAAGCATACCATTATGTTATTTCCCATGCTACCAATTAAACTATGACTAGCATTGACTGTAAGAAGCATCCCCATTTCAAAGATGCTCAAATGTACGCAAAACGTGTCTTAGAGTTGACAAAATTCAGGAAGTGAAGGGACTGGAACAGTGCAGTGGGGACAAGAAGGCATGAAGGATATTTTAATAAGGCAAGCTTGGTTGGCTTAGGATAAGGAGAATTTGCTCTGATATCACAGGCATGGGCGAGGCAAACGTCTGTGGGAAATGGGACCCAAACATTTCAGCATCCCACTCACAGCCTGTTGGTGCCATGGAGAATGGCGCCGCTGCCCTGAGGCTGTGCAGCTTGACCCTGCCTTCTCCACCCTGCTCCAGCTGAAGCAAACGTTTCACAAACGCTCTGCCGAGGAGGGAGAGGGCGAACGCTCCGAAGCACAGTCTGCTTCTTCCCCCGGAGCCGACAGCCCACGCCGCCAGAGCGCGCCGGCTCCCAGGCCTCTGCTCCCTTGTCTCACTGTGCACGGCTTATGAAAACTGACGAGGACAACGGGCCGTTCCTCAATCACGCATTTCCTAAGAGAACCAAAGGGGCTTTCTTCTATTTTCGTTCTTATAATTTAAAAAAAGGACCTTAGAGTTCCGGTTTTGTAGCCCAGAGAAACGTCTAGATTAAATCATCAAGAATTATCAGTACACAGAAGGGGAGCTGTGGACCTTAAGGTTTAACCAGAAAAAACCCTGTCTGAGCCTCCACTGCCCCACTCACCCCCACCCACCCACACACACACGTAACATACACACATACAAGCTCACCCACCCACTCCCATACACACAGACACATACACACACACATACACACATACAAGCTCACCCACCAGCCCCCATACACACACACATACACATACACATACACCCGAAACACATACACATACACATGCATGTACATGCATACATATCACATGCAAATACACATGTAAACATATACATATCACATATATACACAAACACATACTTATACACATCTAAACATACATATTACATACATATACACACATACACACACACAGTGAGACACTTGCAGGTGAAAAACAGGTATTCTTTTTGATTCTGAGTTGTTAGGTGTCATGAGATTTTCAGTCATAATCTAGAAATGGGTGATTTTCAATTTACTTTATGCGAGTTTTCTCCTGGCTACGCATTTGTCTATGGTGACATTAGAAGCAGCAAACCAAGGACTTACATGCATATTTCATTAGTAGATAATTACATTCCTTATAATTGGTTTCTAAATCAGACCATTTCACACAATTATGGTGTTTCCTTTGCCTATTCAGTCAGTCGAAAAGATAGTAAGAAAGTTCTTTGTTATCAAAATGGCATACTCTTAACCTCGATTATGGAGTGCAGGAGATAAACAAAAATAAAAATACAACAATTTTGCATACATAGAATACTCCTTGTTAAAATGTATCCTAGATACAAAAGAAAGAAGGAGAACACTACAAAGATGCTTCTAAATATATCCAGAGTAACAAAATGCCAAGAGGGGAATTTGATAGTAGGGACAGATTTTTTTTTTTTAATCAATAATGAAGTCATGCTGTTTAAATGCCAAAATCATTTTTCACCCAAATGAAAAAAGAAAATTGGGCCATAATGACAGCCACAAAATAACTCCTAACAAAGGAGCTACAGGAGCCTGTACTTAGAAAAATCTAAGTGTATTTATTCCTGCATCGATTCCACAAACATTTCCTGAGCACTGTGCTAGGTGCTGAGGACAAAGCAGTAAGTAAAACAGTCTCAGCACCACCGGAACTTAGAGCTCACCCCTGGCTCACACACTCATATGCGCACATACACACTCATACACTCACACAAACACACGACTTAATGAGCCAGCACACTGGTGGTATGTGGAGAAGCTCTCAGCAAGGTGGTGTAAGGCAGCAGTGAAAAAGCATAATTTGTGTAAATCCCACCTTTACTAGGTAACCTTGGGCAACTAACTCACTCTTTGTGCCTCAGTTTTCCTGTCTGTAAAATGGAGATAATTCAAATACACCTACTCACACCGTGTTGCAAGGATTCCACAAATTAATATATGTAAGCACCTAAAACAGTGCTTGGTGTAACATAAGCAGTATTATAAGTGTTAGCTCTTACAATATTTTCCAGCTTCTTCTCAGCTCTCCTCTAGAGCATAAAAATGAAGGTTCCTATTAGTTAGAAATGGAGGCTCCATTTCTAACTCTCTGCAGTCCTCTGGGCCCACCTGCCATGACTCCTGGGTGAAAACTCTAAGGCCGCAGCCTTGGCCAATAGCAGGTGTTCAATCCATGTTATTCTCACCCTCTTTCTGCTTCTTCCTTAAAATATTGCCTCCTCCCAGCAGCAGCCCAAGGGGCTCCATTGTCAGGATTTCATCATTCCTCCATCTCCATTCGGGGAGGAGGGACTACGTTCATTGATAGAATTTTCTTAATTTAAAATGGCCCCCACTCACGCCTGTAATCCCAGCACTTTGGTATTATATAAATGATTTATAAATGATATAATTCCGATGTCATCGTTTTCCAGACAGGTTGGACGGCCACTGTTGAAAGGGTGGTGATGGATGTCAAGGGTGTGATTCCCGTGGGCATTTTGTGCTGCAAAAAAAGAAGGAGAGGGAGAGTTAGGAAAAATCTTGGATTATGAAAAGCAGCAACATTTGGGGGTTGCTTGAAGAAGTGAGGAAAATTTTAGGGCTCAAAATTTTAGGGACAGGTGAAGCTGGTGGGTGTAATACGGACTTCCAAAAATGCCTTTACCAGCCACAGCAGTGGCCAGTGCTCAGAAAAGGCAACCAACACGGAGCAAGGTCGCTGCCGAGCCCCCAGGGATGAACCGCTGGCGAAGGTGAAATGGCCTCGAACAGCCAGGGGGACTTGTCTATGTTCCAAGCTCCCTCAAGGGCTCCAGGGAGACTCCTTGGCCGGTCCTCATCCCGGTGCATCCACCACCCAGAGAGGACACAAAGACACAGCGAGAGCGCCCTGCCCGAAGGATGAAGGAAGAAAAGAATGAAGTTGCAACTTCACGGCATTTTGCTCTCAGGATCCAGTGTTGACAACAGTCCAGCTTGTTCAGAGACAAAGCTGGAGGTACAGAGAGAGTAGAAGAGCCCACAGGAAACACGCAGCCATGCTTTGAGGGCTCCCTGCGGAGGCTGCCCGAGATCAGGACACTGCTGTCGATGTGGAGAATGTCCGGTATTGGCGCCCCGGCTCCCACTGCCCGCCTTGGGGCATTCACTTTGTCCTTCATCTTGGCACAAGGCACTCTGGCCACCTTCCTGCCACCAAAGGTTCATTGTCCCTTTCAGTAGCACCCAGCTTTCTCTAGTCCTCAAGGTTGCTGGCTTCATTTAGCCCACCATGCCCCACTCTTGCCACTCTTTTCCCTACGCTAACCCCAATCCTGACCCATGCTTCATTTGTTTCTCAGCTCCTGTTTTAGTCAAGGAATGAAATTGAGATTTTTTTTTTTTTTTTTTTTGAGACGGAGTTTCGCTCTTGTTGCCCAGTCTGGGGTGCAGTGGCGCAATCTCAGCTCACTGCAACCTACACCTCCTGGGTTCAAGCAATTCTCCTGCCTCAGCTTCCTGAGTAGCTGGGATTACAGGCATTCGCCACCACGCCTGGCTAATTTTTGTGTTTTTAGTAGAGATGAGGTTTCACCATGTTAGCCAGGCTGGTCTTGAACTCCTGACCTCATGATCCGCCCACCTTGGCCTCCGAAAGTGCTGGGATTACAGGCGTGAGTCACCGCGCCCGGCTGAGAATCTTACTTAAAAACAAATGAGCCAAAAACCCCATGTCTTTGTACACCTAAGTGTGTCTTCCCCCAGCCCTTTTGCAGTGACGCTGTTACTCCAGCGATGCTGCACTTACCTAAAGCAATGTCAGCTGTCCTCTGTGGAGTCACCTTCAAATGTGTATCAGCCACAAAAAAACATGTATCTCCGCTGGGCGCAGTGGCTCACACCCTCAATCCCAGCACTCTGGGAGGCCAAGGTGAGTGGATCACCTGAGGTCAGGAGTTTGAGACCAGCCTGGCCAACGTGGCAAAACCCCGTCTCTACTAAAAATACAAAAATTAGCCAGTGTGGTGGCAGGTGCCTGTAATCCAGCTACTTGGGAGGCTGAGGCAGGAGAATCTCTTAAACCTGGGAGGCGGAGGTTGCAGTGAGCCGAGACCACGACATTGCACTCCTGCCTGGGCAACAAGAGTGAAACTCTGTCTCAAAAAAAAAAAAAAGAGAGAGAGAACATCCATCTCATTGTGTTGTATCAGAAACACACTCACCCTAGATGGATGCAAAAGGCACTGCCCTTGGAATCCAATAACCTGGCTTTTGTCTTAGATTCACTACCTGATAACTTTGTCAGTCCAGACTCAAACTCACGAGGCCTCTGGCCCTTCGTTTCTGGAGGGAAATAGTATTATCTGCTCCCATTTGTGGGATTTTGTGAGGATCAAATCAGTAATTATATAAGGAAGCACATGTAATGCCACAGAGCATCATATAAGATTTTTTAAATATTTTAAAAATATTTTTCTCTCCTCCCAATTCACTTGCCAACTCTCTGCTCACTTCTGCTCTCTGGAGAAAACATTCATTCATTCATTCATTCAAGAAAGAAAGATGTATTACATCCCCACTACATGCTTGGAACACAAAGATAAAACGCATTCACTCTGTCCTCAAGGAGCCCATAGAAGAAAGAAGTAGGCAGGTAGGTTTGTGAATGGATGAATGAATAACGTAGTAAATCAATGAGTGAGGATTGAATGAGAGTCTTAAAAAACGTATCTACATGTGCTGGGAAGTGTCTAGTTGTACAAATGTGTGTATGAGGGCAGGAGAGTCAGTGAAAATTTTAAAAAGAAGAGAGATGATAGAACTGAATTTATTCTTTTTTGCCAGCTTTATTGAGGTATGATTGAGAAACATTGTGTGTATTTACGGTGTACAATGTGATGTTCTGATATATATGTATACATGGTAAGATGATGGCCGCAGTCAAATCCATCATTTCCAGCTGAGTGTGGTGCCTCACACCTGTAATCCCAGCACTTTAGGAGCAGAGGCAGGTGGACCACTTGAGGTCGGGAGTTCAAGACCAGCCTGACCAACATTGTGAAACCCTATCTCTACTAAAAACACAAAAATTAGCTAGGCGTGGTGGCTGGCGCCTGTCATCTCAGCTACTCAGAAGACTGAGGCAGCAGAATCGCTTGAACCTGGGAGGCAGAGGTTGCAGTGAGCCGAGATCATGCCATCATTGCACTCTAGCCTGGGTAACATGAGCAAAACTCTGTCTCAGAAAAAAAATAAAAAATAAATAAACTAAAATAAAATAAATCCATCACTTCACATAGTGTCCTTTTTGTGTGTGCCTGGTAACACAAGGTTACTCCATAGGTATTCTGCTGTTTTTGAATGGCATGTTCTGCATATATCTGTTAAGTACATTTGTTCTAAAGCAAGCTTGTCCAACCCACAGCCTGCAGGCCACATGTAGCCCAGGACGGCTTTGAATGTGGCCCAACAGAAATTCACAAACTTTCTTAAAACATTATGAGATTTTTTGTGTGATTTTTTTTTTTAACTCATCAGTTATCATTAGTGTTAGTGTATTTTATGTGTGGCCCAACACAATTCTTCTTTTTCCAATGTGGCCCAGGAAAGCCAAAAGATTGGACACCCCTGGTCTAAAGTGTAGTTCAAGTCCAATGTGTCCTTATCAGTATTCTGCCTAGATGGTCTACCCACTGTTGAAAGTGGTGTATTAAAGTCATCTACTATTATTTCATTGCTCTCCATTTCTCCCTGCAGATCTCTTAATATTCGCTTTATATAGTTTGGTGCTCCAGTGTTGGGTGTATATATATTTATAATCATTATGTCTTCTTTATAAATTGATCTTTTATCATTACATATTGACATTTTTGTCTCCTCTTACAGTTATTGACTAAAAGTCTATTTTGTCTGATATAACTACCTCTTCCCTCTCTTGCTTTCTAGTTGCATAGAATATCTTTTTCAGCCTATTTCTATCCTAAAAGCTAAGATGAAACTCTTGCAGACAGCATATTGTTGGATCCTATTTTTTAAATCCTGTGTCTATTGATTAGAGAATTTAATCCATTCACATATAAAGTAATTATTGATAGGGAAGAACTAACTATTGCCTTTTATTGTGCCAGGAGATCCCTTTGGCCAGGACCTTCCCTATAATCTTCACTAATGTTCACCTCAGCTGACAGAACTGTACAGAGGCAGGGGTCCTCAGTGGCCAAGGCTGCAGGGGTCTACAAAGACAGCAAGGGCTTATGGGGTGGTGAAGGATGCTGGAGCCTTCCTGATCTCTTCTTCTCCCACAGATGAAGTTGTGACAGATCCCTCTTGAAGCCAGATCCAGCTCGCAGGCGTGTTCATGGTGGCAGTGGCACTACTCTCTGGTGTGCAGCAACTGCGAGGTAGCCACAGAGCCGGGGTTGGGAATTCAGGTACTTGTGGAAGAACCACGACCCCTGGGTTTGAGACAGCAGCAGCACTGGTGCCTGGGATGCAGGCACCGCCCTCCTTCTCCACTGCAGTGTTGGTGATGGTGTGCCAGGAGTGGGTGTTAGTACAGCAGCTGGGGAGCCAGGGTCCGGGGCACGGGCTACAGGAGCTCCAGGGTCTGGAATGCAGTCTATAGCCCACTATGACAGCAGTTCTGTTGTCTGAAGCACAGGAACACATAAAGTGCCCGTAGCTCTGGGTGGGACCCAGGGCATGCATGGGGTTTGGTGGGGGGGCAGCCCCAGTTCAGGAGGGTGCAACACCAGTTTCTTTGGGGGGATGGTCCAACACCAGTTTCTTTTCCTCTTTTGGAGTAGGGGGTGGTCCACTGTACCAACGGCTGTTGGCTACTTCAGTGGCAAAAGCTGTCGGTGTCCTCTTCAAAGTAGGCTGCTGGGGTCTATGCAACAAGCACTTTCCCTCTGCTGGGAAAACTTTAGGGTATTCACAGCTGCTGCAGGGGCTGTTGAGGTCTGCAGTGGCGAAAGCTGTCAGTGTCCTCCACAGAGCACAAAGCATGAGACCACAGTGGTACCCGCGGGGAGGCCGATACCCACAGCCCCTGCCCTTCTTCTTTGTCCCTGGTAATCTCCGGCTGTCTCCAGCGTATTGATCTCCCCAGCAATCTTTTCTGTGTGCTTATTCTCCATTTTTCGCTCCACTCTGTTGCTGCAGGTTTTTAACTGGACTCTTGAGCCCTGCTGGTGCTATTTTTGTTCATGGACAGCTCTCTAATTCTTGTTGGAGGACAAAGGCTGGTACCGCCTACTCCAGCATCTTCCTGATAGCACCTCCTATTTAATTTTTCAACTAATATTTATTGAACATTGACCACATGTCAAGACTTCCCAAGGCACTGAAGACATGAAAGCAAGACAGGCAAGATGCCTGGCCTCATTGAGTTTACCTCTTGGGGAGGGAAACAGAGAACAAATATGTAAACAAATAGCTCAGAGAACTTCTGATCGTGACAAGAGATAAGATGTAAATAAAAGGAAAATATGGTAGACAGTGACTGCAACCGGGGGTGTGGGCCCACATTAAATAGGGTGGTCAACAGTGGCTTCTGAGAAATGCAAATCAAAACCACAAAGAGACACCATCTCATTCCAGTCAGAATGGCTATTACTAAAAAGTCAAAAAACAACAGCTGCTGGTAAGGCTGTGGAGAAAAGAGAATGCCAATACACTGTTGCTGGGAACATGAATTACTTCAGCCAATGCGTAAAGCAGTGTAGAGATTTCTCAAGGAACTTATTAGACCAAGCCCACGACTGGGTATATATCCAAAAATAAATAAACTGTTCTACCAAAAAGACACCTGCGCTTGTTATGTTCATTGCTGCACTATTCACAGTAGTGAAGACATGGAATCAACCTGGTTTGCCCATCAACGGTGGACTGGATGACGAAAATGAAGTACATATACACCAGGGAATACTATGCAGCCATTAAAAAGAATGAATTCATGTCCTTTGCAGCAACATGAATGCAGCTGGAGGCCATTATTAATGCAGGAGCAAAAAACCAAATACCACATATTCTCACTTATGAGTAGGAGCTAAGTATTGGGTACTCACAGACAGAAAGATGGCAACAATTGACACTGGGGACTAATACAGGGGGAGGGAGAAGAAGGACAGTGGTTGTAAAACTAATTATTGGGGACTATGCTCACTACTTGGGGGATAGAGTCAATTATGAACCCCAAACATCAGCATCATGCAATATACACAGGTAACAAACCTGCACATGTATGCCCTGAACCTAAAATAAAAGTTGACTTTAAAAAAAAAAAAAGTTTCACCTCTGAAAAGGTGCTTTCATGTGAGCTAGATATTTGAATTTTGGTGAGGGAATGGGATTTTGGTTTGTTTGTTTTTCTGAGAGTCTTGCTCTGTCACCCTGGCTGGTGTGCAGTGGCTCACTGCAGCCTCGACCTCCCAGGCTCAAGTGATCCTCCTATCTCAGCCTCCCAAGAAGCTAGGACCACAGGTGCACACCACCATACCCAGCTAATTTTGTAGTGAGGGGGTGCTCCTTATGTTGTCCAGGCTGGTCTCCAACTCCTGGTCTCAAGCAATCCTCTTGTGTTGGCCTCTCAACGCACAGGGGCACTGGGATTCCAGTGTGAGCCGCTGCACCCAGCTGAGCTGATATCTGAAGGGTGAGAGGCAGGCAAATGAAGAGCTGAAGCTCTAGGGAAAGAGAGTTCCGAGCAAAGGGACTCACAAGTGCAATGGCCCCGAGGCAGAGCAAGCCTGGGGTGTTCTAGGAAAGAGAGAGACTATAACTGGAGCTGGAGGCCAGGGAAAGGAGGTATAAAGTGAGGTCTGAGAGTAGAAAGTGCCAGGTTGTGCAGGGCCGTTAGGCCATGGCAAAGAGTGTGAATTTATTCCAAGTGCAGTGGGATGCCATTGAGGAAATCAGGGTGGGAGTGAGAGTGACAGAATCAGATCTGCATTTTAAAAATATTAAATCTTTTCAATCTTCCCCATTTCTGTGGATTTATTAGTAAAGCCAGGAAACACATTAAAAGACTATGGCTGTGCTTGCCTTGGTACACGAGCTAAAACTGGAACAGTACGGAGATCAGTATGGCCACCTGTGTTAAGAGCCTGTAGCTAAACCTGTTTTTTCTGATTCCAGAGCCAATGCCCTTTCCACCTGTTCTGGAAGATGGAGCTCCTTGCAGGCATTCCAAAGTAAAAATATTACCGCCCATCTATAAGTATGCCAGAGAACCATTCTTCAGAGAGGGCCATTTTCAAAGTGCTGGCCAAAAAATGTTACTCTTATTCAAAATCAAAAGAATAAAAACTGCTACACCGGGAGGAACAGGTTCTTTTTGCCTCTACCTTTCAACATGATCAATGCAATATGCTCAGAAGTCTGCAAGTCTCAGAGGTACTTTCTGGTGAGTTCAAAGATGGTTGACTGTGCTGCACAGAGCGATGTTGCTTGGCATTTACAGTACTGGCTCATCTTTGCAAACAAATCGACATTGCAGTTGAGTTGAAGTGTCCGTGACATGGTTGTCTGCATGGTGCTGGGCTGTCTAGGCTGGCTCTGATCCTCTGGATGTAAGAACACGAGCTGTACATGGGACCAGAAGATCAAGATAGGTAAGTCCTGCCAACTCACAAGAGGCCATCAGTCCACAAGAAAGGGCAGAGAGCAGGGTAGGAGTTCAGGAGAAAGGCAATCTTTAAAGTGTCCTTCGCTCCTGGACCAGCCCAAACTATTCTGGGTATTTCTTTTTCTTTTCTTTATTTTTTCAGTAGATGATACAGCTTTGCATTGCAGTCTTCGCTGGTACAAAAGCATACTTGTGTGTTGTTGAGCCTGAGTGATGTACTATATGGAAAAACCACCAGTACAAAGAGGATATTAATTCATGTACACCCTATGAAGCAATTTCCTGCTTTTATAAGTTTAATGTTCTTACAATTGGGTCCAGCTTTTGCTGTAATTCTTTTCTCAGAAGGGGAATTATAATGTGCTGTCTAGGAGCCTATTTTCTCCCGTAGCTGTTATAAGCTGACTTAACTACATTAAGATTGTGTTAAGAATGTATCTAGTAACATAAAAGAAAATCAAAACCAATAGCAGAAAATGTCTGCTCTGGATACTGAAAGTTACCATTAAATACATTGCCACCTCCTTCAGCAAACATAGACACACACACACACACACACACGCTGCAGGGGACTGTTGCTTCCATTTCATCAATAAACTGAATAATAAATTCAGTATTTCCAATCAATTGCAAAGTGAATTATAATGAAACTGGCTATGTGTCCCCCAAAGGTTGATGAGTACTCACTTCAAAAAGGCCACTTAGTTCGTCCTCTGCCACTAGAGAGAGTTACTCCATTCCTAAGGATCTCAGTTTCCATCATGAACCTGTACTCATTCAGTCAGCCTTTGCTGAAGACCTACTACGTGACTGTCAGGCCCTGTGGGGTCCTCGTCCCACCTGTGCGCAGTAGACATACCACAACCGGTGAGCACGGCGAGCTACAGGCGCTGCAGAGATGCCCACTGGGGTGTCCCCAGGAATGACAGACATTGCGTTTCCCTACAAGAAAAGATCCAATTCGGAAGTTTTTGTTTTTGTTTAATTAAAGAAAAAAGGTGCTGAACAGAAAGCACGCTTCCTGTGGCTAAAGCAGGGATGCAATGGAGAGGCAGCTGAATGCAGGTCAGAGACTAGAAAGGAACCGCGGGTCCTAGGAACGGGTGTTGTTTTGTTTGTAAAGCCATTCCCAGGTTATGTGACACTAGCAACAGCCCTGGGCAGTTGATTCGGTGAACACAGATTGAGAGTAAGTGGAGGCCAAGACTTTAATACACATGACAACAGAGGCTCAAAAGGAGGAAGCAACTTGCTGGGTGAGATCAGTACAGAACAGGACTGCTCCCAAGTCAGGGAGCTCGCAGAGGAGCAGGCTGGACAGGATCCAACCAGAAACCAGGCCCAGCCACACTGACGAAGGCGCCCTCCAGCTCCCTCGTGAGAGAGATGGAAGGTGACATGGAGCCCCGCTGTGTCTTATTTATGGTTTGCTGTGTCTAATTATGGTTGAGAGAGTACCTGTGTGTGTGTGACATAAACTGCAAAGAGATCTTCTTTCCTAGTTTGGGTTCTGTCATATTGAAGTAATTTTTCTGTGACTTTATAGAGTTCTGAGGTTAAAAGCCATCCAAGTACTGTGATAAAGAACTGCCTGACCTGGGGGACCTGCAGGGGACCCTGGTGATAGTCTCAGTCTCTTGACCTCGTGATCCACCCACCTTGGCCTCCCAAAATGCTGGCTGCACCATTTTCCATTTCCACTATCAGTGTAAGAGGGTTTCAATTTTTCCACATCCTTACCAACATTTGTTATTGTCTGTCTTTTTGATGATAGCTATTTCAGTGGATGTGAAGTGGTGTCTCGGTGTGGCTTTGATTTGCATTTCCCTGATGACTAACGATGTTGAGCATCTTTTCGTTGGCTCTTTGGTCATTTATCTGTCTTTCAAGAAATATCTATTCAGGTCCTTTGCCTATTCTAAAATTAGGTTATTTTGTTGAGTTGTAACAGTTCTTTCTATATTCTAGTTATAAGTCCCTTATTAGATATAGGATTTTCAAATATGTTCTACTGTTTTGTACATTGTCTTTTCAATTTCTTCATGTTGTCCTTTGAAGCACAAAAGTTGTTAGTTTTAACGAAGTTTACCTATCATTTGTGCTTTTGGCATCCTATCTAGTACCATGGCGACCTACCATGGTTCAGACCAATGGGAACCACCCCTTTTGACACATATAGCTGTGTGGGTTATCTTAGAAAAGCAGGGCTAGAACAGGCGTGGTGGGTTACGCCTGTAATCCCAGCACTTTGGGAGGCTAAGGCCGTCAGATCATGAGGTCGAGAGATCCAGACCATCCTGGCCAACATGGTGAAACCCTGTCTCTATTAAAAAATACAAAAACTTAGCTGGGTGTGGTGGCGTGCACCTGTAGTCCCAGCTACTCAGGAGGCTGAGGCAGGAGAATGGCATGAACCCGGAGGTGGAGGTTGCAGTGAGCCGAGATTGCACCACTGCATTCCAGCCTGGGCGACAGAGCTAGACTCTGTCTAAATAGATAAATAAATAAATAGTTGGGCAATTCCTCAAAAAGTTAAACATAAAGTTTCCATGTGACACAACATTTCTACTCTTAGGTATACACCCAAGATAACTGAAGATACTTGTCCACACAAAGCTTGTAAATGAATGTTTAGAGCAGCCTTATTCATAACAGCAACAAGGTAGACAAACCAAATGCTCGCTAGTTGATGATGGATAAACAAACTGTGGTTCTGATAGACTGAGTAGTGGCCTCCAGTGGCCCTCATCCCTGGAACCTGTGGTTTTTATCTTACATGGCAAAAGCACTCTGCAGATGTGATCACGTTAAGAATTTTTTTTCAGGCAAGGTCTTATTCTGCCACCCAAGGCTGGAGTGTAGTGGCACCATCTTGGCTCACTGCAGCCTCAACCTCTTGGGCTCAAGCAATCCTTCCACCTTGGCCTCCCAAGTTGCTGGGACTACAGTTGCATGCCACCACACCTGGCTATTTTTTTTTTTCTCCTTGTAGAGATGTTTCCCAGTCTGGTCTTGAATTCCCGGGCTCAAGCGACCCCCCTGCCACAGCCTCCCAAAGTTCTGGGATTACAGGCTTGAGCCACCATGCCTGGCTACCTTAAGGACCTTAAAATAGGGAGCAGATTCTGAATTATCCAGGTGGACCCAATGTAATCCGAAGGGTTCCCATATGAGGGAGGTAGAAGAGGGCTTGACTACAGAACAGAAGGCAATGTGACAACTGAAGCAAAATGCTACACACTGGCTTGGAGGACGGAGGAAGGAGCCGTAAGCCAAGGAATGCCAGCAGTCACCGGGAGCTGAAAAAGGTGAAGAAATGGATTTTCCCCGAGCCTGTAGAGGAAGTATGGCCCTGCTGACCCTTGATCTCAGCCAAGAGAAATTGATTTCAGACTTCTACCTCCAGAACTATAAGACAATAAATGTGTGTTGATTTAAGCAACCAATTTTGTGGTAATTTGTCATAGCAGCCATGGGAAACTAATTCAGTGGTACATCCATACAATGGAAGTATTGATAAAGGCTATACAATACAGATGAATCTTAAAAGTATTGTGCTAAGTGAGAGAAGCCAGGCACAAAAAGACATGTATTTTATGATTCCGTTTATGTGCTATATTCGGAATAGGCAAATACATAGAGACAGAAAGTAAATTAGTACTTGCCATGGGCTGAGGGAAGGGAAAAGTGAGTAGAGGTTTCTTCTAGAGGTGATAAAAATGTTTTGAAATAAAACTGTGGTGATTAATGCAGTATTTTGTGAATATACTAAAATCCACTGAACTGTACATTTTTAAAAAATTGAACTTCATGGTATTAAACTGTTACTAAAAAATCTCAAGCTCAGCATAACAAAAATTACCTAGGACTAATTGGACTAAATGAACTGTTTGCATTATGATTAATATTTTATTCGAATCTACATTAGAAAAAGTTATTTTTAATCTATCCTTCACTCTTAGTTTAACAGATTATACCTACTCACATACTAGAATAAAGCAGTCTTTACCTGGTATTTTGTCCCAAAGGAACTGTCAAAATTCAAAAGAAAAAAATCCCATGAGCGATCTTCTCCCATGAGATATAAATTATAAGCTAATATGTCATCAAGACAATTTTAAAATAACAATTTTGTAGAGTAGGACATGCATTCGTTGGCCTCGTCAACAAAACAATAACAAAGATTAAATAATGTGGATAGTGCACTTTCTAATTTCTTTATTTTTCACAATGAAATTTTCTATTTCATAAATTAAAAAAAAAATAGCTGAAGAAATTGATATAGCTTACTCACCACCGGAGGGATTTAATACTTATGATCATTCCCCTTTCTTACCAGAATATAATTGGGTATTGCCTATACCAAAAGTTCCTTTTAATTCGGTATGATAAGCTCACTATTAAAGAACAAAGCCTGTATTTTACATGTGGGAATGACATCCACAAAGTCTTCCTGGGAAACTCGTCTACTAGACGATTTGTGACATTAGGCCTCACAGACAGTACCTTCATTTCCTAGCATGCCAGAAATATTAACCAATATGAGGATCTCAGAGAAAATAGTGCTAATAACAATGATACAAATTCTTCTCACACATATAAGAAATTTATCCCTCTAGGGACTGTGCAAAGCCTCCAGAAAAAAAGTTCATTCTAAAGCTTCAATATCATATGGCTCTGGCTTTGTTAGCCATACCCCCAAAAAAGGTATTTATGTATTAGTTAACACCTCTTATTATGCCTATATGAATAAACTTGTGAAATAAAACAAGACAGCAATTGAATAGGAGCCACGATAAAAAATAAATAAATAAAAAAGAAATAGGAGCCACGATAGTTTTATTCCTCTTACCAGTAACTGGTGAGGGCATGGGCATACAACTCTGGTCATTGAAACACTAATAAAAATCTGGTGGTTGGGGAGGGCAATACAAAAAGGATATTTTTTTTTACAACAGGAAACATACACACACAGGAAAATCCCCCTTCTTCTGCTGACATGATCACAATGACATGTGATGACTGAGCTGCTGCAGCCATTTTGCAACAATGAGGACAACTGAGGATGCTGAGAGGTTTGAAGTTGGATTATTACTTTACCTACCCTGGGTTCTCAGTGATGTGTTTAGCTCATGAGTCAGTCAACACTGGAGTCAGACTTCTTGTTATATGTGATACATCTTCTTTTCATTTAAGCCAATTGAGTTGGGAGTTTTCTTCTTCTTGCAACCAAACCAGACTTTCTATTAAAGACCCCGGTAACTATTCTATTACCCCCAAGATTCTGGTGCTCAGAGCATGCAAACCAGGTAAACAGCACCAATAATATAAAGTGTCCTGGACATTTATACATGCTCTTGGAGATTTTACAAAAGATAAATATGGACATAGATATAGACTTAAAAGGACAGCATGCTTCAGGGTACATATATGGTATTAAAATACTGTGGCCCAAAAGACAGCCCCTGGATCCAGGTAGAAAAGATTCCCAGCATCTCCAGGGAACAGGGAATAGGAAATGTGAACTAACAAATGATCCCAAGGGTCATGGTTAGAGGAAAAGTTCTGATGAGAAAAGTCATGCTCTGGAGAAGCATTTTCAGAAACATACAGCACTTCAACCTGTGCCGGGGTCATGGGTGACATGACGCGGCACTTCTGTAATGCATGACAGCATTTGGTACAGCCCAAAGCCTGAGGTTCATACATAGTATAACAGTTGCACTCCTCAAAATAGCTGACTGCATGCTGAGTGCCCAGTGGTAAGAAGGTGAAATGTAGACATGTTCAACAACAGTTGGAGACATTCACCCATATCGTTTTTCATCCACAGGGTTGAAGAGCAGACAGTGATTCAGAGGGACACAAGTGGGCGTCTAATGAAGAGAGATGCCCTAAGGCTGCCTCTCAGCACAAGAACAATCTTCTTTTATATGACATGGTCATCTCATCTACCACTAGGATCCCTAGCAATTCTTCTCTATTTGTATGTAATGAATCCTTTCTCAGTTTTGTTTCAGGGAAATAATTTTTTTCTGCTGGGAAGATACATTACAGACTACCAGGTCTCAGCCGTTTCACATATAAGGAAACTGAGACCAAGAAAGGTTTGGTGAATTCTTCAGGATCTCAAGCCAGTGCTACAACCTACATCTTTTCACTCTTTGTTGTTGTTGTTGTTGTTGAGACGGAGTTTCGCTCTGTCGCCCAGGCTGGAGTGCAGTGGCGTGATCTCAGCTCACTGCAAGCTCTGCCTCCCGGGTTCACACCATTCTCCTGCCTCAGCCTCCCAAGTAGCTGGGACTACAGGCGCCTACCACCGCGCCGGGCTAATTTTTTTTTTTTTTTGTATTTTTTAGTAGAGAGGGGTTTCACCGTGATCTCGAGCTCCTGACCTTGTGATCTGCCAACCTCAGCTTCCCGAGTAGCTGGGACTACAGGCACCCACCACCACGCCCGGCTAGTTTTTTGTATTTTTAGTCCAGACGGGGTTTCACCGTGTTAGCCAGGATGGCATCTTTTCACTCTTAATCCATGGCTCTTTTCACTCCCTTAGGCTTTCCACTCAAATATAATCTTGTTCCCAATAAACATACTTTTACTTGTTTTGCCAACAATTCATCTTCTTTATATTTTGAATTTGAATTCTAATTTTATATTCAAATATGCTAACAAGTCTACTTCTAAGCCACTGGGAATTGGTTTGGTTCCAGATCTTCTTTCTTCTTTCTTTCTTCTTCTTTTCTTCCTTCCTTCCTTCCTTCTTTCCTTCCTTCCTTCCTTTTCTTCTTTTTCTTTCTTTCTTCTTTCTTTTTTTTTTGTTCAGCAATAGAGCAAAGAATAAAAAACCTGATAAGTAAACACAAGGCAGCTAAACCTAACAAAAGCTCTAACTAGAAAGAAATATGTATTCTCTTTGCTATCCTCTCATGTTGAGGTCTTTAAAACTGATCTTGAAGGTTCAAAACCAGTGTTATCATCAAAAATATTCACAGCAATTATTCCTATTAACAGCAGGGTTGTTCTTACCACACATGTATTATTTGTAATCAGAACACTAATTCTCCAGATCCACAGAGATTAGACAGCAATCAATGTTTATATCATGCTGACACAAACCTAATAGTATTCTAATAAGTAGGTCAACAGAGTTCATGTAATTGGCCAAGCTGTTGCTTTCTGCTAAAATCTAAGGATGTCTCCAGACTTCCCGTGGTAAAAAGTTTACCTTACAAAATGCAAGTTTTAAACAGCCAGCTATAATCGTTTGAATGGCGAGATTGCCATTTCAGAATTTCAATGTATTGATCTGACAATCTCATTTCAAACTGATCTAAGAAAACTGAACTCTGAAAGGCCATGTTGCCTGTTGAAGACAGTAGTACAGCCTTACATTATAGGACAACTGATTGCAATGATCTCTAAGAAGTGCTTCAAAACTTTCATATTTAGATTATTGTCTGACCTAAGTGACTATTGTTAAGGCTTGTCAATCATTAGCTGTGTAGAGATTCGCATTATTCAATTAAATTGGATCTGCCTAGTTTGAATGAAATGATACACTTAAGCTTTTGCCATTAGCATCAATTAATATGTGCTCAGTCTCTCTTGGGGTCTGGCATCACATTATGTTCTCTTTATGTGTAAATACATTTAGGAGCAAATAAAATACCACTTTCAGTTTTCAAATAAGCTTACTCAGTTTATGATTAAATTTCTCAGAGCAGTTTGTTAACCTTGGCATTTACACATAAAACACTAACAATTGTGTAGAGATTCTTAAGAGATTTGTTTAGAAGATGTTGAGTTAAGAAGCACAATACCAGAGGAAGGGCAAAATTAAAACACTAAAGTAGTCGCATTCACATCACAGCTCTGAGAACAAAAGCAGTACGGCAGAGCACAGCCCAGCAGAAGTGATTCGTGCTCACTCAGGCCGAAGCACAGCGAGGGAGCCATAGGGGAGAAAGAGAGCGTGGAAACCAAGACCAGCACAATATTCCTACTAAAAGGATGGAGGGAGATGGGAAGAGAGGGAAGCAGAGCTAGATACAGAGAGAGAGAGAGAGAGAGAAAGTTACGACCAATGCTGACACTGTATAATCCAGTAAACAAAAATACAACCTCATTCTCTTAAACAGAAATATAACCTGGATTGTGGATACAGACGAGGTCAGAAGATTGACCATCACCAAGTACCTCAAGGCATTTCCAAGGGTCTTTCTCTTTTCTATTATTATTTTTTCTCCAGCTTTATTGAGGTATACTTGACAAATAAAAATGTATACATTTGAAGTGTACAATGTGATATTTTGATATATGTATATATTGTGAAATGGTTGCCACCATCAAGCTAACATATCCACACCTCACCTAGTTACTCGTGTGTGTGTGTATGTGTGTGTGTGTGTGTGGTAACAACACTTCATCTCTGCTCTCTTAGCAAATTTCAGGATATATAATAACACAGTATTATTAACTGTAGTCACCATGCCGTACAATAGCTCTTTAGAAGGTATCCATCCCACATAACTGAAACTGTACCCTTTGACCAGTGTCTTCCTACTCCCCTCTCACCCATCCCCCGGCAACCATCATTCTACTCTCTGCTTCTCTCAGTTTGACCTCTTAGATTCCACATATAAGTGAGATCATACAGTACTTTGTTTTCTGGGTCTGGTTTATTTCATTTAACACAATGTCCTCCAGCTTCATCCATGTTGTTGCAAATGGCAGGATTTCCTTCTCTTTTGTGGCTGATGTGAATAATATATATTCATATATTATGAATAATATATATGTGTATATATACACACAATAGTATATATACTATGAATAATATATATGTATATATACACACAATAGAGTACTAATTGCATATATATATGTGCGTGTGTATATATCTCACATTTTCTTTATCCATTCATCCATCAACAGACACTTAGGTTGTTTCCATATCTTGGTGGTTGTGAATAGTGCTGCGATGGGAGTACAGATATCACTTTGAGAAATCACACTGATTTCATCTCCTTTGAATATATGCCCAGAAGTGGAATTGCTGGATTATATGCTGGGTCTGTTTTTAATTTTTTGAGAAACCTTTATACTGTTTTCCACAGTGGCTGTGCTAATTTACATTCCGACCAACAGTGTTTATTCCCTTTGCTGCACATCCTCACCAACACCTGTTATTGTCTGTCCTTTTGATAACAGGCATTCTAACAGGTGGAAGGTGCTGGCTCATTGTGGTTTTGATTTGCACTTCCCTGATGAATAGTAATGTTGAGAACCTTTTAATACACCTGTTGGCTATTTGTATGTCTTCTTCAGATAAATGTCTAATCGGGTCTTTACCCATTTTTTTAGTTGGGTTATTTGGTTTGTTTGTTTTCTTTGTTTGCTTGTTTGTTTTGTTTTTGCTACGGAGTAGTTTTAAGTTTCTTATATATTTTGAATATTGGCCCCTTATCAGATGTATGGTTCGCAAATATTTTCTCCCATTCCCTAGGTTGCCTTTTTGTTTTGTTGGTTATTCTCTTTCCTGTGCAGAAGCCTTTTAGTTTGATGTTGTCCCGCTTGCTTATTTTTGCCTGAGTTGGCCCATGCTTTTGGTGTCACATCCAAAAAATCACTGCCCAGGTCAGTATCAAGAATGTTTATTCATATGTTTTCTTCTAGTAGTTTAGTTTCAGGTCTTATGTTTACATCTTTAATCCATTTGAGTTGATACTTTTATGTGCTGCAAGATAAGGATCCAATTTCATTCTTCTGCATGTGAATATATGGTTTTCCTAGCTCCATTTATTGAAGAGACTGTCCTTTCTCCATCGTGTGTTCTTGGTACCCTTGTCAAAGATCAGTTGGGCATATATAAGTGAGTTTATTTCAGGGCTCTCTATTCTGTTCCAATGGTCTACATGTCTGTTTTTTTATGCCAGTATCACACTGTTTTGATTAGTGTAGCTTTAAAATCAGAAAGTGTGATGCCGCTAGTTTTGTTTTTCTTGCTCCAGATTGCTTTACCTAACATTCTCTTACTTGCTCTTGTGGATACACAGGATCTGGTCTCACATGACACTCCCTGGGCACTGAGCCTCTACCCAGCAGAGTTCTGTTGGCACCTAAAGTGTCCAAGGGGCACTGTCACATGAAAGAGGCATGAGGGCCACTTCCCCAGACCTGCACTCTCCTGATAGGTCATCCTGGGCCATTGCTTTCACCTTGGACACCTCACAGTGCACTTGGAGCTCTGCAAAGAGGGAGAAATGGCTGTCTTTCCTTTTTAGACAACATTCAGTTACAGGTGTTCCAAATCAGGGCAGATTTTACCCCAGAGACTTGTGAGGTTTTTGATAACGGACCTTTTTCTGTTTACTTACAAGCCTCTCTCTCTTTAGGACACAGACGTGGGCTAAGAGCAGATCAAGTGAGAGAAAAACTACAAGCCTTACTGAAAATGCCTCTTTGCTTTTGGAATCCTAGACCCTGATGTGGGGATGGAGGAGCTGGCTCCTTCTTCTTCGGGTGGAAGGGCCTCAGGCCCTAATGTACTGATGAGCTCTTGTAGACTGCCCTCCCCGTTCTACCCACCAAAGCCACCTGATGTGCACAGTAATATCTGAGTCCAGAATTAAAGCAAGCATTTGTCATGTGTATCTTATCTAATGCATTTAATATATAAACAAGAATATACGCAATGTGTCACACAGCATAATAAATGAAGTGTCCATTATTAAGCCATGAAATTTAAGCAGCAGAACACAAACACTACCGTTGCTTCTATCTATGTACTCCTTTTATGTCCCAACCTTGTGATCTCACCAGATACAACCTCTTTCTTGAATGTTAGGTTTTATCATTTCCTTACCTTTTTATATATACAGAGTCATATACATATACACTTGCATATATAGTTTCATAACATATGTATCACTAAACAATATAGGGTTTCATTTTGCTTGTTGAACTTCATAAAAATGTCTCATTAGCTATGTAGTCTTCTGAGATTAGCTTTTCTCACTCAACATTCTGGTACTAAGACTCATCCATGCTCACTCATTTTCACTATTTCGTCAACAGGGTTGTATTAAACATTCTTTTACGTTTCATGATGCTCATGTACAAGAGCTTCTCTAGAGAATATACTAGGAGTCGAAGTGCTCTGTCATAGGATATACAAACGTACAGCTTTACAAAATGATGTCGTTTTCCAATGTACCAATTTATATTCTTACTGGTCGTGTGAGTTTCTTTCATTTACATCATTTCTGAAACTAAGATTGGCAAACTTCTTAATTTTTCCAATCTGCTGGGTATAAAATGATTTCTAGTTGAGAGCTAGACTTCCCTGATTAGTGATGAGGTTGAGCATGATTATTTACCATCTGTGTTTCCTCTGTGTGAAAAGTCCGCTCAAGCGTTTTGCCTGTTCTTATACTGGGTTGTCTTGTCTTTGCTGTACAGGAGTTCTTGCTAACTCTGGATGTTAATCTTTTGTCAGTTATATGTGTTGCAGTTGTATCCCAGATTGCGGCTTGATTCTTCCCTTTCTTTATGATGTCCTTTAATAAACAGAAATTTTTTAACATTAGTGTAGTCAAATTTAATATTTTCCTTTATGTCTTAGTTAAGAAATCCTTCTCTATCCCAAGGTAATAAAGATATTGTCCTCCATTTTCTTCTAAAAATTTTTTCTTTTCTTTTTTGAGACAGGATCTTGCTCTGTCACCCAGGCCAGAGTGCAGTGACACAATCACAGCTCACTGCAGCCCTGACCTCCGGGGCTCAAGCAATCCTCCCACCCCAGCCTCTCATGTAGCTGTGACTACAGGCGCACACCAGCTGGCTCATTGTTTAATTTTTTTTTTTTTTTTTTTTGTAGAGATAGAGATAGGCTCTCACATTGTTGCCCAGGCTGAAAGTTTTAAAATATTTACTTTCACACTTCAACCCTTAATCCATTGCAGATCTATATTGATACATAGTGTGAAACTGAGATACAATTTCATATTTTTTTTTTTTTTTTTTTTTTGGGAAAAGAAAATCTCTTTTTTCTGAAAAGAGATTTTGTCCAAGAGGGTGGCCTTCTAGGATGAGGACTGCCCAGAATTGCAGGGGATTCCAAAATTAAGAGGGAATTCTAGAGTGACTGGCTGAAGGAGAGCCACCCTGAAGGGGCGTGGGGGGTAGGTGGCTCAGCAGGAAGGAAAAAAAGCCTAAGAGGGAAAGAATCTGCCAGAAGCATCTGCCCAGCCCAGAGAGCTTGGCCACCACCAAGACACAAGTAGGAGCTTTCTCTCCCTGATCTCTATTCCTTCCTTGTCACACCCTCTGGATTTGCCATGTAGCCTTCAGAAATGGCTTTCAGCGTGGTGGCACGTACCTAATCCCAGCTACTCGGGAGGTTGATGTAGGAGAATCACTTGAACTCGGGAGGCAGAGGTTGTGGTGAACCGAGATCACGCCACTGCACTCCAGCCTGGGCAACAAGAGCGACACACCGTTTCAAAGAAAAAAAAGAAACAGCTTGCAAGCAGGAGACAGACTTTTAAATAAAAATTTAAAACCTGTATTTTAAGCTTTAATTAGCATATATATTGATGTCGTTATAGCAAAGAAAATATTTATGGTCTGGTTATGACACAGAGCTTTGAACCAAGAGGCCTCCAAGGTTCTACTACAAGCTCTGTCAGGTTAACTTATTGTGTAACCTGGAAAAATGCCTGACTGCTCTGTCCTCCAGTTTCAACATTTCTAAAACAGGATTCTTTTATTTAGCCTATGTATTGACTGTCTGCTAGTAGACAGTGTGCTGGACCCTGGGATTGCAACAGAGAACAAACCCCTCTGAGCCATATTCTAATGGAAGGGGCAGACAAAAAGTAAATGTGAGCGTCTATTATAATAGACCAGAAGGGGGTGAGAGCCATGCAGAAAAGTAAAGCATAAGAGAGTAAGTAGTAAGGAATGTTGGGGCAGGGGATGACATTTTAAATTAGAAAGTCAGGAAGGCTGCGTTGAGTCAGAAACATCTGAGTAGACTTGATGGAGATGAGAACAAGACTCACCTATACCTGGGTGACGAATATTCCAGGAAGAGAAAATACAAGTGCTATGACATGGAAGGAAACTTGCCTGGTACATTAGAGGGGCAGCAAGGAAGCCTGGGGGCTGAAGCACAGCCTGTGAGGTGAGAGTAGGAGGTGATAAAGTCAGATATGTGACGGGGACCAGGTCATAGGGCCTGTGAGGCCATTGTAAGGACCTTGGCTTTCACTCCAATGTTGATGCATTGGGGAATTTTAAGCAAAAGAGACATATGACCTGAATTCCATTTTAAAAGGGTAACTCTGGCTGCTGTGTGGAGAATGGGCTCTGGGAGACAAGAGAAGCAGCAGAGAAACCAGGTAAGAAGCTTCTGCAACAGTCCTGATGTTATGGGTTGAATGTGCCCCTACCCACTCAAATTGATATATTGAAGTTTTAACCCCCACTATCTCACAATGTGACTTATTTGGACTTCTTTAGTCTTTACAGAGGTTTTAAGACGAGGTCATTAGGGTGGGCCTAATCCAATATGACTGATGTCCTTATAAAATGGGGAAATTTGAACAACAGACACATACATAAGATGATATAAGCAGACACATGGAGGAGACAGCCAACTACAAGCCAGAGAAAAACCTGGAATAAATCCTGCCCTCAGAAGGAACCAACCCTACCAACACCTTAATTTTGGTCTCCAGAATTTCTGGCTTCCAGAATTGTGAGAAAATAAATTTCCGTTAAGATACCCACTTTGTAGTAGTTTCTATGGCAGCCCTAGCAAACTGATAAACCAGGTAAGATATAATAGTGGCTTGGATGGAAGTAGCAGTGGAAGTGGTTAGATCCTGGATATATTTTGCAAGAAGAGTCAATGGGATTTCCTGACAGATTAGAAAGGATGTGTGAGGGAAACGGAGTAGACTTCGGGGTTTGGGCATGAATAACTAAAAGAATGAAATTGCTACAGACAGAGATGCGGAAAGCTGAGGCTGGACTGCGTTTAGAGGTAGGCATGGGTGGAAAGCCCAGGAATTCAGTTTTGGATATGTTATTAGAGATTGAATCAGGGATGATTATGAGACAATTAATTGTGAGAATCAAATGAATTCAGCACATATTTGTTACATGTTTATTATGTGCAATGCACTGTGGCAGTTTTATGTAGTATTTTTTAAACGTTTAAAAGTCTCTGTTTTATAGACGTACAGGCGACAAATTGTACGATGTTCCACCTCAAAATGGCGAAAACACTAAAATTAAGAAGTGGCAGAGGCTATGCATGGGTTGGCCATAAAGTAATCAGTTTCTTTAATGGATTGTTAATTTCCTCTACAGATAATTTCACAGCTGTAAGTTAGCAAGATGATAATGACAAGTCATTACAGTTAATACTCTGAGGTATTCATTCAGAGTCATATGCTCTAGTATGACTGGTTTTCTCAGTCTTGATTCTATAAAGATAGGTATGCTTTGTGGGCTCAAGAATCAGAAAGATCTAAATCCAAATTCTGGCTCTGACCCGAGCTGTTCGAACATGGCAAGATACTCTCCAAGTCTTGGTTCCTTTATCCATAAAATGGTGATAAATATACCTCACAGGTTTGTTATGAGGAGTAATTAAGCGACACATATAAAGTGCTTACTCTAGTGATCAGTTCACAGCAAGTACTCAAACTATTACTATTCGTTTCTCGTGCTATAGGAATTCAGGTTGAGGTGAACCACTATCACTATACGGTCAGAAAATAATATAATGGGACAAATAACCCCTAGGCTAGGACTTAAAGCAGAAGAGATATTTGCACCGGCAGCAGAGACCAATTCTTCTCAAGTTTTAAGGTGAATTTCAATTATCCAGGGATCTTATTGAAAAGCAGATCCTCAGGAGGTCTGGGGGTGGGCCCTGAGATTCTGCATTCTTGTTCTCTTTTTTTTTTTTTTAATTATACTTTAAGTTCTAGGGTACATGTGCATAGCGTGCAGGTTTGTTACATATGTATACTTGTGCCATGTTGGTGTGCTGCACCCATCAACTTGTCAGGCAACCTACAGAATGGGAGAAAATTTTTGCCATCTACTCATCTGACAAAGGGCTAATATCCAGAATCTACAAAGAACTCAAACAAATATACAAGAAAAAAACAAACAACCCCATCAAAAAGTGGGCAAAGGATATGAACAGACATTTCTCAAAAGAAGACATTCATACAGCCAACAGACACATGAAAAAATGCTCATCATCACTCGCCATCAGAGAAATGCAACTCAAAACCACAATGAGATACCATCTCACACCTGTTAGAATGGCAATCATTAAAAAGTCAGGAAACAACAGGTGTTGGAGAGGATGTGGAGAAATAGGAACACTTTTACACTGTTGGTGGGATTGTAAACTAGTTCAACCATTATGGAAAACAGTATGGCAATTCCTCAAGGATCTAGAAATAGATGTACCATACGACCCAGCCATCCCACTACTGGGTATATACCCAAAGGATTATAAATCTTATTCACAAGTGGGCAAGGATCCCCATGAACTGAATTCATGACATATGTTTTGATAACTAAAGGCTAACAATTTTAACTATTATTTGTAGTGTCCTTTATCCTTTACAAAGACTTTTCATACACACCATATTTTATTTGATTGATGACACTTTAGTTTTTCAGAGCTATTTTTTGCCTATTTGACAGATGAGGAAACCGTAGTGGAGACAGATAAAAATGACTTGCCTGTGATCACACATCTATTACATTTGCAGAGCCAGTAGAATGAAGGCTCCATCAGCTATTTACCCTTTCCTTTACACCTGGAGTTAACACAAGTAATAAACACATCTACACCAATATGAAGTGTCAAATATTTTCCCCATAAATGTAGTATCATTCAAATGTACGTGGAGAGGAGTAAAAACTTACAGAGCATGGCAAATCTAAAGTTACTGCCTAAGTTTAGGTATGGTCAAAAGTTCCCTTGAGGCCGGGCACAGGGGCTCAAACCTGTAATCCCCGCACTTTGGGAGGCCGAGGTGTGCAGATCACTTGAGGTCAGGAGTTCGAGACCAGCTGGCCAAAACGGTGAAACCCCATCTCTACTATTATAAAAATTAGCTGGGCATGGTGGTGCACCCCTGTAGTCCCAGCTATTCCAGAGGCTGAGGCACGGGAATCGCTTGAATGCAAAAGGTGGAAGCTGCAGTGAGCAGAGATCATGCCACTGCACTCCAGCAGTGATAAGAGTAAGAGTCCATTTCCAAAAAAAAAAAAAAAAGTATCCTTGAGAATAGGTAAATTTATGTTATTGCTTCCTTGAAAGATTTACTTCATTTATCTGCCTTATACTTATCCAAGCATATACATGTTGCTGTGATGATTAAAGAAGATAGTAGAGTGAGATCTTTCAAAGCAAATGTTTCTAAAATCAGTGTATATTAATGATATGGCTCTACCAAAGTAGTATGTCTGTTATCTATATACATATATATTTTCTCAAGGGATAATAGAAGTACAACTACTATTGTATAAAAGTCAGTACAATTATTTTTTATCTTTAAAAAGGAGACAAAAAGCTGATGACTCTTACATTAAGTTGCAATGCCAATTAAGTAATAAGTGAAGAAAAACCACCAGTGAAAATAAGGGGGATAGAGAAAGGTAGGAATAAAATCCTGTTAGAATAGTGTCACAGGGGCCAGTAAAAAGGAAGGGATATGCAGAAGTCATGAACAGTACCTAAAAAAAGGACGGGTTATAGTCACTGACACGCTCCAATAATAGCTCCAAAAAAATGAGCTGCTCTCCAACTGGGGTGGCTAGCAGAAGCCCTGAGGAACCGAAGTGACTCCAACTTATGAGATGAACAGCAGTAGCATAATGACACGCTATAAGATAACAGCCTTTTAAGAAGCAGCTCAGGAAGACTCAAAGACGATGGATTGAATACAGGTTTATGAAACTCTTGTGCCCAAAACAAAACAGGTAAGAATAAAACCTAAGTGCTGGAATCAGGGAGGGACACACAGGACCAAGACAGAACAATGATTACCGGCAACTACCCTCCCTCATAAAATCATGGGAGATAATATAAAAACACAGACACATACTATATAAATCCGCAATGATGAGAAAAAGAAATGTAGAAATCTTGACAAATTCTGGGGAAAAAAGTATATCCTGAGAAAGAACTATAGCCCAAAGCACATGCTGGAAAAAAGTGTTGCCAAGGTAAAGCTGAGATGTGGAAGACAGCTGGCTCTAAAATGTCAAAAACTCTAAGACTTCCAGAAGAAACATAGAGAAAATGGAGGAAAAAAATAAATAATAAAAATAGCTAAATGCTGGGGGTTTTTTTTGTTTTGTTTTGTTTTTGAGATGGAGTCTCCCTCTGTCGCCCAGGCTGGAGTGCAGCGGCCGGATCTCAGCTCACTGCAAGCTCCGCCTCCTGGATTCATGCCATTCTCCTGCCTCAGCCTCCCGAGTAGCTGGGACTACAGGCGCCCGCCACCTCGCCCAGCTAGGTTTTGGATTTTAGTAGAGACGGGGTTTCACCGTTTTGGCCAGGATGGTCTCGATCTCCTGACCTCGTGATACGCCCGTCTCAGCCTCCCAAAGTGCTGGGATTACAGGCTTGAGCCACCGCGCCCGGCCTAAATGCTGTTTTTTAATCAGATGGAACACAAAACGACACAGGAAAGCTGACAAAAAGGAGTATCAAATACTAATAAAAAGCACAGCAAGATTAAGACCATACAATTCAATCAAAAAGCATTAAAGAGAAAAAAACAGGTATTTAATACTGCTGACATGATACAATGCATCAAGAATACATATCAGTCACAGGACTCCTCACATCAAAACTCTGAAATATATAAAGTAAAAACTGATACAAATACAAGGAGAAATATTCACAATCTTTGTGGGAGACATTAACAAAACCATCTCCCCTAAACCAGAAAGTTTGACAGACAATAAAAACAAGATATAAAAATTTATATAACCTAAATAAACAAGCCCAATCTGAAATACAGATACACACAAACTGATATAAGGCACTGTGAATAAGCCTTCTTTTTGGCATACATAAAACCACAGAAAAATCTCTCAGTAATACAGACAACCAAAATTATACAAGTGACATTCTTGGCCCATAAATTTGGCTATATCGGAATAACAAAAGGATAATAAAATAAAAAATACACCCCTCCCTTCAAGCCTTTCCTCAAATTTTTTTCCTCCTTTGAGAGGAAAAAAAACAACAACAAAAACAAACAAAAAAACAAAAAACACTAGGCTTAATAATCAAAACTAAAATGGCAAATTATTTAGTAACGAGCAAAAGGGGGAACACCACCAAACAAGACCTATGTGATATAATCAAGAAGTACTTAGAAGAGGAATGCATATATTAGAAAACAAGAAAGACCAAGATTGTAAGTGAACTAAGCATTCAACCCAGGAGACTAAAAGAACTACTAAGTGCAAGTGAAATTGAAAAAAGAAACCAAGATCACTGCAAAAATTATAGAAATAAATGCTCAATCAATAAAACTAAAAGCTGCTTCTTGAAAGTTTTTAATGATTCCAATGACAAAGGAAAAAATGTTGACAAAAAACTTAGACTCAAGAAAACAAAATATATAGAGAGATGCTGCAGAGGTTTACAAAACAGCCTGTGTTAAAACTTTTCCTAACAAATTTTCAAACCTAGAAATGCATGATTTCCAAGGAAAAGATGATTACCAAAATTAAGCCAGGTAGAAGGAACAATCTGGCTTAACCAACCATAAAAGCAGCTAAAAAGACAATAAAAGTTTCAGCTCCTAAAAAAATCTACTAAGCACCAAAGGAGTCACACAGTTTTTAGTAAGATGATATGGAGACTAAACTAGTGTTCTTATCCACCACCAACAATTAGAAAGGCACTTTTAAAGAAAGATACAATGCGCAAAGTGTTATGAAGAAAATTGTAAAACTTTATTGATAGAAAAAAAAGCAAGATCGATACAAAGAGACTGACCAACTAACTAGCCATATTCATAAATAGGAAGATTCAATATCATAAAGATGGCCATTTTCTCCAAATATGTATTTTTAAATTAAAAGTAGTTCTAATAAAAACCCTAAAGATTTTTCCCCAGAATCTGGCAACATGATCTAAAAATTCTTGTAGAGGTATTAAAATACAATAGCCAGGACAATTTTGAAGAGTATTAATAAAGAAATGCCTTACTATAAAACTGCAGTAAATATACTACATACATAAGCTAATGCAATAGCAAAGGAAGCCTAGAAACAGATCTCAACCTATAACTGCCTGCATTTAGTATATGGCAGATAGAGCATGTAAGTAGAAAGAATAAACTATTCAATAACTAATGGTACTGAGGCAAATGGCTATCCATTTGAAAAAGAGAAAGTAAGATCCTTAGCTCACAACATAAATACAGTTTCAAACTGATACCAAACTAAAAATGCAAAGCAAACAGAAGCTCTTATACATTGCTGGCGGAAGCATAAAGTAATATAACTACTTAGGAATGCGATTTGACAATACCTAGAAAGCAGAATGCCCATATTTACTAAATTCAACATTTCCATTCAGAATAATTGTTTATCAGACAGGAAGATGTTTACTTTCGAACTGCTTATAAAAGTGAAAGTGCAAACAACCTGATTATCTACCAATAAGAAAAATGATTAACTGTGATAGAAAAATGGACTGTCATATATTCCAACAACAGAATGCTTTACAGTAATAATGAGGAATTAACTACTGGATGTAATCAAATCCAAGATAATATCAATTATAAGGTACAGCATTATTCCGTCATTAAGCAAATGCTGCCAATTTTAAGACACCACTGATTTAGGAAGCATCCCATTTTAAAAGATATTATACTGGGAAGAAATGGAGACCAACGAATGTCAACATGTCTATATTTCAAAGGCACGGTGTTGGGTGAAAAATAGGTTTCAAAATGATAACTATTATGTCTTTTTTCCAAAAAAATTTAAAAACACGAAATAGTCCTAGCTATTTTAAATGCACATAAGTAAAATGAAGATGAACACATGCATGAGAATGATACACATTATTAGGATAAAACAAAAAAGGGACTGCAGCTTGTGCACAGCTTTTTTATATGTTAAAAGTGAGCTTATCTTCTCCACCAAGGGGACAGAGACAAATCAATCACTCCACAGCGTCTGTGACACACACAATTATAGAATATCCTTCAAACCCAAGAAACACAGCTTGCTAAACGTTTCTGAGATCTTATTCCTCACTCATAGGAAGTGGGTAGGGTGTGCATCTGTGTGCGCGCAAGAAGTTAATGCAAACTGAAACACAGCATCGTTAGTATCTTTTAAACTTGGGAAATGAGATGATGAATATCTATTAATGAGATAATCATTGTCTGCTGTATTATTTCCTGCATGTCTGAAACACTTTTTTACTTAAAATTTTAGAAAGCACCAAATAAAACTTTTTAAAATTCTATTAAAATTTCAGGAAGCAAATAACTCCTACACTACATAAATGTTTATGGAAAAACACAAACAACTTTCCATCTCATTCTAGAAGGCTAGCCAAACCCCTTACATCAATACTGGAATAATGCTAGTATGACAAATTATAAAGCAATCTCAGACGGACATGAGAATACTAAGTAAAATGTTAGCAAACTGAATCTAGTAGCATGACCAAGCTGAGTTAGTACTACCAAAGCGAGGACTATTCTATATATGACGTATATTCATATAATTCATTAAATTATATTTTTAAAAACATAAACTTCCATACAAACATGGAATTAAACATATATTCCAGATTTTGTTTTTTAATAACCTGATTAGAAATAGAAACTGTATTAGAAAAGGCAGAATGCTTTCTATTTACCAATGCTCTGGAGGAACCAACCAATGCTAATTAGACCAGAAAGACATTCTGTATATGTATCAGAACAATATGAAATAATACTGACAAAACCATTTGCAGACTGTATTATCTATCTAACAAATCTAAGATAACTAACTGAAAAGCTGTTAGAATTAGAGTTCAACAAAGCAGCTAAAAACAAAATAGCAGCTGGGTTCAGCGGCTCTTATCTGTAATCCCAGCACTTTGGGAGGCCAAGGTGGGTGGATCAGCTTGAGGCCACAAGTTCGAGACCAGCCTGGCTAACATGGTGAAAGCCCATCTCTGCTAAAAGTACAAAAAACTGGCCGGGTGTGGTGGCACACGCCTGTAGTCCCAGCTACTCGGGAGGCTGACGCACAAGAACTGCTTGAGCCTGGGAGGCTGAGATTACAGTGAGCTGAGATTGCTCTACTGCATAGAGCAAGACTGTCTCAAAAGAAGGGAAAAAAAAAAAAAAAAAGCATAGCAGTTACACCCATTAGAAAATAATGGAAATAGCAAGGTAAGTAATAATAATAAAACCCATAAAACATTTTAAAAGGTGCAAAGCCTATTCCTAAGATGAAAATAAAAGCTGTATTGAAAGGAAGGCCTTAAAAAAATCTATCTCAGTGGGAAGACTCAACACTGAATAAGCAAAAATAACAAGAATAGCCAAGGAATGACCAAGACATTTTTAAAATAAAGACTTGGAGAATTTTTGGAACAAATATAAAAACTTATCGGTATAGTGAATTAGATATTGGTACAGGCAAAAGATAAAAATTAGAAAAAGAAATCAATGAAATAAAACACAAAATATGATGGAAGAATTAGCTAAATAGGAGTGACCCATGATGCAGAGTTTTGTAGGGCACATTATCCTAAAAGCGATTTATATTAAAAGTATATAAATGTAGGGCACATTATCCTAAAATCAGTGGTGTCTTAAAATTTTATCCCATTGAAGGGATAAAAGGTTTATATTATTTGCTACTGTGCTGCTGCTGCTGCTACTGCTGGGGGGTAGATGAAATCATGGTACTTCACAATCTGGCTACATTATGAAAATGAATTTGAGGCGGGGCAAGAGTAAATATGAGACCAACAAAGAAATGATGAGAACTTAAAGGAGACTGGTGGAAAAAAGTGGAAAAACTCAAGGGATAATCAAGAGGTAAACTCAACAGGACTTGATGACAGTCTGGATACAGGTGTAAGGGACAGGAATTAAAGCAAATTTATAGATTTGCATTACTAGTTAGATACTAATTCCATTTTCAGACATACGAAGATGATCAGATTTGGGAAGGAAAGGTTATTCATTTAGTTTCAGAAATGTTGAATTGGAGGTATTATAATAAATTTCTTAATAGTTACATGCTTTCAGATTTTAGAAATGCCAGATGATGTAAAATGCCTTCTTTTTTTTTTTTAGAAGCTGTTTCCACCTTCAAACAGAAATTCACATAAAGGACTGGAATCCAAATATCCAAAGCACCCAAAGACTATGTAAATATTAATAAATCACATGCTGAAACTGATGAAGCCTGACACCAAATATTTTATCCTGAAGAATATGTCCCACCCAGCTTCCCTCATATCGGTAAAGGACACCACTCACTCAGTTTCTCTAGCTCAAAGCTTAGGAGTCATCTCTGATTCATCTCCCTCACACTTTCATATCCATCAGCAAGGGCTACTAACTGTAACTTCAAAATACCTCATGAATCCAAGTACTTCTCACAATTTCTATCACTCTCATTGTGAAATGAATGAACAACTTGTCTAGACTACTGATATAATTTAATAAAACTGGGGGGCTTCTATTCTTACACTCTATTAGCCATTCTCAACAATAGCCAGAGTAGCATTTTTAAAAATTAAAACAAAGAAACCTTGCCACTATCCTACTGAAAGCCTACAATGGATTCTCATCAACCTTTGAACAAAATTGCCAAGAGACATCACAGGTCTACCCCTTCATCCTTTGTTCAATTTAACTCCAGAAACATCAGCCTTCTCGAAATCCTTGATGCACAAAGTTCATTCCTGCCTAAGGACTTTTGTACTTACTCTTCCCTCTGCCTGGAATACTCTTCTCCCAGATATTCATAAGGCTTGATGTCTCACTTAATTGAAGTCCATGCTCAGATGTCACCTTCTCAAAGAAGCCGCCTTTGACTACCCTGTGTCAAATAGCATTCCTGCTGGGAAGCTGGGCGGAATAGCTTGAACAAAATCTCCTGCAGGCTTGCTGTGCTAGTCTGTCACATAATGCACGTCTTACCATTAAGACATTTGAAACAACCGGATTGAGTCTAACTAAAGTTGCAACCCAGGCTAAACTCTTGAAGTGATCAATCTCTATAATGCCTAAAAGAAAAAAGGGAAAATCTCTTGGGAGAAAAATCACATCAACTTCAATCCTTTAGTACTTTTAATTCAATGTCCTCAAATAAGAAAAAAGTTACAAGATCCATAAGAGGAAGGAAAAAATGTGACCAGGAAAATTTTGATTGATGTTCAATAGAAAAAACAGTTAAAAGAATGAGACCCACAAAGGACTGAGCTGTTGTAGTTAATTTGTACAGATTTGGACTATATAATTAAGAGAAAAGAGGAAAAGAGGAGTAAAAAGAGACTTTCAACAGAGAACTGAAATCTATAAAATATTATTAACTGGACATTCTAGAACTGAAAAATACTTTTTTTTTTTTTTTTTAAGACAGAGTCTCACTCTGTCCCCCAGGCTGGAGTGCAGTATACTGTGTGATGATCTCAGCTCACTGCAACCTCTGGCTCCCAGGTTCAAGCAATTCTTCTGCCTCAGCCTCCCGAGTATCTAGGATTATAGGCGCCCATCACCACACCTGGCTAATTTTTTATTTTTAGTAGAGACAGGGTTTCACCACATTGGCCAGGCTTGTCTTGAACTCCTGACCTCGAGTGGTCCACCCACCTCAGCCTCCCAAAGTGCTGGGATGACAGGTGCGAGCCACCACACTGGCCTAAAAAATACAATATTTGAAATTAATAACTAATTGAAAAGTTAACGGGAAGAACAGACATAGTAAAAGAAATCTGAAGACGGATCAACAGAAATATACAAAATGAAGCACAGAGAGGAAAAAGAGAGTGGAAAGAACAGAAAACACACTTAAAGGCAGATGGGATACAAGCAGTCTAACATATTTATAACTGGAATATCAGAAAGAGAAAATAGTGTAGAATATGTGAAGAATATGTGAACAGCCAAAAATGTTTCAAAACTGATGAAAGATATATCAACCTGCAGATACAACTGGTCAGTAAACCCCAAGCAAATTAAATAAAATGAAAAGCATACCTAGGCATACCATAGTCAAACTGCTGAAAACAAGAAACTAAAAAAAAAAAGAAAGAAAAATGAACTAACATGATAGCACAAAATGATTCTTAAAAAAAGAGCGAAAACGGAAAATCTATGGGTAAATATGAGAACATGGACTATTCAACAAAGATATTGTGGCATTTTTATACTGAAAATAGACAACAACTTTAGCACAAAGGATCGAGAGGCAGATACAGTTGAATTGTTTTAAACTTTTTGCATTGTTCTGATGGTGGCAAAAGCATTAATCACATACTATAATAAGCCAAACATAAAAACTGTAATTCTAAAATAACACAACCAGGTTTAACTAAAAAGCAAATGGAAGAGATAGAATAATAAAAAGCACTTTAACTGAGCCAGAAGGAGGTAGGAAAGGAGAAAATAGAGACTGGCATAAAAGAAAATAAATAGCAAAATAGTAGATTTAAAATCAACTATATAAGTAACTACACTAGAGCTTAAACACTATTAAAGAACAAAGATTCTCAGATGAAAGAACAAAATCCAAGTATAAAATGTTTACATGATACACATTTTAACCATGAGAACATAAATATGTTGAAAATAAAAGGAAAAATTTTGTCAAACAAACAATAGCTAAAACAAAACTGATATGGCTACATTAATATCAAGCAAAGTAGATTAAAAATATTCATAAAGATACCAAGTGACATTTTAAATTATAAACCATATCACTTCATCATGAACATACAACAATCCTAAACTGCATGTTTCAAAGTATATAAAATAACTTCTCCATCTATCATTAGTACTTTCTATCCTGCTTTTCCTTTTTTTCACTGCATTGTTCACAATCTGACATTATATATTAATTTTTTTTTTTTTTGCTTATTTACCCACCTCTAACATAATGAAAGTACCACAAAAGCAGGGACTTACTCTATCTTGATCACACTTTATCCTCCGTAAAACTGAGTAAAATTTTTGAGTGCCTGGCACATAGTAGGCACTTAATAAATGTTTGCCAAATGAATTAATAAAACTGCAACTGGCAACTTATTTATTTAGTGCTTATTTTTAAAGTTTATATTATACATTTATTTTGTTCAGTTATGCAATTATTTAACTTAAATAATACTTAAAAAACCTCTGTCCGCCAACATTTTGCATGAGAAGTTTAAACAAAAGGTTTGGAAAAAGTTACTGAGACATGTTTCCACTTCATGAAACAAAGGCTCCAAAATTAAAAATCATCAAATGTGCCTTTCTCCATTTAGTATTTAAATATATATGTTGATTTACATAAACAAAATAATACAATCATATTAGCTTTCATGTTTATTCAACTTCACAGAAATCCAAAAATGTGTCTGAAAATTGGTTATCTATTTAAATATCAATTGTTCATTATGGTGACATAATACTATGTGGTGGCAGAGATATGCCTAATTTAAACAAATTCTTAAATTCCTGACATTCTTACAAGTGGACAAAATGAAATCTTAAAAATCAAACTTACAAGTTATAAGAAGATATAGAAAGTAATTTAACTTTTAATACCTGGAATAAGTTTTACAGCCACATTTGTAATTTACATATACAGTGGAGATCACTGAAAAAGCTTCCTGTTGCACTGCAGCAAGAAATTTTATTATAATGTAGATTAAACAAATTTGCTACAGAGTGCAGCAAGATAACCTCACTGAGGAATAAGATTTTCATAATGGAGCTTGTTACAGGGAGTTAAATATTTTCTTAATGTTATATAGTACATATTTTCAAAACGAACATTATCACTGAATAGTCTGCTAACAATTGTTAGCAATTAATGTTTCATACACACTTAATTTTATTGTAAAGTATGTGGCTCTATAAATGTTAGTACATGAAATGTTAATACATGAAATGTTAAGTTTAAACGTAAGATAATCCCCTAAGTTGGAGACTCGAGACATCAAAACTTTGATTATTGCACCTATTTCTCTACCAAAAAAAAAAAAGAAAGAAAAAGAAAAATTTACATCGTAATCCACCCAAAAAAAGAACAGACAGGTTGTAAAATTACAGACTCATTGGCATTGAACATAACAAAATCTACAATGAACATTTTTTTGTGAACTGCTGTACAGCATTACAAAAATGTGCAATGAAATTTGGTTAACTATGATCATGCAAATAAAAATCCTTCACAATCATTTTTTCGTATGTTTTATAAAATGTTCTTAATGATATATTTCCATAAACATTTCCGGTGCAATTTAATCAATGACAAAAATACAAAGCTATTCCTTATTCTTTACGTTACAGATTTTAAAACATGCCTTTGTACTGCTGAAACAGAAATTATGTGTTTGGGAAAACCGAGCTAAGGAACCATTTCAAAACCAATGTATCTTGATCCAACCTGAGCTGCTTTTGATATATGACAGCCTCTCAGAATTACTGGTGTCAGTATTGTTGTAAATGAAGAATAGTTAAATATGGAGAGATTAAGACACAATTCAAAACACTTTTTAAAAAATAAATGGCTGTTTCATAAACACGAACAAATCTTTAAAAGAAAAATAATCACATCAATTGCAGTATACATTGGCAAATAGTAAAATGTCATTTTCCAAAATAGTAGCTTCTTTATTATATGCCCCATCTATTATAACCAATCTTGGAAATATACCTTAAACATAATGGTGTATCATATGAAAATGTTCCACTATTCAATGTGATAAATTTAATAAGTTAGAATATGATTTTTATTTTCCTCTGGTGTTAACCATGAAAAAACATAAGAGCACCTAAAATACTAAAATGAATTTAGGTAAGCATTAAGTAGTAACCTATATGTTTTGGTTCAAAATACAGTTTATACAACTGTACAAAGGATACTGCCTTAAGTAATTTATTTCTGTATTTTGCAGATTACAAGGAAGAAAAAAAAAGACCTCCTCTAAATCCAAATAAATTTCCACTTCTCCCAATCTGGACAAAGTGGAATTTCATTCCAAGTTCAAAGTTTGGAATTTCATTCAAAGTTCACAAGACTGTGACAACTACAGTAGCTGATAGTTGGATACACCACTTCTACCCTGCCCAACCCCCCCGAATCAGTTTTTTGGCTCCAAAATAAAGTACAATAATAAACTCTTGATGAAAAACTATGTTATGGGGCAATCTATCATATACTATGGCTAAATATGAATTTACAGAAAAGAGCACATCCCATTTTCAGCACTTTTTTTCATAAACATGCAACTCACTATAAAATACAAAACACTTGGCTTTCAAGAACAGCTTTATAAAGACACACTGCATCAATAAAATTTTTCTTTCTGATTAACTTTACACTGTTATGGAGAACTGGAATTTTTCTAACGTGTATATATCAGGTTTTATATTATAGTGTAATTTGCATTTTTTGAACATAATGTTCAAGAGGAAATATCTATACACAATAACATTCTAGACTATTAAAAACTCATTCAAATTACAGAATTTTATTGATACAGTAGATTAATAAAAACTGAAAGGATGATAAAATGGGATAAAGAATTCAGTACATTATTTTATAACACACTCTTTAAAATTAAAATACTTTAAATCTTTCTTCTTAAAATTTTCATTGCCATGAAAGGCCAGAAAATTCTGGGACCAATCAATACTGAGGTGTACAGTAATCCAAGAACTTCAGGACTATTTCACAATTTGCATGGTTGTCCTCCTATCAGAGGCATCGTTCCGGTGTAATGGCAAACAATTTAGCACCTCTGAAGATTAAGGGTGCCCAGGAGTAAACACTAGGTAAGATACACAAGGGGAAGAGACCATTTAACTCTCCAACAAATAGTGACATCAAGAAAATGACACCAATTGTTGAAAAAAATTTTTTTCACAGTAAAATTGCAGAGAATACAAATACAAACACTGACAGATTACTGCTTAAGACCTATCCTAACAAATTCTTTTCAAATCAATAGATCCAATAAACAGTTGGGTACTGTCAGTTTAAAGCCGCAGATAAAAGCTATACAAGCACTTCAGAAGTCAGAAACATTAAAAAAAGAAAAAAGATATTTACAAGTTTCTTCTTTATGTCTACACAGCCATCGCACATTACACGTTCACAAGACTCCATAGTCAAGGTTATCATGCGTATGGCTAAAGCATGTGACCACAAATGTATGGGGTCACCAAAGTAAGGTCCAACTGTCCACTCTTCAGCAGTCCCATTTTGTGCATCAAAGGCTTTATTCAGCCTCAAGTTTGACCAAAAAGAAAAAAAAAGATTTTTCCAAAGCTTTCACAGAGAAAGTTATTAATTACATTTGTTCATCGCCGTTCCCTTTTAGCACTTCGCCGCCGTACCTTAAAAGGAAAGTCACCAGACGCTTAATTAAAATGGGTATATGTGCATAAGATATGCAGTAATCATTTTTAACCAATCTTTATTCTCGTTTGTTCCTGATTTTCTTTGCTTTCCTTTCCCTGAAACTTTTTTATCCTTCCTTTCTGCCCCAGCATCATATACTTAGACCTCTATAATATTTGAACATTTACATGCTCACAGACTTTCCCAGAACAGCAAAAGAAAAAAAATATTTTACTTTTCTATCTAATAATTTTAAAGAGAAATGAACAGAAGTCAATGTCTACAGCAAGAAAAACAACTCAAACAGATTAATCATCTTTCATGATGATTAATACTATTATCATTTACTGGTAAGCACTAATGAAAGCATAAAACTTTAGTTCAAAAAATGTCAATATTAACAATAGGAATATAAAAAAGGGTTTTAATTTACTATGTAGTTTTCTCTGGTGAAGACATCAATCGTTACTGACTCTTCAGCCTTCCTTACTTTGATGTCCCCCCAAAACCCTTTAAGAAACAAGCCAAATTAATTTGAGACCACAATTAAGCATATTTTCCTGTGTACTTAACTCACTTATTCACAAAAATGAATCCTGGTACAGATAGGAGTTCTGATTCCATTAAATAAGACAGAACAGTAGAGACCAATTCTGAGACTTGATTACAGAGCTTGGGTTTCTCAAACAAAGATGGGAGAAGAGCTTCTACTTAAATGTATTATATTTTTCGTAAAAGAAATATCTGAGTTGTATTAACCGGTAAAGTTACTTATTTATTACTTTGAAAGTCAAGAAGTGCCGGGGTGCAGCAGCTCATGCCTGTAATCCCAGCACTTTGGAGGCCGAGGCAGGCAGATCACTTGAGGTCAGGAGGAGTTCGAGACCAGTCTGACCAAGATGGTAAAATTCTGTCTCTACTAAAAATACAAAAACTAGGCGGGCATGGTAGCACTGGCCTGTAATCTCAACTACTTTGGAGGCTGGGGCAGGAGAATTGCTTGAATCTGGGAGGCGGCGGTTGCAGTGAGCCCAGATCGTGCTCCACTGCACTCCAGCCTGGGCAACAGAGTGAGACTCTGTCTCAAAAACAAAAACAAAAAAGTCAGGAAGTAACACATCCCTACTTTCGTAAAATAAGTATGTATTACCAATTGTATGAATTCTCATTCAGCTCAAACTTCAATTCCAAAGGCTGATTTTATGTGTAACTAACTTCTAATTTCTATTATGAAACCCAAATAGAAATACCAAACAGAGAGTTGTAAGGTACAACTTAAATGCGGAAAGTGTCAATATTAGAATGCTATACATTCAGTTCAGACTTGACATTTGCATTCTCACTAAGCTACACCTATTTGCTTAGTTTCAGGTTTCCATAAAAGATGTTCTCCATTATCCTACCTGGCAGATGAAACGATGCTATAAACTAATGAAGAAAAATATATAAATACTTAGAATTAGACAAGTACTAAATCATCTAACCAAACATTTACTAACTGTTTTTATATACAACACCACTCAAAGAAACTTTGAACACATACGTTTACTGTGGAAACTTCCTCCTCCTCTGTTTCCTCCTGTGGAATATCATCACTGACAGGAGAGCTACCCTGAAACACATCTACTTCTTCACTCGAATCATTTTCCTTAGTAGCTGCTTGTTTGGAGCGTCCTACGCGGCTGGAGGAAAACACATGTAAAATACAATGAACGTTCCCGTCTTTCAGTAGATCACCTCGTTACAAGAAATGCTTCAAGTATTTCATCAATTGTCATACCATGTCTACCCTCAATTACTTTATGAGACAAGAACATTTCTTTAATATTCTGAATCCTAAACTAACATTTAATCACAGAATCTTACAAATTGTCTACCAAGTAACAACAAAAAAAGTGACTGAGAACATATGATAAAGGAATTCAAAACATAACCCAAAGTCTTTTCCTTTCATCTTTCCTAATGCAGTAAAAGGCATCTATGTCTACTAAGCTGCTCAAAGCAGAAAGGAATTCTGCTTGGAATACACTGTACCAGTCTTTGGCCTTTCAGATTCTTACAGAGATCTCAAATTCATTCACTTCTGTCCACATCTCCATTGCTACCACCTAACTCAAACCATTTCCATCTCTTGTCTTATCTCTTTACAAAGTTATCTTTTAAAAGTACAAGACAGATGATGTTACTGCCACTACAGTGCTCCCCACTGAGCTGAGAATAATTTTGTAAACTTCCTTAACACAATATACAAGGAACAGTAGATGGTCCTTGCCTACCTGTTCGTTCTCATCTCCTTCTGCTCCCCAACTCCCCACAACTACAATTCAGCAAACCCTTGCTTTCCTTTAGCTTTCTGATTTTGCCAAGATTTTTCTCACTTCAGAAACTTCAAATATAGTGTTCTTGCTACCTGTTCTCTGCCTGTCTAGCCCCTACTATTCTCAAGATATCAACTCATTGTTACTTTTAAAGAAAAAGCTTCCTCACTCCATTAGATGGTAGAAGACAAGAACCACGAACCCATGAAAACAAGAACCATGTCTGTTCTGTGTCCCTAGCACCTAGTACTCTCTGAAACACAGGAGGCATCAAAAAATATGTTATAGAACCATCTAATCAAATTGATCCCTCTTGATAAATACTTATTTTTTAAAATTAGGAACATAACCTATCACTTCTATAAGCAATCCAAAATGTGCACTTTTTTAACTCATGCTCAAACCAAACAATTTTTTTACTTGGTTTGGTTTTTCGGGATTAATGAAACTATAGAAATTACATGAAACATAATGACAATCTTTTTCAATTTCATTGATGTCAGAACAAGAAAAAGAAACAAATCCTAACATATGTTATTATACTAGCTCTAGAAAGAGCTTCCCAGTGAAAGGAAGATAGGCTTCCAAGACAGACTACAGAATCTTCTTCTGTATCAATTTTTTTTAAAGAAATACTTATTTGGTTTAGAACATTCATAGGACTTGTGTAATTTTAGGAGAGCACAATAATCATTTAAACCCTGAATTTCATGATGTCCAAATATAAACAAACTAAAATTATGAGGTTTGTTATTTCCTTGTTACATCATTCATGTGCATTTTATTAAAATACGGATTTCCTTTGGTTGAATCCAAACACATTTATAAAGCTGCCACAAAAAATGTACTTACCTTTACTTTTAACCTGATAGAAAAATTACATGGAAGATGGCATGAAGTACTGGCTAGACACCCAGGCAACTTTTCCTCTTCCTGTGGAATACACAGGAATAGGAAAATCTCTAAGATAATTGAGTATTTAATGACAGTATGTTGGCAACTCTGAAAAGTCAAGCCACTGATGTAATTATGTACGGGTGGGATTACTCTCAGAAAAAGTGTGCTAAATTTCCGACTAATAGAAGACATGCTACTTTATTTCCACTCACATAACTGAGGAGAAAAAAATACTGTCAAATCTAAAAATTATAGCACTGATACTCTTGTGACACTAAAATTTGGGGTACACATTGTTACTACACCTTTCTTATAAATGTGTTTGTGTGAACATCTAAAACTATATACATGCTGATGTAGATAAACGAACTGGATTAGAAAACAAACAAAACCAAGATATCAAACACTTGAGACCAACATGTGATAATTTATATGGATATAATTTTTTAAAAATGGTACCTGTTACTTTCCTACTACAAGTTCAAAGAATAAAAACAGAAGCATAAGACCTGTTTTCTTCCATTTAAAGGAAAAGGTGCTAATGAGAAACACTGAAAAAAAATGGTTGTGTGGAATGACGAGGCAACCTGGTCAATGTGTGGTGATTATTTAAAAATATCATTTCCTTAGATATCATAAAGTCTGCATAGGAAATAATATACTATTTGGTATCCACTTATAAAGATTTGCCTACACCTGTAAAAATGCACAAGATAGTTTATTGAGATATCAATCACTAAGGTAAGTTTATAAAAATTTTACCTTACCTAGTGTAATGGGGCTAAATACATGGAATTTAAATATAGCAATATGTATGTTTACAAATTTAGGAACTTTTTCAAAATAATTTGAAATTGGTTTGAAATTTAATATTTACAACTTACACATTTTTTTTTGGTTGTGATGGTGATGGCGTTTTTGATGGTCTTCCTCGTCCTTTCTGTGGTGTGGATTGTGTGGATTCAATTGCACTAGATTCAGGAGATTCTGCTCTGCTTTGGGAAGACCCAAATGTGGATAGCATCAAATTATGATTTATAATATAGTAACGAAATAGATGCAGTTTAGAGTTACACATGCTTACCTCTGCTGTGCTCTCCTTGACACTCGGTGCTGTTTGCTTTTGGACTTCTGTTCTGTATTTCCACTTTGTCTTTCTTCTTCTTCCTCCTCCTCTGGTGCTGGAGGTCCAGATTTTTTTTTGCTTCCTTTTTTAGAAGTTTTCAATGTTGGCTCTTCTTTTGGTGTACTTCCACCAAGAGGTTTTGGTGGTCGGCCTCTCTTACCCTTTTTTGGTGGACTATTCTGTTCATCTTCATTTTCTAATATATCTTCTTTGAGCCTCTTTTCCTCAGGCCACTGCTGTTCATCAGATTCTGAAGCCGTATGGCCTCTTTTCCGACCTCGCTGACTGCCTTTAGGTTTCTGTTCCTGTACCAACTTAGTCAAGTCATCCATACCTAATTTCTCCTCCTGTTCTGTGACGGGTGTTTTTTTCCTGCCTCTAGGCTTCTCCAATTCAGACTAGAGGAAAAAAAAAATCACAATTTATGGTTATAAAATTGTGAGTACACATATCTTGAGGAAAGAAACAAAAAAATCTGTTATCTACTGTCGTCCTAAACATGTACCTAAAATATACAGCTCTTAAATACACCAGAACTGTATTTATTTGCTTTTATTATAGTTTTTAATTTGAAAAACTTACCTGAGGTAAAAGGGTACATTTTCACTCTTACTTTTAAGCTGGAGTGTCTTAAAAGGAAACCTCTCAAGATCAGTATCTTATTACATTATAAATTTTAGTGAAGAGCTATCTCATTAAAAGAGCATTATAAATTCAGTACTTGGTCCTAAATGACAACTATACTGAAGTATCTGTTTTGATAATCAATTTAAGTAATTCTAATTTTACCACACAGTGCGTAAGACATAAAATATTAACTATATGACATGCTTACAACATCATCAAAGAAGTATTATTTTACAAATGGAGGTTGCAAGATATAAAAGGTAAACATATTCATCATTTATTATAAATTTTGGAAACACTTCTGAATTACAGATAATGCTTCTTTCTAGGTATAACTAACAACAGAAACAATAAAAAACCAATGGCTTTCCCATTTAAAATAAAATCCTAGTCTATATGCAGAGAATCTCTATGTGAACCAGCGTGAAGGCTGAAGAAATTCTCCAAAGACACAATAATTTGTATGTATGAACATTTATAATACAAAGTTAATTTCCAAAAATCTGCAGCAATTTATATTTTCAAACATCACTGAAAACAAAAACTATCAAATTATCTGTAACTTTTTCTAACTTTAAATTGAGTTTCCTGCGTGTGAACTGCATAATTACATCCTTTATATTATGTCCTTTGCCAACTTTGATTACTGGGGTATTAGTGGGTTTTCTCTATATTCTTCTATGCTTTTGTGTATGCCTCTATGCTTATTTTTAAGTGTTATTTCTTTATTATTATTATTATTTTATTTTTGAGACGAAGTCTCACTCTGTTGCCCAGGTTTGAGTGTAATGGCATGATCTCTGCTCACTGCAAGCTCTGCCTCCCAGGTTCACACCATTCTTCTGTCTCAGCCTCCTCCCGAGTAGCTGGGACTACAGGTGTCCGCCTCCATGCCTGGCTTTTCTTTTCTTTTTTTTGAGATGGAGACTCGCTCTGTCACCCAGGCTGGAGTGCAGTGGGGCAATTTCAGCTCACTGCAACCTCTGCCTCCCAGGATCAAGCGATTCTCCTGCCTCAGCCTCCTGAGTAGCTGGGACTAGAGGCATGTGCCACCACAAGCGGCTAATTTTTGTATTTTTAGCAGAGATGGGGTTTCGCTGTGCTGGCCAGGCTGGTCTCAAACTCCTAACCTGAAGTGATCCACCTGCCTCAGCCTCCCAAAAGTGCCGGGATTACAGGCGTCACGGCACCTGGCCTTTAAGTGTTATTTCTTACTTGCTTTGGACTGAATTGTGACCCCCATCACAAAAAAAAACAAAATTGTATGTTGAAGCTCTAATCCCAATGTGACCCTATTTGGAGACAGGGCCTTTGGGAGGTATTTGGTTGAGATAAGGTCATGAGGTGGAACCCGCAAGATGAGATTACTGTCCTTAGAAGAAGAAATACCAGTGAGCTTGGGTGACTTTCTTCTTCCCCCCGCCCCACACCTCTCATGTGAGGACACAGGAGAAGGTGGCATCTGTAGCCCAGGAAGACAGCCCTCATCAGGAACCAAATCTGCTGGCACCTTGATCTTGTACTTCCAGCCTCCAGAACTGTAAGAAAATACATTTCTGTTGTTTAAGCTACCCAGTCTGTGGTATTTTATAATGGCAGCCTGAGCTGACTAAGACACTATTGTATATTGTTTTAGAATAGAATGTGAGGTGAGATTCTAAACTGAATTCTCCACTCCCAAAGACACATTCAACCATTTCAGAATCAATGATTTGTAGTGCTTCCTTTATTTTGTATGTTTTGAACAAGAATATTTATGGGCTATCATAACAGAAGCACAATATTTTACTAAGTATAATTATGTGTCTGGTAGGGCTGAACCTACCTTTATTTCTCCTCCTTTTATATCTATCTATTCCTCCACATAGACTTGAAACAAAATCATGCTGGAATTTTACAATTATGTATTCACTTGGAAAAAACTGTCATCTTTTTTTATTCCTATTTTCAATACAGGAACATGGTCTGTCTTCTCTCTCTTCAAGTCTTCCAGTTTTGAGATTTTCTACATATAGGTCCTTCCTATCTCAGTTTTGAGATTTTCTACATGTAGGTACTCCCTATTTCTTTTTAAGGTTATATTTAAATCTATGAATCTGTCAATCAATCAATCAAAGTTTGTTGTTGCAGTGGTTCTTGTGATAAAGAAAATAATCCCTTTCCCCCTAAATGTACATCTGATACAAAGCAAAATTATCACAGTAATGTTAGTTACAAACAAAAATATATACATAGGTAGGGACAGATTTTCAATTGCTTGTTTTATTTTTCTAAGATTACAAGACTAACAATTCATCAAACATTCTAGAGCAATTCTAAAAAACAGTGGTGACAGCAGGTTGCTTGTTTTGTTCCTGATTTTTAAAAAGAATGCTTCGAGTATTTTGCCTTCAGGAAGAATGGCATTGACTACTGATTTAAAACAGACAAAACTTTTAGTACCTTAAAGATGTATCCTTCTGGTACTAGTTTACTAAAAGTTCATATTTGTCAAGAACGGATTTTAAGTTTTATTTATGTCCTCTTGGCATGATCTGAAATTATTTGTTTTTGGTTTTCCCTTTGGTTTATTTAATATATTATTATATTAAAAGATTTGGTAACATTAAGCTATCCTTATATTCTAAGGAGACAGGAAGATCTATACATGACTGGATTTAGTCTGTTTTATTTATTTAGAGTTTTGTGCACAAATTAAAAATTAAATGTTACTCAAAAATGAGAAGGTAAAAGAAATGTTAAATCAGAACTAAATTTAAAATGTCACTTCTTATTTTAATTGTTACAATTCTTTTTGATGTCCAAAGATCTAAAAAGGAAGATGATTTCCTTTATGCTTTGGAAAAGGTTGGTGGTAAAAAGAAAACCCAATGTCTACTTTCTTGAGAATACTAATCTAGTTTCCTAAAGCACCACTACTTCTCATTTCTTTTTCATTTTGCATTGCACTGTTTTAAGAATAGAAGGAGTATAAAATTGAGGTTAGAAGCAAAAGATAGGGAAAATATGTTATTTATAAAGCTAAATATTTAAATACAAACGTATATGGAAAATAATTCCTTTGCTGTGAAATTTCAATGTGAACTTGTTAACAAGCAAATGAGACCATGCTCTTTGATTATAATCCACTGGTCTTTAAATTCAATTTGTGTCTCATAATGCTCATCTGGGGGCACTTCAGTCAAAACTAGCTTATTAATAATTAGATTCTCCTAGCACCTCTAAAACTGGACCTAACGTTACACATTATCCATGCCACAACAAATAGCAAAAGGCCTCCATTGCAATCACACTAATAGATCTCAAGAGCTGAAAAATTCAAAACTGTTCTATGAAAAATAGAGTAGACTTTGCTCTGTACTATCCCAAAAGGTAAAAGTATATGTAAAATTTATAGGGTAACAGAATATTAAGAATTAATAAAAACCATGTTTCCTAACTTTTGGGGAATGGGAACACTAAAGGTATAAGTGTAGTACACTATGGGTGTGGGTATGAGTGGCCTAGTTGACTTTTCCAACAAATGAAATACATCATGAGCTCTCTGCTTAAAGCATTTTCAACATGGTGACCAGCTCTCATCACTAATAAAGGAATTTCTGCACTAAGTGAGAACTAAGAAGACATAATACCTTGTCCAATTCAAGGATTTTCTTCTGTAAATCCAGATAACAAGACTCTTTTCAAACTAAGTGATCAATTCTTAATTTTGCTCATGTGAAATTTTTAAAGCGCCAATAAACATCATAACTTACAGTAAATATAGTAAGAATTCAGTAAAATTTTAGATAATTCTTTCTCGGCTGGGTGGTGTGGCTCAAGCCTGTAATCCCAGCACTTCCGGAGGCCAAGGTGGGTCGATCACCTGACATCAGGCGTTTGCGACCAGCCTGGCCAACATGGTGAAAGCCCGCCTTTAAAAATACAAAAACTGGCCATGCATGCTGGCACACAACTGTGGTCCCAGCTACCAAGAGGCCGAGGAGAGAGAATCACCTGAACCCGGGAGGCGGAGGTTGCAGTGAGCCCAGATCGCGCCACTGCACTCCAGCCTGGGCGACAAAGTGAGACTGCATCTCAAAAAAGAAAAGAATAATTCTTTCCAAATAGAAAGAAACACTCTGTCAAAATAAGTTACTGGAGAAACATGAAAATAAACTCCTTGGCATGTGTAATGTTGGACCAGTGGAAGACAAGATGGACAGTAATATTTTAGAGAAAGCAAAGGATAACCTCTCACCTCTATTAATCAAGTAGATTCAAACATTTTAACTTTTATTATTATGATAACCATAATCAAAAGTCGTAACAATGAAACAGCAGCAACAATTCATTTGGGCTAAATCACTTACTCTGATAAAGTTTACCAGCTAAGTATCCATAATTTACATACAGTTAAGAAAACTGATTCTGATAGCCTAATCAGTTATTAAGAAAATGATCTGAAGCTGAACTGTAAAGTCAAAATGAACCCAGTTAAGTCCAGAGTTGTGTTAGAAGACATAACTGTATTTTGTGTCTTAAGGATCCTCATTCCATTCCCCTTCTCTAAGGCTAAGTCTAAATATCCTATGTTAACACAAACAACAACAACAAAACCCCAAGCAAATGAGGAAAACAAAACAATACAAAAACCAAGCAGTTGAGTATGCAACTGGCAAGTCTAATACCAAAAACCTGAACAATTGAGATTACACATCATATTTATAAGGAGCACAGATTCTATATACTTAAATTACATAGAGGATAATTATAAACTCAGGTTTGTGATTAAAACCACTAAAATAAAATGAAAATGTAAATTTGCTAGTCATGTTAACTGGTTTCAGTGTAAATATTACTATTTACTAAGTAAAATTATTATTAATATTATTATAAAATCAATGCAAATATCTCACCCTTACAAGATCAGAGTCGTCTCGTTTGTCACTTTTTTTCCCCGGCAAAGGTGAAGACATTGTGTAATCTTCATTTTCACTGTGATCCATTTCAGAACTATCAAGCCTTTTAATATAGATATTTGTAATTGTTATTACAATCAAATAACCTTAAAAGCTTTTTCTGTTCCTAGCATAGCTTTACAGATTTATGGGAAAAAATTTCATTCTTTTCAAAAATGAACCAGTTTCATTCTACCACATTTGATACCAACTCAACAAGCAATGAAGTTCATTTAATTCAATATAGTGAAATTTAAAAAATCAAAAATTTAAATCTAGTTTTTTTCTGTCTTTTTAAAATCTAAATTCTATTTTGGGGTCAGAGCATAGAATCAATTAAAACTTTTCTTGTTGGCAGGTTAGCTTGGTCTACACACTGCAACCTGCCCCGGTTCCTTACCCTACTCTATTTTTTCTTCTCTCTGTAGCATTTAACACCCTCTAACACACCATAATTATTACATTTATTACTTACTGACTACCTTCCTCCGTTAGAATATAAGCATGAATCTTTTGTCAATCAATTTTACTTACCAATGTATGCAAAGCACTTAAATCAGCACCAGACATAGAGTAGGCATTCATATAAAGGTCCAGGCTTCTGTCCTCGGTGGTCTCATCTTTATCTAGTTTTTAAAACTATTTATACGTTGTTGAACCCTAAATCTCAATCTCTGGTCCAGCTGCACTGAGTTCTAAACTCACATATCCAATTGTCTACTCAACACTTCACTTGAAACTCTAATAGGCACCTGATCTTTAATGTAACCTAAACAGTTATTTGAACACTCTTCTTATTCCCACTTCCCCAAAACACACACATACAAACAGAGCCTGTTCTTCCTCAAGGCTTCTATATCTCAGTAAACGGTACCACCATCTCTCCAGTTATTCGGGTAAAAAGCCCAGGATACACCCTTAAATCCTCCCTTTCCCTAGCTGTTCACATCTAATCCATCAGAAAGATCATCTGCATCTAACACCTAAATAAATCTTAGAGTGGTATAAAGGTAGTGAGTTATTCTCAACTGATTGTTCATAGTTAGTTACACATCAAACTCCTTGTTTTAACTCACTCCTCCCTTCTCACTACTGCACTTGACTACTCTTTAAAAAAAAAAAAATCTGAAATTTGACTATTTACCATCTTCTTCCCTCTTCATCCCTGCCACAGATTTTGATTCGCTGACTCCTGACTGGTTTTTCTACCTCAATTCTAGCTCCTCTATAGTACATTCTGCACAAATCATCAAGGCAATTTAAAAAAAAAAAAAAAAAACTACAAATTAGATTGCTAGACACCCTGGCAAACCTTTCAGTTGCACTTAAAATCAAATCCAGATTCCTTACCATGGTTCACAAAGTCCAAATATAATCAGGCTACCTCTTAACTCCCTCACATAATTTTTCCCTCATTCCTACTCTCCAACCAAACAGGTTTCTCAAATATACCTACTTCATTGCCCTGGAAACAGTCCCACTAAACAGATGGAATTTAGAAGAAAAAAAATAACAAAACAGATTGGTCACAAGTTGAAAGAAAGTTTAAAGAAAACTATATTGAAAAAATATAAATCACAACACTTTTGTGTTAAGTAACAAATGGATGATAAGGAGAGGGTGGAATTATACTTGTCTTGAAAGTAAACAAGGGAAGTCAATTTAAGATCTCTGAGCAATGAAATAACATCACAACAGTAGTATTTTTAAAGGATTATCTAGCAGTGATACAACATACACAGTTGAGAGGAATAAGGAAGTAAACTAGTCAAATACAACAATAATTAAAGAAAGAAAATGAACTAAATGATGACAGTAAAAAGAGAAGTACAAAACATTGCTTAGAAAAAAGTTAGCAAAACTTAGCAACTGAACAAATATAGAGGTGAGAAGAGTCAAACACAATTTTGAGGCTTTTTGCCTAGATGACTAAGTGAATTAGATCATCTTTGATTATAACGAGGAATTCAAGGAGAAAAACCAGTAATTTAGAAAATGAGTTGATGGAAATGTTTCTGGTCATGTTAAATATGAGGACACTTGGTAGAAAATGTCCAACTGATATAACTAAACGGTCACTTAGGTATTAGCCACTAACATGCATTAATACAGGAATCTAGAACAAACAAAAGCTATAAATGCAATTTCTTTCATTTCTATCATACTACATATCATTCAACACTTTATTCACTGTAAGAAATGTGGTGGTAAGATTTTTAGAATGTCACCTACCTTCTTTACTGATTGGTTATCAACAATGAAAAAGACAGTATAGTCTTTTAATAATAACTTGGCAAAAATCAATAAATAGTGGCAGTTTAGCCCTATACAACGCTCTGTGCTAACGAATGGTGCCCTAAGCACTTATGCTAAAACCAGTGAAAGGATGAATTAATTTTCCTTTTTATTTTTCTCAAAACAAGAATCATTTTAAAAACATTTTTTAATGAGCAAAGGACACGAACAGACACTTCTCAAAAGAAGACAAATGGCTAACCATAACAAAATGCTCATCATCACTAATTATGAGAGAAATGCAAATCAAAACTACAATGAGATACCACCTCACATCAGTCAGAGTGACTATACTAAAAAGTCAAAAAACAACAGATGCTGGTGAGGCAGAAGAGAAAATAGAACACTTATAGGTTGTTGGTGGGAATGTGAATTAGTTCAGCCACTGTGGAAAACAGTTTGGAGCTTTCTCAAAGAACCTAAAACAGAACTACCATTTGATCTAGCAATCCCATTACTGATTGTATACCCAAACGCAAATACATCGCTATACCAAAAAGGAACATGCACTCATCTGTTTAATGCAGCACTATTCACAGTATCAAAGATATGGAATCAACCTAGATGCCCATCAATAATGAACTGGATAAAGAAAATGAAGTTCATATATACCATGGAATACTACACAAACATAAAAAACGATGAAATCATGTACTTCACAGCAAGGAGGCCATAGTCCTGAGCAAATTAACACAGGAACAGCAAACAAATACTACGTGTTCCGCTTATAAATGGGAGGGAACATCGAGCATACATGGGCATACACATGGAACAACAGACAATGCAGACTACTGGGGGAGCAGGAGAAAGGAGGATGTGGGCTGAAAAACTACCTATTGGGTACTATACTCACTACCTGGATGCAATATACCCATGTAACAAAACTGCACATGTGCCCAATGTATCTAAAATAAAAGTTGAATTTTAAAAACCCAAAAAGCAAAAACACACTTTTAAAACAAACAAAAAAGTTCATACATGTACATGGTACTAAACAAAGATATTCAAATGATACCAAAAAGTATAAAATAACCTCCCTTCTATACTAGGTTAACATAAACACTGTTAAGATTTTGTATATTCTTCAAAAAAACTTTCTATGCATATAAAAACAAATGTGAACATAAATCTGCTTTCAGTACTTAAAGATTCCATAATGCTGTTTTCTATACTTTTGCCTTTTTCACTCAATAATGTATTGAAGAAACTCTTCTATACTAACTCAGACCTCATCATGTTTAATGACTGTGTATGCCATTGTATGAGACACCATAATGTAACAGTTTTAGAACTGCTACACACTGAGGTTGGAAACTAGTTTATGTATACTAACACAGATTACCCCCAACAAACTAAACAATGAAAGGCTAACATGGAGCACCCATCCAAAATGAGAAAGCAAGTAAGTATGAACTTGTGACTACCAATGTTAAATGGAAAAAGTAAGTAATACATTACTTTCCATTTACTGACATGAAACATTTTGGATTATATTATTTCAAATCTCATAGTCTTGCTGGAATCCTTAAATGTAAATTGTGGCTTTTCTTCTGCACTTACCTCCCCTTTATTCTTCCAGGAGAGCTTGGATTTGAGCTGCTGCTTGCATTGCTTACAGTTTCCATTCGTGATGATTTGGTCTGAGACTGTTTGCCTGCTGATGAGAGCGGCTTGTTAACAGCTCCTAGAACATTGGTTGTTTTAGGCTGAAATGAGAAATGCACATCTTTTTATTTGATTAAAGCCAAAAGAAAGTTACATGTAAAGAACCATAAATAACATCTCTGTCAAGGTATTTACTTACAAATCATGAAAAATGTGTCTATCCTTAAGCAAAATAAGTATAAACTAAATATTACTTAAACAAATTAAAAACTATAAAGACAGCATAACAGTTGAATTTCTTAGTTATTTGGAGAAAATGGCTTACATAAAAAGTGAGAACAAATGAAATGAATAATCAACAATGAAAATAGATAATTAGACCCTTGCCATGGAAAGACATAAGAATATGCTTTTTTTAAGATTTTTTATCTTGATATTAATCTAAGATGTCTAAGAATCAGGTCTTGGCCGGGCGCGGTGGCTCAAGCCTGTAATCCCAGCACGTTGGGAGGCCGAGACGGGCAGATCACGAGGTCAGGAGATCGAGACCATCCTGGCTAACATGGTGAAACCCCGTCTCTACTAAAAAAAAAAAAAGAATCAGGTCTCCTGGGGGACTTAATTACAAGCTAAAAAGTAAGTCTGTGTATTTCAGCTTGCATATATTTAGTAAATATAATTATTTCTTACTAGTAAATGGAAGACAGATAATACTTATATTTTTCTAGCTTGAAAATACAAATTTTTGAAGCAATACAATATAACACAGTTTTGCCAATAACCACACTAAAATAAGCTGCCACATAAAAAGTAAAATGATTCTCAAAACATACTTTTCCAGGAGTGAAAAATGATTTCATTTCAGGAGGCAGATAATTTTTGGTGTTACTGAAATTCTACAACCAAGAGAAAAAGAAGTTGTCAGTGAATATTAAAACACTATCTACGAGGTGGTTCAAAAGCCAAAAAAGCAAACAGCAGTTTATTTAAACTAAATTATCATATGAAACACAAAATTTCAGTCACTGATTTTAACTACTGTAATAAGCTTAAACCAATCTCATGCCAACTCTAATATTAACAAAACATATTTGAGCTCTAACATGTTAGAGCTCTCAGAGTGCATCAGAAAACACATGCTTCTTTAATAACACCCTTCAGGAGAAAGACCACATATACATACTCCTATTACTCTGCTCACCTCAACATGACAGCCCTTTTAGCTACTAAGCACTCCTATAGGGCTGTTCCAAATCTCTATATCCTGGTAAGGTCTTAACTGGCATTTTGCTTTAAAAGCAAAAAGAGGATAGTGGTCATTTCCATACTCTGTTACTCAATATGTTCAGCTAAATTATGAGGAATTAAATAAATTATGAGGGAGTAAGAGGGATTGTGGGAAATACTTTTTACATCTCATACCACACTCAAGTTTTTTGGAGAGTGGTTTGGTAACACTCTTGTAGTATTCCCAGGGTCTTAGGCATGTTCCAGTGTCTGTTTTCTGCTTGTTTCCTCATACCAATTACAAATCCCAATAAAGGGCTTTAACTTCAGACTGTATCTCTATCAGCACTCTCCTTCCCATTTTGAACAATGGCCATTAATTCACAAATTCACATGCTTTGATCACATTTCTGCCTGTGCTCTAAGACTGTCTTAAAACCGAACATAAACACCAGATCATCCTAATATCTGAAACTTATGTGTATCCTCCAGTTTGACTCATATTCTGGTTCTGATCTTAAATCACATTCTTAAGACTCATAGCAATCTTCCCATGATGCTTCCTATCTTCCTACAACCCAGGGCTGAGAATACATTTTATTTCAACTTACACAAAAAAATTGTAAAGCAACTACCTTGTCAGGTTGAGTGAAGAAACGTGCTGGTAGTACTGGGTCTTTAGGAGATTCCAAACTGTATGTAGTACTCTTTGACATGATGATATTCATGGCAACATCACACACAGTGTACAGTTTCTGCAATAGTATATTTTTAAAAAACAGATACTTAAGCTGGCAATCTAGACTCTGTAAACTAGCAAACTAGCAATAATATCAGAACATGAATCCAGTCTGAATAGTAAACTAATGAAAGCAATAGTCTGTGTAAGCATTTTAGCTTACACTACTGGTTTTCTCATTTACTTGTAATAAAATTACTGCTAATTATATGTAATTCTAATTACTAATAGAAAAAATTATTTGATGCTGTCTATAAATACTACAAAAGTTTCATACCTTACACCTAAATTTTTAAATCAATATGGAACCATAATTATTTACAAAGAATTACATACTTCATTCATTTTTGCATCATCTGGTCCTTGGGCATCTTTTGTTTGTTTAATATTTTCTACCATCTTTCTGATAAATGCATGACTGTTATTTTCATTTTTAGCCATTAATATTTCCAGAACAAACCAAAGACATCTAAAAAAAAAAAAAAAAGGAAAAAAGAAATACAGGAGAAAATAATCCTTTGTTAAATATAGATACAATAATTCTAAATATAAATATAACGAACCTAGATTATATAACTCCAGGAAGAAAAAAGAAAGAAACAGTTACAAACCAGCAGGGAAAAAGAGTATGTCACACAAACATATAAACAGGTCAACAATGCAGACATGAGCTTATAAGATCCCTTCTTATAATCTCACTAGATTTCCAAGAAGGCAGGTTAAAGAGGAAACACAAATGGCAGAAAGGATGAAGTCATCTTAACCCTCAGCTATGACAGGGAGTTAAAGACTGTCAAAGGAATAGTGGGGCCATGGATCAAGTGAGGCCTCAGATACTCAAGACTGACTACAGTCCTGATGGGAACTCTTCAAGAGAATATAACTGCCTTATTAAATATAAAAACAGTTAAGAATATTCATTAATAGAGAGAACAAGTCACAATAGACAACTATAAGCATTGTCTTTGCTTTTAAAAAGGGAAAAATTAAAAGAAAGCTTCAGTAGCTCAGTTTTAAAGTTAATTACATAAAACTCCATTCAATAAAAAATGAAAAGTGTTTTGCCTATGTATTATACAGAGAGAAAGGAGCAAAGTTATAGTTGATACATAGAGGAGAAAAGTAATGGGAAAACAAAGAGAGAAATGTGAAGCAAGGTATTATACTAGAACAGAAAAAAATAACCTTTAGGAACTTAGGTATAGGATAAGTTCTTCTGAAGTGGCTCCCTGATAGAACGGAGACCACACATGGCTACACTGAGGCAACTTAGAAATGCAACTGTAAATGTCTAGTAAATTCCAAAGGATGTTTTATTTATTTTTAAAAACCCAATGTTCTCAGAAAGAGGTGGCTAGATGTTTTCAACAGTTTTAATCACTCTAACATAGAACTAATTTTGACAGAACTCATTTTTTTTTTTTTTTTTTTAAATAGAGACGGAGTCTCACTCTGTTGCCCAGGCTGGAGTGCAGTGGCGCAATCTGGGCTCAATGCCAACCTCCACTGCCCAGGTTCAAGCAATTCTCCTGCCTCAGCCTCCCAAGTAGCTGGGACTACAGGCACGCACCACCACATCTGGCTAACTTTGTTGTATTTTTAGTAGAGATGGGGTTTTGCCATGTTGCCCAGGCTGTTCTGGAACTCCTGACCTCAGGTGATCCATCCACCTCAGCCTCCCAAAGTGCTGAGCCCACAGGCATGAGCCACCATGACCAGCCAAACTACTTTCTTATTTTTTAAAAAAGAAAACTGCAGTGGGAAAAAAGGGCATTTTTCCCTTTGCCATGAGAATTTATCAGTAATTTGATTTTATTCTCCTGAAGCTTCTCAAATTATTTAACTATGAAATATTTCCATACATTAAGACATTAAGAATTATTTTAATATAACAGGAAATAAAGGCATCATAAATTAGTTGATTAAAAATCCCAATGGTAATCTTTTATTGTAACTGAAAGAGGACTAGGATCTCGAGCTCATTTAAAGAATTATGCTGGTCTTAAAAAGACTTCTCTAAATATCACTATATTCCTATTCCCCATCTAGGCACGTACAGTGTTTTCAGTCTTTAAGCAATAATCTTTGAAAGAATTATAAATATTTTAAACTCTAGTTAGAGAATTACCAATTAAGTAATAAGTGGAAGTAGTTCCCCAGTTATGAATTTGGCCCATTGTTAAATTAGACCATTCTCTTTCTACAGAGGAAGATAGTTATTGCAAAGAAAAATGTGCTTACTACATGAATAAAAGAGAGATTATTAACTGACCTCACATGAAAATCTACACAGTTTCAGAAGGAAGAAGGAAAAGATAAGAAATGGAATGGAAATTTTAATGAATTACTTCAAATAGAAAAGGAACACCAGACTGGTGAAGAAACATAACTATAATAATTATGATTAAGTTTTGGGAAACTACATTAAAAATGTAATATAAAGAGATGGTATGAAAAAAGGAAGACAAGAGAGCAAATAAAGAACCTTAAACGCCTAAGAAATGAAATACATCAATAAACTAATTACAGTTGAGATCCAATTATCAGCATTAAGGAGAAAAAAATAACTTTCAGAAAATATGAAAATGGGATGGAAAAAGTCTTACTCTTTAACATCTTTAAGTTGTTCAATATCCTGTACTTTGACATAATCTGGGTCATGTGCCAAAAGGTGAATTGTATATGGAACAACATATTCTGGTAGAAGAGACAATAATTTTTCTGAAAAAGAAAAAAAAAAAAAAAAGAAAAAGAAAAAGAAAAAAAAAAGAAAAAAACAAAAAAAACAAAAATATCCAGGTTAGAAAACCAAATCTTACACATTCTTTCTTTCGTACTATATTTTCTGCATCCCAACAGTTTACCACAATGACTTGAAGAAAAATATATTGAAATACCCTGTGCTGAGGTACACGATAAACAGTCTATTCATTCATCTACCATGTTCAATACTGAAACGGCCTACTAAACACACCATGGGCTGAGGCTACAGAAACAAATATTTCAGTTTTAAAATATGTAAGGAAAAAGTGACCCAAACAAACTATATTCAAGAGTGAGAGAAAAAACATCTATTTTTCCTATTAGAAGTGACCCTATGTTTAACACTCGCTTGTAAGCTGCTGAGCAAAATGAGTAACATCTAGTATTTTTCAGAGTCAGTATGGAACAACAAGAGGCTGATACTACTTGTAACAGAAGAACAGAATAAAGGAACAGACTTAAGAGTTTCAACAGCTATTTAGTTTAAATTCAATTATTTTTGAATGTTGGCTGAGATAAGCACATTCTGTTAGAGAGGTCAGAATGGTAAACCTAATTGGTTTAATAAAGGGTACACACAGATTGGGACTCATATTCTGGACAATTTCCATTTATATTTCCTATTTTCCAAATAAAAATATAAATTAGATGTTTTAACCTCGTGTATATGTGTCAATAAAGCATCAAATTTCCTTTATTTCTATTGCTAAATCTACAGAGAATAGTTTGTATGTAGCATCATTCATTTCAAGGCCAACGTGGAAAGAAAAAAGTAACACAGTTCAAAATCTGGTGAAATTAAAATTAAATTCTATCAAATATTTATTCAGTGTTTACTATGTTCCAGGCAGGATCTAAAAATATAAAGATGAGTAAGACTAGGTAAAGAGTTCACACTAAAGCATAATCAGAGATGGAAGCTACACTTCAATGTGAAAGGTGCACCAAAAGAATGACTAACATACCGAGCACTTCTTTGGGCCATATATTATGCCAGGCACTGCATGTAATTTTTAAATTCTCATAACAACCATAAGCAATCAGTATAATTATATCAATTTTGCAAATAAGGAAACTAGGGCACGAATGATTAAGTAATCTGCCAAAATACGACCGGTAAATGGCAGAGGTGGGATGTGACTGCAGAACCCTCACATTTTCCAAAGTAAGGAAGAAAAAGAAAGAGGGTCACAGTGATGTGGTAGCCAAAAAACTGTATTTTGAAGCATTCAAAAGGTATCAACATGTTCCTTGGTTTTGTTCATTGTTTGGAAACGGGAAGCGATTTCCAGATAGAGTTGACAACAGAGAAAAAAGACTGTTACACAAATTTCAAGTAATCGAAAGTAAATGAAACACAGAGTTCATAATAGGGAGCAGAAAGAAAGCTTGAAACTCAGGCTGAGAGCAAACTATAAAGGGCTATGATAAGGTGTTTCAACTTTATCCCACGAGCAACAGAGAATCCACAGAAATTTCAAGTAAGGGACTGATGTGATCTAATCTGTTTGAGAAGGATAATTTTGATAGCAATGTGATACAGCAGGCAGTGGGTCAGAGGCACAGGAACAATTACTACAGGGAGGCAATGTATACAACAATCCAAGTGAAAATATAGCAAGGTAGGAGAGTAGAAGATAAATGTTCAAGACATTTGGAGAAAGAATTAACAGAATTTGGTCACGGATGAGAGGAGGGAAAAACGGTATGAATAATGCCTCTGATTTCTAACTGAGATAACGGGATGGATTTTAATGCTGATTGTTAAACAAATCATAGAAGTCAAGAGGCACAGCAACTAACTTCAATGGGGTAAAGTGAGCAGATGAAAAGTAGGCACGCAAACACCTGATATTAATGTCAGCTACAGGTGAGAACAAACAACAAAGATCAAAGACTTGTACTTTTTTTCAACTAAAATAAGATAATGCTTAGACAATCTATATAAATGTACAAATTTTACTATTCTGTTAAAAGTACCTCTAATGTTATTGTTTATTTTCTTTGGCCATTTAGTCCTTTACATAAAGAGATAAAGGCTGATATTTAAGTACTATGCATTTATATTTTTTAAATTACCTTTATATTAAATGAAAAGCAGTTATTGAAAAATGGTAATATCTTAATGAGCGTCAATTACAAATAATAAATAACAGTAATATCATGTTGTATTCTATAAAACTGAAATTAGTAGGCTGAAAAAGTATCCTTTTCATTTTCTTATATGCTTACCACTAACAGCTGCATGTTGCTTCAAATACTCCCGCCTTACATTTATATTTTTCACCAAACATTGCCTAGCATGAGCTCTTCTCTCCTTTACAGGATCTTTTGCACAAAGGGCACAGATTGCCATATACTCAAGTGGAAGCCGTAAACGGGAAAGGCCTTTGTGAAGTTTCTGGGCAAACACTTGTCTTACTTGATAGCATTCATCCTGTAAAGACACAATTATTCCAGATATTATTCAAATGGCGGCAAAGAGTAACGACTTCAGATATAAAATTTGCTATTTTAAGTAAAGAAAAGAATAAACAGTAGCAAGTTTATCTATGAGAATTGCTTCACTGCTCACAAGAGGGAGATGTTGTGACTAAAGTTCATTTCAAAGCTGCACTATTCATCTGGACCCTAATAAGTACCAGTTAGATGTGTTAGAAAACAAACATACCTTTAAAACAGAAAAAAAACTAATAAATATAAATCTGCCCTAACTTAAGTAAGATACAAAAATTAAGGTTTAAACACAATCTCATACGTATCTCTTTCACTTACTGGGCAAGATAAAACTGTCCAATTTATATATTTTAGTTCTATCACTGAAAAAAACTATTCATATTAAAATGCACAACTCTAGCTGGGCATAGTGGTACACACCTGTAGTCCAACTACTCAGGAGGCTAAGACAGACATAGCAAGATCTTATCTTTTAATAAAGAATTAAAAAGCACAACTCTGAAGGTAAGAATTACTAATCCATTTCAGAAACACCAAATTACTTTGACTTCTATACTTAAACCAGGCTGATTATTACCCATGTGCCTGCTTACCTCATACTACTCCCCTCTCCTAAACTACCTACCCCTACTCTCCTAGCTAACTCCTACTTACCCTTAAAGACAGCTTATATATCAGACAGACAGCAGTGTGTAATCTGTATCCAGCACCCACCTCTGTGCTCTTAGCATTCTGTACTTATCTCCAGCATAGCATTTAGTATAAAGTATTAAAATGACTGGTTTAAATGTTTGTCTTACCCATCGGTACTTGTTCCTTGAAGAAAAGAATTATCTTTACCTCTCTAAGCCTAACACAAAACCTGACACACAGATGACCAGAAGTTTTTCTGAAAGACAGGAGTTCCCCCTTATCAGTGAAGGATACATTCCAAGACCCACAGTGGATGTCTGAAACTGAGGATAGCACCAAATCCTACATAGGTGTTTTTCTATACATATATACCTATGATAAAGTTTAATTTATAAATTAGGCACAGCAATAAATTAATAACTAATAAGAAGATAGAACAAGTATAACAATATACTATAATAAATGTTATGTGAATGTGGTCTCCCTTGTTCTTAAAATATCTTACTCCGGAAAAGCAAAACCACAGATAGGGGAGACTACTGCATAGGGAAAAGTTCAGACTTTTCTCTATGACCTACAAAGACCTTCATGATTACACCTTATGCTCCACTAGTTAAATACGGTATGGTGTGTTTCTTACTGTTGTAACAATTTCTTCATCCAGAATGATTATTTAATTTGTTTACCTTCCCCAAAAATCTTAGTCATAACATCTTGCCCTTATCTTTAAATCCTTATTTTATATATCTTCTTTCATTTCATTTAAATTTGTTTATCAAAATACTAAACATCTACTTTTAGAGAAGTAGTCTAAACTAAAGAGCTTCTGCACAGCAAAAGAAACAAACCATCAACAGAGTAAACAGACAAACAACAGAATGGGAGAAAATTTTTGCAAACTATGCATCCAACAAAAGTCTAATATCCAGAATCTATAAGAAACTTAAATAAATTAACAAACAAAAACCAAACAACTTCATTAAAAAGTGGGCAGAGGACATAAACAGACACTTTTCAAAAGAAGATATACACACAGCCAACAAGCATATGAAAAAATGTTCAACATCATTAATCACTAGGGAAATGCAAATCAAAACCATGAGATACCATCTCATACCAGTCAGAATGCCTATTAATAGAAAGCCAAAAAATAACAGATGCTGGTGAGACTGTGGAGAAAGGGGAACACTAATACACTGCTGGTGGGAATGTAAATTAGTTTAGCCATTGTGGAAACCAGTTTGGTGATTTCTCAAAGAACTGAAAACAGGACTACCATTTGACATAGCAATCCCGTTACTGGGTATATATACCCAAAGGACTATAAATCATTTCTACCATGAAGGTACATGTATGTATGTATATGTTCACTGCAGTCCTATTCACAACAGCAAAGACATAGAATCAATCTAAATGTCCATCAACAGTAGACTGGATAAAGAAACTGTGATACAGATACACCATGGAATACTACATGTGCTTTTTGCAGCAACACGGATGGAGCTGGAGGCCATTATCTTTAGCGAATAAAGGAACAGAAAACCAACTACTGCTGTTCTCACTAGTAAGTGGGAGCTAAACATTGAGTACACATGAACACAAAGAAAAGAACAACAGACACCAAAGCCTTCTTGAGGGTGGAGGGTAGGAGGAGGGTGAAGATGGAAAAACTACTTTTTGGGTACTATGCTTATTACCTGGGTGATGAAATAATCTGTACACCAAACCCCTGTGACTAACAATTTACCTATATAACAAACCTGTACATGTACCCCTGAACCTAAAGTTTAAAACACACACAGACACACACACAGACACACACACAGGCCGGGCGCAGTGGCTCACACCTGAGCCATTTTGGGAGGCCAAGGCAAGTGGATCACCTGAGGTCAGGAGTTTGAGACCAGCCTGGCCAACATGGTGAAGTCCTGTCTCTACTGAAAATACAAAAATTAGCCGGACATGGTGGCGGGTGCCTGTAATACCAGCTACTCGGGAGGCTGAAGCAGGAGAATTGCTTGAACCCAGGAGGCAGAGGTTACAGTGAGCTGAGACTGCACCATTGCACTCCAGCCTGGGTGACAGAGCAAGACTCCATCTGGGGGGGGGGGTGTAAAAATTAGCTGTGGGGAGGGAAGGGGAACAAGCACTCTAGTTTTCACAGAAACAATTACCTACCCTCGTATTCAACAAAACAAAGTTAACGTTAACTCACCCTGCCCTCAGTCCCACAGAGAAGAGTCTCCGTTACAGAATTATTTATTATGAAAATACCCAATTACAAACTGGGTAAGTAAAAATCCACATATCACAAGCGTATTCACAAATGAACAGGCCATTCATTAAAATCCCAATCAAGTACAGGTTTTTGTCCCTCTCTGACTAATCATTCAGGATGCAACAACACAATACAAGTTAACTGCAGCGTCAACCCTTGAATCATCACACAAGTAGCAGGTTTTCAAAAAGTCATCAAAGTGATGTTAGATAACTGGGAAATCACAGGCAACTCCACTAACACAAACAATAACTGAAGAAGAGAAAACTGGCAGGAATGATGACACATACACAGGAACTTCAAGAGAATCATGTGAATAAATAACTATAAAAAGCACTACTGGGAACTGAAGCAGTCTTCAAATGTTTTTCTGCAAAGATGATTATCCTTTTGACCAGTACTACAAAAGTGAAATGGGGAGTAAACAATAGAGTAATACAAGTTTATCTGAAAAAAATGTACCCTCAAAAAAGCAAATACTGTATATAATTCGTTAAACATAGGAAAAAAACAGATGGTGTCTAATACTACAAAGTTCCCCCCCAAGATAAAGTTCCAATCAAAGCTTTTATTCACTACTATGAAATTAATTTTAGTCTGCAGCTTAAGTAAATTCACTTTTAGTAGACTTTTTTCGTACAAAGTATCCTCAAAACTACCATTAATTCCATGCAAATAGTTCAATTACTTTGTGTATCTCATTGTATTATTGATACAGCTCTATTTTCTGTTCTCCTAAGAGATTGTTAGCTTCTTTGGGCTACAACCATGACTTACTCATCTTTGCATTTCCAGAACTTAGAACAATGTATAGCACACAGAAGTACAGAGTAAATTTTCCATGAACTGAATTCCAAGTTCTAAAATATCTAAGCAATTATTATGTTAAAATTCATAGTTTTATTAAACTTTTGCAAATGTACTTTCTGTTCAAGTACATAACAGCAGCCTCCCAGATACAATACTGCATTTAAAGAGCCTCAACTCAAGAAATAAAGTACATGTAGCAAAGCACAAAGCATAGTCTTGTATGTATCAGAGGACTGCAGATAAAGTTCATCAGAAATCAAAGACTTCTTCCAGCTAAAAGAATCAGAGCAAGTTTTGTAAAGAAGGTTGTGTCTGAGCGCTGACTTGAAGAAAGGGTGAGGTTGGATGTGTGGAAATGGGAGAGTAAGGAGAAAATTAAAAGCAGCAAAGTACAAGGCACATGAAAGAAAAAAAGCTGTTCAGCAACATGAAATGAAGTTAAGTAAAGGAGAGTGTGCTGAACAAGATTTTTAAGTGTATATTTGGGTTAAAATATTAGAGGGACTCAAACACCAGACTGTAAAATATGTGCAGTCATTTTTACAAGTATAAACCTCCTAAATATTTTTTAAACAGAGGAATGACATGATCATAACTGTAATTACAGAAATTTATCAACAATAAAAAAGATTCACAACAGTCTTGGTGAGAGTTAATGATGATTGCAGCAATAAGAATGGTCAAGAAAGTATGAATAAAAATTATATCATGGATATCAAAGGACAGAATTATCTGTACTTTGCAACAAGGTGCAAGGACAAGCCAAGAGTCAAATATAAACCATGCTTTTAGGTATAAGAAATGTCATTCAGATTTATTTAACACTTATATAGACTCTACATGTCAAGAAAGAATAGATCTGGGAAATATTATAAATTTATCTCAAGATTATATTCACAGAACATAGAAGTATAAAATTTCTGTTTAGCATTTGAAGTAGGACCTGAGTCTTGAAAAAAACTCAGGTTGCTGATGTAATAGTCACTTACACAGATGATGAGACGGCCAAAGAAGACTGAGTAAGTGAACAAGTTGATCCTAGACAGATCCTCATAAAACATATACATGTAAAAAAAAAAAAAAGAGGACGAGCCAGAAAATGTAATCAGATAAGTAAAGCAATAATCAAGAGACAGAAACCAAATAAGACAGTTTTAAGAATAAAGGAGTAGTGAGTTGTGTCAAATAATATAAACAGGATTACGAAGCCCGGTATCATTGGACTTGAGGACTTCAACAGGACATTTGTGGAAAACAATGAAGGCAAATGACAAAATGTGAGTAGAGAAGACAGGATAAGAGAGTAAGAGAGACAAAGATAGATTACTCTCTCCTGAGGTTTGGAGGTTTAAAAAGAGGAGATGGGCAAGTGATGTAAAGGAAGAACATAATTAGAGAAAAGCTTTGTTTAAAATAGGGTAATTTGATATGTTTCTAAGTTGTGAGAAGATGCTAGTAACTCATTTTTAACCACTGACACATGTTCCATAGTCAAGAGAATTCCAAAGCAATCTTAAAGTTTAGGCCATTTGAACTTTCACCTTGGGAATTTGGTGCTTGAGGTGGCAATATACAACAAATATTGTGCTGGAAAAGGAAGTCCTTAGACGTCAGTGACTGTGGATGCTTTTTATTCATAGTGGACATTTACCCAATGGCTGGCACATACTTCTTATATACTGTAAGTTTCAAATAAAGTCCATTTCTTGAATTTCCATACTTTGTGCTTTTTAAATATTTCCACTTCAATAATGATAGTAGCAAATGCTCTAAGAAATATCATACCAAGAACCTGACAGACTGCAAGTCTTACCAATTTAATAAAATAATTACACGCTGCTTTCTTCTAAGAAATGTAATAGATACATTTTAAACAATTTTTCAGTTCTTATAAGATTATCTCCAACAATTAAGCAGGGCAACTAAACCAAGGAAGTTATGGGCTCCCCAAAATTCTTTTTTTTTTTTTTTTTTTTTTTAAGATGGAGTCTCACTCTGTCGCCCAGGCTGGAGTGCAATGGCACGACCTCGGCTCACTGCAATCTCTGCCTCCCCAGTTCAAGCGATTCTCCCGCCTCAGCCTCCTGAGTAGCTGGGATTACAGGTGCACGCCACCATGCCCGGCTAATTTTTTTGTATTATTAGTAGAGATGGGGTTTCACCATGTTAGCCAGGCTGGTCTCGAACCCCTGACCTCATGATCTGCACGCCTCAGCCTCCCAAAGTGCTGGGATTACAGGTGTGAGCCACAGCACCCAGCCCCCAAATATTATTTCTTAAATGGTTTTGTCTGAATAAAACTAAAATCATTAACAGAATTTGAAATAGCTGCTTTTTTTTTTTTGAGACAGAGTCTTGTTCTGTGGCCCAGGCTGGAACGCAGTGGCCAGATCTCAGCTCACTGCAAGCTCCGCCTCCCGGGTTTACGATATTCTCCTGCCTCAGTCTCCCAAGTAGCTGGGACTACAAGCGGCCGCCACCTTGCCCGGCTAGTTTTTTGTGTTTTTTAGTAGAGACGGGCTTTTACCGGGTTAGCCAGGATGGTCTCGATCTCTTGACCTCGTGATCCACCTGTCTCGGCCTCCCAAAGTGCTGAGACTACAGGCTTGAGCCACCGTGCCCAGCTGAAATAGCTGTTTTTAAAAGACTGAAGTACCAGTCTTGACAAATCATTTGACAAAAATGATTACAATTTAAAAATAGATGATTGTTTGCGTCTAGAGAGTTATACATAAGTGGCAATTTAAAAATACATACTAGAATAAAGGGTGGGAAGGAAGAATTACAATGATCACTGAAGTAAATTCTTAAGACTGCTTGGAAAAGAACAGAAAAACTTAGTGTAAAATAACCAAATTATTAATGAAAAACTTGTATTGAAATTATTTTATTTACTAACGTGAAAGTCC
>NW_012115766.1:1205672-1207501 GCF_000951035.1 Colobus angolensis palliatus
AACAGAAAAACTTAGTGTAAAATAACCAAATTATTAATGAAAAACTTGTATTGAAATTATTTTATTTACTAACGTGAAAGTCCTTTTTACTTTTCTCAGTGATGCTAAAGACTTCTAAAGTTGTACAGTCCAAATATAAAGTTACTCTAACAAGAAATCCGCAAAACTGGAATAGGAATCTGAAAATTTTACTGCTCATAATCTGAAAACTTAACTCACTGAGTAATAAGGAATGCTTCTAACCTGAAATTAGTTCTATGTCATATAAACTATAAATTTCTATACTCTTGTTTTCCTTTCACGAACTGAATACATACAGTCAATCTTCATTATTTGTGGATTCTATCTTTAGGAATTTGCATACTCATTAAAATTTATTTGTAACACCAAAATTAATACTTGAAGCAATTTTTTGGTCATTTGCAAAGTAAATACACAAAGCAGCAAAAAATGTAAGTAGCCAGATGTGTACATTCCCAGCTAATGTCAAAGAAGGCAACACCGTGCCTTCTTGTTTCAGCTTTCATATGTAAACAGTGTCCTTTCTGAGGTCACAGTTTTGTGGTTGATGTTTTTGTCAGTTCATGATGAAGTACTGTCTGGTGTTTCAAAGCACAAGCATAGCGATGAACTGCTGTCTGGCATTCCAAAGCACAAGAAGGCTCTGATATTCCTTACAGAGAAAATGTGTGTACTAGATAAGCTTTGTTCAGGTATGAGTTACAGTGCTGTTGGCTATGAGTTCAGTGTTAATGAGACAACTATATATAATAAATAGTCTTTAAACAGAAACATACATAAAACAAGGTTGTATATTAACTAGATGATCAAAATGTTGTGGCCAGGGGCTTGAAGGAATCTCTTCTGTGAGTTCTCCTAAGAACAATTGTTCAGTATCTGCTAACTGAATGCCTGTGATAACATTACAGAACAAAACTATTACAAATAAGAAGATCAACTGTACTATGTTAGCGACCCAAAACTCAAATGACAGTTTCAGAACTGAGATGTTTCTCATGCATAAATTTTTCAAAAACAAACCAACCATAAACATTCAAGATTTTAATCTATGTATGACAGTGGATTTTTTTTCCTTCCTAAAAGTAAAGACCTTCTAAAGTAGCTGTACATAGCCATTTCCTTACGTTGATAGCTAATGCGCATAGCTGATATTGTTCTAATGTGATGATTTCATGGTAACAGGGTTCTTGTGCCAGCTTCACAATAGCACTCCCAGCAGCAAGTCTCAGACGTGACATATCTGGTTTACTGAAAAATGAGTAGAATGAACATAGATTAGAATTTAAAATGTTTGTACAAAATTTTCTGTACATCTAATTTTATTAAAAATTCTGGCAAAAAAAAAAAAAGTTTAAAAAAATGCTGTGATCTGAATGTCTGTGTCCCCCAAAATTCCTATGTTGAAATGCAAGGACCTAGGAGACAGTATTAGGAGGTGGGGCCTTTGTGGAGGTGATTAGGTCATTGTGGGAAACCCTCATGAATGGGATTAGTGCCTTTAAAAAGTGGCCTGAGAGGGCTTGTTTACCACTTCTGCCATTTGAGGACACAGGAAGAAGTCAGCAGTCTGCAACCCTGGAGTGAGGGCCCTCACTAGAACCCAATCATGCTGGCACCCTGATCTTGGATTTCCCAGCCTCCAGAACTGTGAGAGATAAATTTCTGTTGTTGATAAGCATGGTATTTTATTACAGAAGTCTGAGCAGACTAAGACAGAAAATAATTTAGTGATACTGAACACCATATTATGCTCATTTAACTTTGGAAGATGTTTTTCTTTTTTTTTTTTTTTTTTTGGGGGGGAAAGG
>NW_012115766.1:1207665-1263250 GCF_000951035.1 Colobus angolensis palliatus
ATCTCCTGACCTCGTGATCCGCCCGTCTCGGCCTCCCAAAGTGCTGGGATTACAGGCTTGAGCCACCGCGCCCGGCCGGAAGATGTTTTCTAATACTACAAAATTCTTCTTTTAAACGTAAGTCAATGCTAGTGTGTCACTCAAGTCATTTAATTCCCTCATTCTAAATAAAACACGTCTTCGTCAAGCACAGAAGAAATCCATCTGTATGTTTAGTTGTTAGGTTTTATGTATTCTACTATGGATTTTGTTGGAGATATGTTTATGTATAGATGAGGCACCAAATATGTTCTAGCTTGCTAATAAATCAACCACAACTACTGTGCTAAGCACAAAAGAAGAAGAATGAAAGCAGGTGTGGTGAGGAAAACACTACTATTCTTAGCTAGAATTCAACTTCTCAAATATTACCATGAGGCTCTTTTTAAGTTCAAGGAAGGAAAACTGCTAAAATGAAGCACAATTCATAGAATTCCAGACTAGTAAATATGTCTAAACAATCCGTCCTAATATAGTGATATATTAGCTGAAATAAAGGGGATCTTGAACAAATATAAGGAGGGAGAAGTTCTAACTCCTTAAATAGAACCCCCTTTGTAGCTCTATAGTAAAAGACTGTTACTCAACATCCATGCAACAAATCTATGTCTACTGTGTACATATAGTACTGCGGGGTATTTAAAATAAAAGACACAGTCTTAGTTTTCCAAGACTTAATAATCTAGCTGGCCATGTAAAAATATTGACTGGATGCTAGCCAACATTAGTAAGGTTCTGAAGTTGTAAGACCTTGTCTCAAAGCTGTGCCTCATCTCATCAAGAGCAATATTCTAAGTAGCTAATAATCGGCAAATCATAGTTCTTAGCGCAAAGAGTATAAACCACCTGTTGGATGTTTTCCTCACAGATGTGGGTAACAGATGCTTCCTGTGTATCCATCCTTAAAATTTCCCATCTAGACCGGAGGTTTCTATTTAACCTAGTAAACTTTTTTTGTTTTGTTGTTTTCAGCTTTATTAAGCAGAGGAAACTTTTCTTCAAATCAAATCTTACATAAAAGTTTAAGGTGTAAACACAAAACATCACTTTTGCTTAAACAGGAATGCAAGCTTCCTACTTAAGGAAAGGACAGAGACCCCCACCTACCAACTCCCAAGACTCCATCTGTTACGTCTCTACCAGAAATAATTCTTATTCCAACTCCATGCTGCCCCTAAATACTCCTGAATGTCATATGGGTTCCATAAAAAACAGCTTACGTGACATTATATACTGGGTATTATTCCAATTACATTACATATTTTAATACATATACATGAACTCTATAAGGAGATACTATTGCTATCCTCATTTTACAGATGAAGAATCTAAGACATGTAGAAGTTAAATAACTTGCTGATAAATAAAAGCAGCTGATAAATGGTGGAACCTCAATTTGAACCTGTGTAGTGTGTCTTCAATCTGCCTGAATGTTGTAAATCACCAAAGTTATTTTGCCTCTCTGATAAAAGTTTATATAGCTGAATATAACTGGTCAAATAAAAAGTATAAAATAATATAATTAATAAATTGATTTATAAGGCAAAATGTATTAACATTGAGGAAAATTTCTTTACCAGGCTGAGCTGATCAATACAAAATTATTTCAAATTCAGTAAAAATTTTAAATGGAAAATATACTTATTATTTGTAACTCCTAAACATTGGCATATATAAATTATGGGAATAGAGAAATGAAAACAGAATAATTAATTAGAATAAAAGAAAGTAAACAGATCAATTGTATATACAGAATGAATAGTTTACCAAGTTTTTTTCATACATTTTGTTTGAGAAGGATGTGCTTCTGTTAACATTCTATGCAAAGAATACAGTATAAGCAAAACATACAAAGATGGAAAGGCAGAAGGCAGCTGGCAGTCATCTTTCCATGTTTTCTTATTAAAGTCTTTAGATATGCCAAGGAGCACAGAGCTATTCTCCTATTTCGTATTACCAAGGAGGGGCACTAAATGGCATTTGATTTACACAGAGGACAAATCTGTAAATTTGAACTAACACTGACATAATAACCACTATTATCACCAATGCTTCGAATTATTATGTGCTAAGTAATGTTTTAAATGCCTTAGGTATACTAACTTATTTAGTTATATCACAGCAGCTAGATGAGCCAGGTACACATTAATTATTGCCTCTACTTTATGGATAAGGAAACTGAGGGACCAAGAAGTTAAAGCAACTTACTGAAGTTCACCTGACAAGTAAGTGGTGGAGCCAGAATTTGAATCCAGGCTCCAGAGTCCAGCAGTTTTCAATCACTACTCTATACTACATCTTTCAAAGAAAATAAAACAATATAAAATAACAACAACAAAAAATGTGTTCATTTTCAATAATTTACTTCAGGTACATATTTAAAGTATGCATTTACTTACACTTCTGGAAATAGATTCAGTAAGTTGCCTTCCACCCAGTCTGTTGTTTCCCCTTAGATATTTAACAAGAATGTAAAACACCAGTTATTGACTGGTACACTCACACTTTCATCTGAGATATTCTAAAATGTAAGAATCTATTGTTTAAAATATTTACAACGTATAATAGAACCCTGCACCAGACATATGACAGCCACTGTAAAATAACCACTATACAAAAGCACATTCCAGTAAAAATATGTGAACATGTACAAAGCAATTCTAATTTTTTTTTTTAAAAAGCAAACAGCACCATTCAACAGTTACACTAAGAGTTGAAATACTGTGCAATCCAAAGAACTGTGAAATAGTAAATGCATACCTAATTTTCCCCTGTTCTGTCAAGTCTCCATCACTATGCAATATTGTTGTCAGCAATCTTAAGGTAGAAGTTCCTGATTTACTGTGATTATTTTTCATTCCAAGTAGCCATCGAACCATCATTTTAATAGCCTGAATCTATTTAAGAGACAAGTTGACAAATAAAACATTGGTACATTTTGAAAGAATTTCTGTATCAACTTTTTAAAAAAATAACATGTATTTAATGGACGCTTAAGAAAAAAATTCTTTTCTGTATATATGAAGATAATCTTAAATGTTTTAAATTAAAGATGTTTCAGACCTCCAAGAAAATGGCAAAAGAATGATTTGACTAAAGATTAGTTCGTTATTTGCTGTTTTAAAATGTTTCCCCAACATGCATTTGATCCTTTGGAAAATACAATAAAATCATGCTTAACCTCTCTAATCAGAAAAGTTAAGTTCCCAACCACTAATTTCATTTAATCTCTTCTGTCTAAAAAATGATACCACTCATATTTGTTCTACATTTTATAATTAAGAAGTACTTAAAGTATTTTTACACCATTACTTCCTTTAATGTTTCCAAGAATTCTTTTGAGCAAGTACATATTATCTCTTTTTAAAATGATGTACAAATTATCTTTCACATATTATCTCAGCTTTTTACAGAGCTAAGGCTCAGACGCTAAAGAGGGTCTTCAATACTGTCTGGCTCACGGCAAACACTGAAATCTCTTTCCTGGCCAGTTGGTAAGTGGCCTGCCTTCTAGTCCAGTGCTGCTTTCAAGTATACAGAAACTGCAGCTTGAGACCAATGCCGAGAAAAACAGGTTTATACTGAGACTCAAAGTATCAAGCATCATTCACTGATGTAAAGCTGGGACTACTGTATGAGTCTGCAAAACTAGTATCATAACCTCAAGCCAGAACAGTGTGAAAAGGTAGTCCATAATACACACTATAAATACATACACACACACACACACAAAGAGTTTATAAGAAATTACAGCTAGAAAATAACAATATTTAATATATTTATTCTTGGCCTTCACATCTTGGTAGTGGATTGAGATGAGGTCTACACTACAGGCCATAGATGGTTTTAATAAATCAAGTCTACACCAATGATGAGCAATCTTGTAAGACTCCTAATTCAATAAATTATAGGCTGAATTTTTTAAAAATAAAAAGTTTTATTAAATCCCATGGAAAAGGTGAAGAGGTTTAAAATCTGAATTATCATCTTTACAGAATGGAGGAAACTCCACAAAAACTAGCACTGCCTTTTGCCATCAGGGAAGCAGCTTTCAAATCTTTTTTTCCCCTCAAATTAGATTATGTGCAGCTGTCCACAAAATCCCAGCTTTCTCATTATTACCCTATAGTCTCACAGCACATGAGATGTCATACAGTAAATATAAATACTTGAGTGATTTTAATATCTTTGCAATAGAAATTTTAATATCGCAAATATTACAATATGGTAACTATATTCAAATCAAGAAATCTATGCATATTACTCACTTTGACCATTGTCTCAGGAGATACTTCTTCATCTGGAACCCAAAGTTTAGTTGTCTTTTTCCCTGGAAGCTTAAAAAAATAAATATATAAATGAAATATGATGTTTAAACATAAATATGAATCCTCCTTTTCAATTAGCACTTAGAAAATGAATGAAATCTGTACCTTCTGCAGTGACATTTGTTATCTATGACTAAAGTACCTCATCTAACCCTATTTACTTTAAAAAAAAAAAAAAAAAGGTTGAAAGGCATACCTTCACTAGCACCTATGTACAGCACTTACAGATCCATCACGACTGGTTCTTTCTAGGTGTGTGGTGGGACTAACTCTAACTTCTTACACATCACTCCCTTATTTAGCCCCTTTTGAGATTCAATTATTTAATGCAGGTGGCAAAAACTAGGACTTAAAAAGAAGGAAAAAAAAGGAGCCAAAAGGTGTACCTCTTAAACAAGAGGAAAGGTATTAAAAAAAAAAAAAAAAAAGTCTTGAGCTGGAGGAGTTTGTTTTTGCTTTCAGCACAACCCCAAACTAATCCTGAGGTGATCACGTGCAAGTACTAGTACACAGGTGTTTACAGTAGTAACCAGGAAATTAAGATGGCAAAAGAGCTGAACCAATCTTGGAACACTTGAGATCCCATTTTTACCCTCAGGTCAAAGAACAGTAATTGAGTATCACCTCAGGTAACCCTCTGGCAACAAAACAGGTAGCTCTAACATATAAAAGGCAAACTCCCCCAAACACAAAGAGCTACAGATTCACATACAGTTTAGGACTCATTTCTTCCGTTGAGAAGTGCTTTCAAAGTATGAAGTAAAAATAATGAAAAAGGAATCACATTAGGCACACTGTGATGAAATTTCTAACTAAGGATGGCAAGATCCCAAAAGTTTCCATAGAGAAGCTACCAAAAGGAATAAAAAATAAACTTCAGATTTCTCAGCTGCAAGACCAGATGCCAAAAAAACGATGCTCTGAATTTTCAAGTGACTTGAAACACAGAATTCTAATATCCAAGAAACAGTATTGAAGAATGAACACTAGAATTCAAGACAAAGTTTCCACATTACAATCCATGTTGAAAGAATTACTCAAAGATAACACTAAAATATTTAATTCACAAGAAAAAACTAAATTAGTATAAACTACTACAAATACAAAGAAAAACGAAAACAAAAACCTTACATAAATAAGAAACTATCAGATACTACCAGAAACAACAGAGACTATCAGGTAGATTTATAAATAATAAAGCCACAAAAGATACTACAAAAACAAATGACATATGAAATCTGAAAATTATGGGATGGAAAAATATACCAGTCAAGATGAAAAGCACTGAAGAGGATATGGACTTAAATGGGATACTGATATATTTTATCTTACACCACCAAATAAAATATAAAATTCATGAATGTTTACATAACTAGCAGAATAACAAAATAAACCAGAACAAACATGATTAAAAGCAGAAGATTGAAAACTTCATCACAGCAGAAGATGTGAATACACCTCTTTCAAAAACTGATAAGTTAGGATGAAAAAGGATAAATACCTAAAATGTAAGTAAATATACAGAAATAAAACATGCAAGGATTCGAAAATAAAGCTGGCATTCTTTATAATTGACATAATTAAAATAGAATTTAGCAAGAAAGATGGATATAAAATCAGAACTACCAAAAAATTCACCTCATCAATCATAAACATAAAACATAATCCTAAAAACTTTATTTAGCACCTAACGTAAGCTGTATGAGAGAAATTTGAAATTTTTCTTTTTAGAGAAAACTGTAAGACTTTAAGGAAAGACATCTTGTGGAAGGGCAAACAAATCAATGGAAAAGAACAAAGGCTCTATAGGAGACATGAGTGGTAGCACTGCAGATTACTAGGAGATGGTAAGATATTTAATAAACAGTGCCGGGAAATTTGGTAACTCTAAGATGCAGCAAAAATGAAATCCTTATAGCATACAAAAAACAAGTAAATCAATTCCAGATGGACTGATTTTTGTGTGTGTAAAAAAAGAAAACCTTCAAACTTTTAAAAGAACATATGGGAGGCTATTTTCATAATGTTAGAGTAGGAAAAGATTACTTAAATAAGATGTAAAAAGTATTAACTACAAAAGAATAATGATAAATACAGCTACATTAAAAGTAATAACTTTTGTTCAGGCCGGGCACGGTGGCTCACGCCTATAATCCCAGCACTTTGGGAGGCTGAACTGGGTGGATCACGTGAGTTCAGGAGTTCGAAACCAGTCTGGCCAACATGGTGAAACCCCGTCTCTACTAAAAATACAAAATCTAGGCGGGCACGGTGGGGGGCACCTGTAGTCCCAGCTACTCGGGAGGCTGAGGCAGGAGAATGGATTGAATGTGGGAAGTGGAGGTTGCAGTGAGCCGAGAGGGCACCACTGCACTCCAGCGTGAGTGAGTGAGACTCCATCTCAAAAAGAAAAAAAAAGCAATAACTTTTGTTCAAAGGATCAAAGGACACAATAAAGGAGTGAAAAGACACACATAAATGAGGTTTTACACATTTCATGATGATATTATAACGTGTACCAGATAAAAGATTAATGTAGGTAAAGATTACCTATGGGAAAAAAGCACCAAGGGGATAAAAGGTAAAATACATCAAAAGGGAATTTCAGAAAGTAGGCAACATGAAGGGTGACTAGACATATAAACTTAATTAGTAAACACAGAAATGCATATTGGGACTATAATGAGCTATATTAGATGAGATACTGTATCCATTATTTTCTACCAACAGAGTATAACATTACTGACAGATTTCTTAATAGAAAAATAAGTTTTAACAAACATTATAGAAAATGATTTGGAAAAAAGTGAAAAGTTCAATATGTCTATATTCTATGATTCATCAACTTCACTCATAGGAATAAAACCTAGAGAAATTCTTGCTCATATGTAGCAGGGGGCTTCGACAGAAACATTCATAGCAGCACTCTCCAAGAGTAAAGAAATGGAAATATTCTGCAATCTACCAGAAGAACAAATAAATTATATTTTCCACAGTGAAATTATAGAGTACCAAATGAATGAACCACAGTTAGATTTAGTAACAAAGACTATTCCTAAAAACAAATGTGGAGTGATAAAAGCAAATCCTCCAAGACTACATAGGGTGTGATATAATTCTTAGAAACCTCAAGAACAAGCAAAACTGAACAAGTATGTGGAAAATTTTGTTGTTGTCAGAGAATAACCCAAGATTCAAGAGAGTAGATATTAGGAACAGGGAGGAAATAGAAAGGATTGAAGAGTAATAAAACTCTAAGAACTCTAAGGAACTAAGAGTTCATAGGTGTTCACTATATTATGAAACATGTTATACAAATGTTATATACATTCCTTTGTACATATCAAATATATAATAAAACAAGACAAATTAATGGATTAAAAATGGTGAGCAGTTCTGTTTCTGACAAGATGTGACTAGGTTGTTCTGAACCAATTTTCATACTGAAACAAATGGAAAGGCTAGACAAAATATTTTTTAAAAATCAGTTTGAAGGGAACAGACAACTACCAAAGCAGTGAGAATTTGCAGGGCAAAGTTTCCAATGAGGAGGGAAAGCAAAATATTTGAGTCTGGCATTGAGATTAGTTTTTTCACATATAGACGATTAATGATTCTGAAAGTGAAAGAAAGGGGGATGAGAAGTTGAGCAAAGCTTTTCTGTCACAGAGCTGGAAGAACAAGATTAAGAATCCTGAGCCCATTAAAAAGTAAAGTCCTTGTTAAACAACCTGGACTTCTGGGTGGATCCCAGACAAATATACTCTAGACATAAGGTGACCAGAAAAAAAAAAATAAGCTTGTGAAAAACTGAAGCCAAACTTTCATTTTCATTGGATGGAAGTGATGTGACGATGGCTTAACTGCCTGATAGAAACAAAAGTAAAATCGTGGAAGAATATAAACTCATCTGAAGCCTCACATTATCTCAACAACTTTTCATACAAAATGTCTATCACTCAATCAAAAGCAACATATGTACAAGATAAAATATAACCAGAAATTTAGAGAAAAAAATAGACAAAAGTTGTAAGAGATCAAGATGATAAGCCTAACAGATAAAATCTTAACATAACTAAGATTTTTCAAGGATTTAATGACAAGCAAATTCTGCAGCAAAACAAAGAGCTATGTTTAAAAACTACAGAATTGCAGAATTGAAGTATATGTGTATATATGTGAAATTAAGAATTCAAATGCATAAGCTTTACATATGATTAGACAAAATTGAAGAGAGTGAACTCAAAGACAGGTCAGAAAAAAAACAAAAACTGAAGCATGAGGAGGCTGGTAGAAAAGTACAGAAAAAGTGTGTCAGATAGCTAGACCACAGCAAAAAAAAATGTACGTTTAAAGTGTGTTAATAGAACTGCAGTAAGAAAGGAAAGAGAATATGAAACAGAAATCATGTATGTAAAGATAATGCCTGAAAATTATTTAAAATTTGTAAAAGACTTTAAGCTATACATACAAGAAGAGCTATAAGCCCCAAGTACAATAACTATAAAGGAAAGTATACCCAGACACATCACAGTAAAACTGGAAACCAATGGAAAATAGAAAAGACACAAACATTCTCAGCAAAAAGACAGAAGACCTTCAGAGGAACAGGACTGTCAATAAACCTCAAGAAAAAAGAAAATGGAGAATAGAATAATATATTGAAATCATTGATGGGGGAAAATACGCCAGTCTAGAATTCTTAACCCAAAGAAAGCATCCTTTAAAAAATTAAGGTAAAATAAAGATTTTTCCAGACAAACAAAAACTGACAAAATTCATTAATGGAAATCCAAACTAAAAAAAAAAGTACTAAAGTAGTTCTTTAGATAGAAAGAAAATCATTACATAAAAAGGAATGAAAAACAAAAGGAGAAAATATGTTAGCAAATCTAAATAAATATTAACTGCATACAATAACAGCAGTAATAGAACTGTGTGAACAAGAGCACAAAAAAGCACCAAGGAATAAAGGGGATTAAAGTATTTTGAGGTTCCTTGTGCTATACTGAAAGTTCAAAGCAGACCAGTTGACATCGGCCTTTAATAAGTCAAAAGCCCATGTTGTAATTTTTAGGAAAACTACTAAAATAATAGTAAAGTGCAAAACAGATTGGTAAAATGAAATAAAAATATTTAATCAAAAATAAGAAAAGAGAAAAATGAACACAGCTGACAGGACAAACTGAAAATAAAAAATCAGGTGGCAGATTAACCCAAATACCACTACTTACATTATGTTTACTTTTGGGAGTAGAAACTTTATCTCATGTTTCTTTTAATTCTCCAGAGAACCTAGTACAATGCTGTCACAGCAGATACAAAAGAACTGAAGACTAACAAAACCATTATTTCCTCTCCCAATGTTTTTTCATTCTCTCCCAACGTAGGGAAAAGAACTTAATATAGAAAAAGGAACAACTATAATCATGACAACCATACTATAGCTGGTTTCCCAATCTGCATATTTTTAAAAATAGATGCCCTGTCAAAAATTAAACTCCTGTAAATCTGAAATAGATAGCATCAGGTTATATTTTGTATTTATCAAGGAATGTATTTGAGGTCATAAGCCTATTCTCAACTAAAAAGATGTTTCAATGTGGTTTTGCTCATAATGGAGACAAGGCTTATTTTTGTTAAATAGGAAAACCTAAAATCAAGGCACTTAAATGGAAGTATTATTGATATCATTTCACTTCTTTCCTTGTTGAATAAAATTCCAAAAGTTAACATTACAAAGAACATGAATCTAAAAAATATAAATTACCCGATCATTCATGAGAAGATCTTTCACAATGAAAGTAGCTACCAAAGATTTCAAAGGAGCAGCAAATTGATCAGGTGCAAGGAGAGCAATATGACCAATGGTAACCAATGGTGTTATGAGATGTTCCAGGTTGCTTGGATCTAGGCTCTTATGCAGAGGCTGAAAATGAGGGGAGGAAAATATATTTCAACTCCACACATATGCAAATAAACTGTTTACATATTTCATTTTCAAATTACAAAACTGTACAACTTTTGTAATTTATTTTGTAATTCAAATTATGAAAATTATAAAAACTACAAAAATTTCAATAAATATACATAGTGTAAGTATTAACTCAAGATTACATTTACACTTCTATAGGTTATCTATGTCCAGAAGGCATCAGGTTCAAACATTTTTGGTTTTGCCCAATTCAGTTTAGAGGTAGGGTAAAGAAACATTTCAACATGGATTTCATAGCATATAGTTTATTACCATATACACGAAACTGTTAAGAGACTGCTAGGGTTCACCAATATCCACTTCAATTTCCTGGGCATAGGGAGGACTCCACTAGTAGCTTCCTGTGCAGTTAGGTGAGGATATATGAATGAGTTCTGGTCAAGGGAGTGGGAGTAAAATGAAGTATGCCACATATGCACTGAGGTAGGTATGAGCAGTGTGTCTTCTCCACAGGCTGTACTCACTGGCTGGCTTGATGCCAAGGATCCAGTGGGATTTAAAGAGAAGTCACTAATCAGAATGAGTCTGTGTCCCTAAGCCACTGATTAGAGAGGGTCATTCATACACCCACTGGGCTTTTCAGAAGCAAGAAATAAGCTTTTACTACATCTACTCACTTGAATTTGGGGGTCTTCATTATAGCATCAAATATTAAACACTGTAACAAATAAAATGATTTTTGCTTTTCTGATAGGAAACCCAATCATTAATATGCATTTTACCATGACAAAAGAATGAAGAAGCTCTTCAAATACTCATATAAAATGATATCAGAAATAAACTATTGTTAAGGCTGGGCGCAGTGGCTCACACCTGTAATTCCAGCACTTTGGAAGGCCAAGGCAGGAGGATCACCTGAGGTCAGGAGTTCCAACATGGTGGAACCCCGTCTCCACTAAAAATACAAAAATTAGCCAGGCTTGGGGCATATGCCCAGCTACTCAGGAGGATGAGGCAGGAAAATCGCTTGAACAAGAAAGGTGGAGGTTGCAGTGAGCAGAGATCACGCCACTGTACTCCAGCCTGGATGACAAAGCAAAATTCCACCTCAGGAAAAACAAAAAAAAAATAGAAAGAAAGAAAACAAAACAAACAAAATATGTGTGTGTGTGTGTTTTAGTTTTTGAAATCAGAAGGGTGACTAAAAGATGCTATTGGCATAAGGAGAGAAAGGGGAAACAAAATATGTGTGTGTATGTGCCTATTTATATGCCCTTACTTGTATATGAGTAAAATATCGCTGGAAAAGTACATTCAGAAACTAGTAACAATGGCTCTGCCTCTGGGAAAGGAAACTAAGTGGCTGGGGATACATGGGTGGGGGAACTTTTCACTGTATATTCTTTTTTGCATCCTTCTGATTTTGAAGCAAGTGAATATATTTTCTATTAGACATTTTAATGCCGCATTTTAATGAAAAACTGGTGCTCTATTCTCCCACACAGAACACTAAGAATTGTAGGCTTGAAAGGCAATACAAAACTGTTCTTTCCCAACAACTTAGGGCAATATGAGGCTTCATTTAGTCAAAAAATATATTTAAAGGAGTCAACTTCTCGCTATTCAAGACTTCCCTCAGTACTTCCATTGCACATCTTGCAAGCCTATTGTTCATATTATAAACAAAAATATCATAGTGTAGTTTTTTCAATTAGTTTACTATAAGTTTGATAATTTTCCATAACAAAATCATTTCTGAAAAGCTCAATTAATGGTCAGGCCCTAGATTAGTGGAACCTCAAAAATGCCAGATATTTCTATTAAACCTTTTCTCAGGAAGCCAGCTAACCACATGTTACATAGTAAGAGGACTACAGAGGTTCTTGTAAAGATAAAACAGCAGATACAACATCAAAATGAAAACAAAACTACTCTGAAATTCAACTTCTATCAGTGTTTATCTCATCACCATTGAAAGGAAAAGGAGAGCAACCAAAAAAAAAAAAAACTTTCCTATAAATTAACACCAATTTATTGAAACCATTCTCATATACAAACACAGACTACAGAAAATATCTCCATCCCCAAATACACAAAAACTAAACTTTCTGATATCTAAAGGAAAGATGGTGTTTGGAAGATAAACTACTTTACTTTCTCCTTCAGGTCTTTAATATAATACATGAAAATATGACAAAAGTACCACAAGAGTTTCTAAAACAAAGATATTAAGTCGAAGTACTTATGGTAAGGAGCGTCAAAATAACTTCTAAATTGTTTTGACTTTACTCAAGGCTCTCTAACTAAAATTACAAAGTAGGATTTTATGAATTTTCTGCTTAGCTTTTATTTGCAATAGTAATGTTAGCATTAGGTCCTAATTACAATAGGCAGCAATAAAATTGCAATGCCTGAGTAAAGTAATGTGGTAAAATGTGGGTAAAATAATATAAAATATATACTGAAAAGACACTTTATATCTGACAAAATTAGGTCAGTCATAAAAGTATAAACTTACTTTATATTAACAATTAGTACTGATTTACAAAACCTTACACTTCAATAGTTTCTCAAACAGAATTCAAATTTTTTGATCCTATAAATTGAGAGAATAATCACCTGTTACCTACTATTTGTACCTATGATTTTATATGTAATTACCTGTTAACAAAAAATAGTCTCCAAATACAAACATATAAACCAATGTACAAAAACATACAATGCTTGATTTCTGAATCTATCATTAAACATTTGAATACTGAGATATTTTCATATTTTAACACTTATCAATGTTGATTTTACTGATTCAAATTCTGAAAATATATTACAAAATGATGCATCACCAAATGGGAACATTCCATTAAGTCATCAATATTTGTTTTGTAACTATGACATATGAAACAAACAAGAAAATTTTTTTCTCATTACCTCAAATATCTGTGCAAACTGGGTCTCTTTACTAGAAAATATCGCATGGATACAATGAATGGCATATTTGGCTTGACGGGGGGGTCCTTTTTTAGATTTGTGATGTAGAACAGGAAGCAAGGCTCTATACAAAAAAAATCAAAGAAAAACAATGAACCAGAAAAATCAACAAGACTTCTGCTAGATGCTTTAATATTTGTATTTTTAAGTAATGATTTACAAGGACAGAAAAAGGCACCAAGATTTACTCAAACTCACTTTCAAAGGCCTATGATTTTGCTTTATAAATATTTATATTAAAAACATAATCCAAATACAAATGTGGTGTTTTTTACTTTTTATTTACCAAAAGCAAACATTAACAAGGCTGGTGACCCACACTCTCCTGTTAATGTTGCTCCCAACAGGCCTTTCTCTTTTTATTCTTACTGCTATCATTCCAACTAAGCTTCTGCCACCTTACACATGTACAAAATTGACAATCTCTTCTTTCTCAAGTCTCTGCCTCTTCCAATTCACCTTTCATTTTGTGCCAGAGCAAGCCACAAAAAGGAAAATCTGATTAAACAATGCTTATTAAGCAATATTACATGACATGGACTATTAAAAGGCTCCAATATTTAACCTAATGCTACTAGCATTTTAGGGACAAGATAAATTAACAAAATATATGTTATGTTAAACTGTGAGAACTGCTACAGAGAAAAATTTTTTTAAAGATGGAGGATAGAAATAGTAAACAGGGAGGGAGGTATAAGAGAATTACAATTTTAAACAGAAGATCTCTCTGATAAAGAAACATGTGAGCAGAGTTCTGAGGGAGGTACTGAGTAAGTCATGCAGCCACCTGGAAGAACATTCAAGCATCGTATTATTTTATAACTCAAACATTTAAAATGAATAATGAATAAAGGAGCTCTTAAACTATTATACAAACATCTCAAGGCAAAAGAAACTTCCATATCTTCCTCATTGCCTGATACCAACCCAGTGCTTATCACACTAAGAGTAGAGTCTCACAAAAGATACTAAAGGTGAAGTATAATTAAAAGAAATATATTCCTAACATGTAAAGGCCGAAAAATGGAGAATGAAAAGACCAACAAAAACACAGAAAAACACGCTAGATAGAAAAAGGTAAAACGTTCTTTAATATTATACTGAGTGGGCAAAAGTTGGAAGCATTCCCTTTGCAAACCGGTACAAGACAAGGATGCCCTCTCTCACCACTCCTATAAGTTCTGGCCAGGGCAATCAGGCAAGAGAAAGAAAGAAAGGGTATTCAAGTAGGAAAACAGGAAGTCAAATAGTCACTCTTTGCAGATGACATGATTGTATATTTAGAAAACCCCATCGTCTCAGCCAAAAGACTCCTTAAGCTGAGAAACAACTTCAACAAAGTCTCAGGATACAAAATCAATGTGCAAAAATCACAAGCGTTCCTATACACCAATAAAAGACAGAGAGCCAAATCATGAGTGAGCTCCCATTCACAATTGCTACAAAGAGAATAAAATGCCTAGGAATACAACTCACAAGGGACGTGAAGGACCTCTTCAAGGAGAACAACAAACCACTGCTCAAGGAAATAAAAGACAAAACAAACAAACGGAAAAACATTCCATGCTCATGAATAGGAAGAACCAGTATCATGAAAATGGCCATACTGCCCAAAATAATTTATAGATTCAATGCTATTCCCATCAAGCCACCATTGACTTTCTTCACAAAACTAGAAAAAACTACTTTAAATTTCATATGGAACCAAAAAAGAGCCCAGATAGCCAAGACGATCCTAAGCCAAAAGAACAAAGCTGGAGGCATCACACTACCTGACTTCAGACTATACACAAGGCTACAGTAACCAAAAAAGCATGGTACTGGCACCAAAACAGATATACAGACCAATGTAACAGAACAGAGGCCTCAGAAATAACACCACACATCTACAACCATCTGATCTTTGACAAACCTGACAAAAACAAGCAATGGGGAAAGGATTCCCTATTTAATAAAGGTTGCTGGGAAAACAAGCTAGCCATATGCAGAAAACTGAAACTTGACTCCTTCCTTATACCTTACACAAAAATTAACTCAAGATGGATTAAAGACTTAAATGGAAAACCTAAAACCATAAAAACCCTAGAAGAAAACCTAGGTAAAACCATTCAGGACATAGGCATGGGCAAAGACTTCAAGACTAAAACACCAAAAGCAATGGCAACAAAAGCCAAAATTAACATACGGGATCTAATTAAACTAAAGAGCTTCTGCACAGCAAAAGAAACTTATCATCAGAGTGAACAGCAACCTACAGAATGGGAGAAAGTTTTTGCACTCTATCCATCTGACAAAGGGCTAATATCCAGAATCTACAAGGAACTTAAACAAATTTACAAAGAAAAAAACAAACAACTCCATCAAAAAGTGGGTGAAGGATATGAACAGACACTTCTCAAAAGAAGACATTTATGTGGCCAACAAACATGAAAAAAAGCCCATCATCACTGGTCATTAGAGAAATGCACATCAAAACCACAGTGAGATACCATCTCACATCAGTTAGAATTGCGATCATTAAAAAGTCAGGAAACAACAGATGCTGTTGGAGAGGATGTGGAGAAATAGGAACGCTTTTACACTGTTGATGGGAGCATAAATTAATTCAACCATTGTGGAAGAGAGTGTGGTGATTCCTCAAGGATCTGGAACTAGAAATACCAATTTGACCCAGCAATCCCATTACTGCATATATACCCAAAGGATTATAAATCATTCTACTATAAAGACACGTGCACACATATGTTTACTGCAGCACTATTCACAATAGCAAAGACTTGGAACCAACCCAAATGCCCATCATTGAAAGACTGGATAAAGAAAATGTGGCATATATACACCATGGAATACTATGCAACCACAAAAAAGAATGAGTTCATGTCCTTTGCAGGGACATGGATGAAGCTAGAAACCATCATTCTCAGCAAACTAACACAGGAACAGAAAACCGAACAACACATGTTCTCACTCATAAGTGGGAGTTGAACAATGAGAACACATGGGCATAGGGGAGGGAACATCCCTTCCCTATGTCCACGGCCTGTCATGGGGTCGGGGGCAAGAGGAGGGAGAGCATTAGGACAAATATCTAATGCATGTGGGGCTTAAAACCTAGATGACAGGTTGAGGGGTGCAGCAAACCATCATGGCAGATGTATACCTATGTTACAAACCTCCACATGTATCTCAGAGTTCTGCACATGTATCTCAGAACTTAAAGTTTAACTGTTTTTAAAAAGACATACAAATTACCCTAAAATGTATGAAAAACTGTTTACCTTCACACATTTTTAAAAAAATTTTAACAAGAGGATTTCCGCTTCAGATTACAATGGTATAACTAAGACTATTTACTCTCCTGCCTTAAACGCCCAGAAGAGATAAATATGCTAAAGGTTTCAGACACTAGAGAACAGGCAACAGAGAAATGTGATCCCTGATAAATGAGAAACAAACCAGAAGAGCTTTACACCTGCCCAGCTTATTGCATGGAAGTATTAAATAGTTTCCAGGCTGTAGTACAAGTGACCCAAATAGAGCCTGGGTTGAGGGAGATAAAGATGAGAGTTCAGGGAAGCCAAGGAAACTCTGATTTCTAGAGCACAATACCAGAAAGGAAGGAGTTACAAAGGGAAAGGCAGCATGAGTTCTGCTAATCTGCAGAGGCTATCCCTGAGTCTTTGGTTGGATAATGATCCTCACTCGTGTTAGGAGGAAAAACTACCTGAGACCAGGAAAAGGACCATAGAAAGCAGTAGAACAAAAAACTCCCTCAACACAAACAGGGCGGGTAATTACTCACTCATTCCTACCAGTCATACTAGAAAGCCCTTACAATATACAAACGGGAGAAAAAGTACTCAATACAAATAGACCCAGAAATGACCATAAGTGATGGAATTAGGGTAGACATTAAAACAGCTGTTACAAAAAAACACTACGCTACATAGACTCAAGAAAGTAGAGTAAATCAGGAACGCACTGCTAGAAATGAAAAATACAAAATATAAATATATATAAAAATATATAAAAAGAACACAAATAGAATTACTAAATATAAGAAATACAATTGAAATGGAAAATAAACTGATGGAATTAAAAGCAGATTACACACTGCAAGAATCAGTGAACTTGAAGACATAGCAATAGAAACTATCAAAATAAAATGAGAAAAAAGGGCAAGAAAAAAATAGTAACACAGCAGCTGTGATCTATAAGACAGTATCAAGCAGTCAAAAATACTTGCAATTGGAGTCCCAGAAAACAAGAAGGCAGATGGAGAGAATAGAAAAAAAAAAGTATTCAAAGTAATAATGGCCAATTTTTTTCCAAATCTGATTAAAATAAACTTAGAGATCCAAGAATCTCAATAAACCTAAAGCAGAAAAAAGATAAACCATTTCAAGGTACGTTATTATTCATATGGTTAAAAAATTAGTGAAAAATAGAAAACTCTTAAAAGCAGTGCAAAAAACAGAGAAACAAGGAGTGATACAACACTTTTCATCAGAATCTTCAATCCAAAAGATAATGGAGTGGCATCTTTTAAATACTAAATGAAAGTAGCTGTCAATCTAAAATTCTATTCCAAGCAAAATTATCTTTTAAAAATGAGGGAAAAATAAAGACTTTTTCAGACCAAAAAAATTCACTATAAGCAGAATTCACTATAAAATTCACTATGAAGAGAACTATACAACAAGAAATATTAAAAAGAGTTCTTCCAGAAGAAAAATGATACCAGATGAAAATATGAATAGACATCCAACAAATGAAAAGTGACAGAAATGGTTATTATGTGTGTAAAAGAAATTTGTCACTATTAATCTACGATACACTAGAGTAAAAATATCAAAAACGTATTATGGGGTTTATAACACATATAAAAACAAAACATAAGACAACAAAACTTAAAAGACTGGAGGAAATGGGCATGGAAGTATAGTGCTGTAAAGTTTTTACACATTAGTATAATTCTATTGGATGTAGATAAACCAATAGTAAAGATAAAATCATAATACTTGATTAATCTCAAGAAAAGCAGACATAAAGAACACAGAAAAGAGGAAAACTATCAAGATGGTAGATTTAAACCCCACCATATCAATAATTACAGTAAGTGTAAATGCTCTAAGCACTCCCATTGAAACAGTTTGTCAAACTGGATTCAAAACAACCAAAATAAAAGCAAACAAGGAAACAAAAAACAACAGAAAGACAACTAGGACATTTATTTAAAAATAAATAAATAAATAAACTTTTTTTTTAAGGGTCTTGCTCTATTGCCCAGGCTGGAATGCAGTGGTACAATCATAGTTCACTGCAGCCTGAAACTCCCGGCTCAAGTGATCCTCCCACCTCAGATTCTGAAAGCACTGATATTTACAAGTGTGAGCCACCACGGCTGGCCAAGAAACTCACTTTAAATATTAAGTCCCAGGAAGACTAAAAATGGAAAGAAAAAAAAAAACAGGAAAACATATGCCTTACAAACACTAGGACCAACGAAAAGTACAAATAGCTACACTTTTCTCAGACACAAAAGCCTGCAGAACAAGGAAGATGACCAGAGTTAGGGAGAGACGTATTTCATAACAACATTGTTTATTGGCAAGGCTGTAGGGAAACAGACACTTATATACTGCTAGTGAGAATGCAAAGTGGTGTAACCATTATGAATAGGAACACAGTAATAGCTAGCAAAACTGTACATGCATTTACTCTTCTATTTCTAAGAACTGCTCCCAAAGATAACTGTCAAAAAACACAAAAGGCGCAAATACAAAGCTACTCACTCCAAGACTGTAATACCGAAAACAACCCAATGTCCATAAATAATGAACTGGTTAAATTATGATACAGCCACACAATAAATGGGGACCTCTCTATATTTAAATGGAATAACTGCCAGTCCATGCCATTAAAGAGCAAAAAGGTGAAGAAAAGTGTATACAGTTTATCTTACTCATTTATCAAATGTGCATACATATACATATGCAGACAGATATGTGCATGGAAGGGGGCTTTTTTTTTTTTAATCTATGGGGAAGAAAGGTAATAGGTTAGAGGTTTGACGAACAGATGCTAGACTTCTGAAATTTATCTTGCTTCCTTTAGATATTTTTAAAGCCATTTAACATTTCATATAAATAAAAAATAAATTTTAAAAGAGCAGCCTTTCAAAAAGAATGAAACAAATGAACAAGGGTATGTATTCATGTGGTAGCATAACCACCCAAAGAATAATTACTCCAAATAGCTTTAAAACAGGAATTTGACTGCAGATCTCTAATATGATACACACCAAATAAAAAAGAGAACTAGCTAAAAAAGTAAACGACTACTTTTAGGAATCATATTGGTGGTGCTACTGCTATTATGAGACTGCTATAGATGTACTATGAGATAAAGCAATTGAGTTATTATGTAATATTACAGGGTTATTATCCTGTGCCATGAGGGAAAAAAAGAGATACAAATGTAAAATTGAAGTTCAGTAAAAACCATGTAATCCTAAATTTGAACTGGAAGAATCGGTATAAACAAACATGAATTTCATCCTTCAAAAAAGCTATGTCTACTGAATTATCATAGAGTCATGATTTATACATTAGCAATTAGTATCCACAGGACTTGTGTTGTGATTTCTTAATACCATTTCCATTAAAAGGAACCAGAGCCCCTCGGAGAATTGGCCAATTCCAGGTATGGGGCAGAACAAGTACAAGATGGTCCTAGAATATCTTGTCATACAAGATAGCAAAGAAATTACAGAGATTATTGGGATTGTTCCAAAGGACTCATGGACTAACTTGAAGAGGCTTCCAAGATTATACACAGGATAATCTGGGCATCAAAGCATGCGATCACTATAACCGACTGAAACACAAATACGTGTAAACCCATTACGATTTTTTTAAAAACAACCCTCAACTGGTCACCTCTGGAGTACACTAGTCCTCTTTATTTTGAATATACTATATTACATTCAAAAAAATCAAGCATTTATCCTGCCTTTCCTAAATAAATATAACACTGGGAAACCAAAGAATCAATAAGAATTTCCTTTTTACAAAAGCATTCAGCTAGGAAGTGAAGAAGAATGACAATAAGAATATCAAGACTGATTACTAATATCAACAGCTGCAAACATCATAAATAGAGAGATGGCCAGCTATTATGAGCCTCCTGACAGGAAAGCATACCAATCTTATAAAATAGTCCTGTAAAAACAGAAAAGTTGAACCAGAATCTAATCAGGTCTCTGGATTCAATCACCATTTTAGAAAAAATAAAGAAATATGGCCAGGCACAGTGACTCACACCTGTAATCCCAGAACTGCGGAAGGCTGAGGTGGACAGATTGCTGGAGCCCAAGAGTTTGAGACCAGACTGGGTAACAAGGTGAAACTCCGTCTCTACAAACCGACAAAAATAAGGCAGGGCTGGTAACATGTGCCTGTAGTCCCAGCTACTCATGAGGCTGGGTGGGAGGATTGCTTGAACCAGGAGGTCGAGGCTGCGGTGAGCTGTGATCGCACCACCGCACTCTAGCCTGGGCAACAGAGCAAGACCCTGTCACAAAAAATTAAAACAAACAACAAAGAAGAACCTATCAAATTATGTCTAAGGGATACAATTAGCAAAAATCAGTCTATGGATAACCCTTCAAGAGAAACAACCTGATTCCTACTGCAAGCAGAGTGAGAGCTGGAGAGAAAGCCCACAAGAAACAAGATACTTAAAAGACACAGCAACCAATCACAATGTATAAATCTTACTTGCATCCTGAATCAAACCATTTTTGAGGAGGAAGGATGGCTTAAGCCCAGGAATTTGAGACCAGTCTGGGCAACATAATGAGAGACTCTATCTCTACAAAAAGTTAAAAAAAAAAAAACAAAAGTAGCCGGGTATGGTGTCTTCGGTTCCAACTACTGAGAGGCTGAGGTGGGAGGGTCACGTGAGCCCAGTCACTTCAAGGCCACAGTGAGCTACGATCTCACTACTGCACTCCAGCCTAGGCAACAGCACGAGACCCTGACACAAACAACAACAACAACAACAAAAACACATTTTTTGAGAAAACCAACTGGATATTAAGTTATTAGTGTTAACTGTGTTTGGGATAAAGATGTATAGATGAAATGACAATATCTGGGATTTGCCTTCAAATATAAGAGGAACGAGGGAGTGTGTGGAGGCACAGAAAAAATAAAGCTGGCTGTAAGTTTATTCATTGTTAAGGCTGGTTGGTGAATACATGGGGATTTGTGTTCTCTCTCTACTTCTGTGTATGTTTGAAATTTTCAATAATAAATCGTGGAGAAAAAATAGTGTAACTAAAACACTAATCTTTTAGTCTATGTTTTGTGGTTTCTTTGTGAAATAAAAGATTATTATTCTGTGGTTACTTCAGTAACTAAACTTCATAGACAAGATCTATCTTCTCATAAATCAGATTTGATAATGCAAACACCTATAATCTCTTTCCCCAATAATCAAGAGAAAAATTACTGTTCACACTAGCAGCAACTTTAGCTGAGATTGTTAAAGATAGTTATGTTAAATTTTAGCTCATCCAATGTTTTACATACTCAGTTATTTTAACAGAAAACAAACTGAAACAATGAACACAAAAAAAAATCTTAAGAATTCTGCAGTACTAAGTCAATGAAAATAAATAACCACCCATGCTGACTGCTTTTCCTATTAAAAAGAATTTCTTATTCCCTCATTAAATTGACTTTCTTCCTTCAAGTTTTTTCCTTGATAACAATCATACCAATAAAGAAAATGAAAAATACATTCAAACTGAAAAATACATGAAAACCCTGAAGAAAAAACTCAGCATCTCACTACCCTGAAACAATACTGTCAACATTTTGGTGAACACTCCTAAAATTTCTCTAGACATATTATTATACAGACATTAATAAGTGAGGATATAAAATACATAGTACTTGGAAACATATTTTTTTAAACCAACAATGTGTGTAGAACCTCATTTGTCAAATATTGCTAAGCACTATTCTTTTTAACAGTCACATAGCTCTTAGTGTATGTATAGCATATGGCTATACCAAAACTAATCTCACAGTGATAAGCATTTTAGATTTAAAAATTTTAAAAAACACCTTAACAACAATACCATGAGTATCCCTGTGCTGGTTGTTTACATACTGTCTCTGAGCTTTAAACCTATCCTTTCATAATCTGCTCAAAGATCCTGAAGCTGTAAATCTGCAAAGAGCTGGTTTCCTATTAATTTCTTCCACTACAAGGCACTAGAGCTTCTTAAGGCATTCTGAGCAGTAGTTTCACTGCTCCCCAGCAACAGCCAGGCCATACCATACTTTGGCAATGTGTTGGGTGAAACTGGCAGGGCTCCCCCACCTCTTAACACTACTTCTTCCCAATTATCCCACCAGCTCTAGAGGTACTGGCTGCTTCCACCAATTTGTATCTCTGGATTACCAATGCAACTTTTTTCTCTTTTGTCCTTTAAACATCTGTATTAATTTGTTTAAAATACAGTCATGCCTCACTTAACAATAGGGATACATTCTGAGAAACGCATCACTGCATGATTTCATTGTTGTGAGAACATCATAGAGTATACTTACATAAACCTAGATGGTATAGCCCACTACACACCTAGTCAATATGGTATGACCTATTGCTCCTCGACTACAAACTTGTACAACATGTTACTGTACTGAATACTATATGCAATTATAACACAGTGGTAAATATTTGTATATCTAAACATAGAAAAGGTACTGAAAAAATATGGTATCAAAGATAAAAGTTGTACCACTGTATAGTGCAGTTCCATTATAATCTTACAAGACCACCATATACATCTGGTCTATCATTAACCAACATACCATTACGCAGTACATGACTTTATACCTAGTATAGTTTGTTTCTCTGACGGAACCCTGAACTATATAATAGATTATGTGCACATCTTTTCTAATTATCTCTGGGATAAGTTCCTGAAAGTGCAGAGTCAAAAACTATACACATTTTAAGTTTGCATATATTACCACACTACAAACCTAGAAGCATAGCATCATTTTATACTCCCAAGAGAGCATTGTTGGAATGCTAACTAACACTGGTTGCATCACATAATTGCTTTTATTTGTATTTCCTTGATTACATAAGCATCTTTTCATGATTTGGAAGGCTGACAGGACTTCCTGCTTAAAACTTCCTGTTCGTTCTCTTTGCTAGTATTCTATGAGGCTTATATTTGTTATTCCTTCATTAATAATCTTTATATAATACATTGCAGCTGGGCACGGTGGCTCATGCCTGTAATCCCAACACTTTGGGAGGCCAACACGGTCAGATCACTTAAGGCCAGGAGATCGAAACCAGCCAGGGCCACATGGCAAAATCTGGTCTCTACTAAAAATACAAACAAAAAAAATTGCCAAGGGTGGTGGCACATGCCTGTAATCCCAGCTATTCGGGTGGCTGAGGCACAAAAATTGCTTGAACCTGGGAGGCAGAGGTGCAGTGAGCCAAGAGATCATGCCACTACACTCCAGCCTGGGAGACAGAGTAAAACCCTGTATCAAAAAGAAAAAAAAAAGAGTCTTTATACATTTATACATTGCAGGTATTAACCTTTCCTAACTAATATTTACTGCAAATAGTCCTCCAGCATATAATTTGTGTTTCCAACTTATTTCATGATTTTGGCTTTTAGCTAAATAGTGGTTCCTCACCCCCACTAAAATATAAAGCAGAGACTTAGCCTGTCCTCTTTATTACAATATCCTCAACACCTAGAATAGTACCGTACACCTAGAACCATACCATACATGGTGGGGCAGGGGCTGGGAGTGGGGGGGTAACCCATAGATATCTTTTGCAACAAATGAATTTTAACAAAATAATACAATCCAGGCCAGGCACAGTGGCTCATGCCTGTAATCCCAACACTTTGAGAGGCCAAGTTAGACAGATCACCTGAGCCCAGGAGATCAAGACCAGCGTGGGCAACATGGCAAAACCCTGTCTCAACAAAAAATACAAAATTTAGACATGCATGGTGGCATGTGTCTGTAGGCACAACTACTTGGGAGGCTGAGGTCGGGGGACTGATTGAGCCCCGGAGGTTGAGGCTGCAGTGAGCCATGATTGAGCCACTGCACTCCAGTCTGGGTGACAGAGCAAGACTCTTTCTCAACAAAATAATAATAGTAATAATAACGATAATCCAATCCATCAATATTTCATTCACGACTTTGGTATTAGTGTCCCTTCCTCTACAAACAAGGAAGTTATAAAAATATAGCGGTTACCTAGTACTTTGATTAATCCATGTTATATACTTAAAGCAAATCCACGCTACACACTTAAAATAATGCAAGAATTTGTCTTTGATTCTTCTGGAATATATGTAAAATCAAAGTAAGCAGTCTATTTTCCTTTCAAAACTGCCTGCTAATTATTTACTAGGTAACCTAACTTTTCCTGGACAATTTATTTGTTAAATATTATATCCCCCCATCCACCATTATTACAGCATTGCAAATTTCTTGTATACTTTACTTCTAGGTCTTCTGATGTTTATTTCCATAATAATGTAAATGACTGTTGGTTATATAAGAAAAATTTTGAATTTTTACATACTTACTTTGGCTACTCCATTTTGAGTAGTTTTTCGGTTGATTCTCCTGGATTTTCCAAGAAAAATGAAAGCCTCTTCCTTTCCCCACTTGTATTTCTTATTTTATATTCTTACACAATTACACTAGTTAATGCTTCCAAAACAATGTTAAACAATAGCAGAGATAGTGTGGTTTCTCATCTTGTTCCTGCTTTTACTGGGAATGCTACTGGTGTTTTACATGATGCTGCCTATTGGTGTGAAAGAGATTAATTATGTTATGAAGGTACTGATTCCTAGCTTATTAGATTTAATTAGAAACAGACTGATTTTTTTGGCCAGGTGCAGTGGCTCACGCCTGTAATCCCAGTACTTTGAGAGGCCAACGCAGGCGGATCACGAGATCAGGAGATCGAGAACATCCTGGCTAACACAGTGAAACCCCACCTCTACTAAAAATACAAAAAATTAGCCGGGCATGGTGGTGAACACCTGTAGTCCCAGCTACTCAGGAGGCTGAGGCAGGAGAATGGCCTGAACCCAGGAGGCAGAGCTTGGAGTAAACCAAGATCGCGCCTCTCCACTCCAGCCTGGGCAACAAAGCGAGACTCCGTCTCAAAAGAAAACGAAAAAAAAGAAAATCAGAAGCCCTTTCAGCATCTATAAAAAACAAAAAATGATCTATTGTGTACCCTTTTCCCTACTTATATAATAAATTGTAAACATAAACAGTAGGCTTACTAATATTATAGCAACCCTCTCTGTATACTCCTAAAATTAACCATGTTTGGCCACAATATATTCTCGTTTTATTATTTAAATTATCTTTTTATTAATATCTTACTTATACAAAAATCACATATTAGTGAGATTTGTGTTAGGGTTTTCTTAGGGGGTGAGGAGATATCTTTTACTATGTTTTAGTATTCATGTTAGTTATCCTGGCTGTAAAGAAAATAAGTGCTTTCTTTTCCATACTCTGAACAATTAAAAGAATTAGAATTCCTGGTTTCTTATAGATTTGAAATATCTCCCTCAAGACACAACTTACACTGATGCCTTTATTAGAGAATAATGTTTCAATTTCTTTTATAACTATAGTCTGTTTGGTTTTTGTCTTTTCTCGTCTTGAACTTATTTACATCATTCTTAAAACTCCAGGTTTTCAAATATATTTACATAGCCATATCTAAAAGTTAAATAATTAGAGTAAAATGATAGGCAAAGACAAATCAGAGATATACAAACAAAAAGAAAACAAAATCCAGATTTAGAGGGCATAAGCAAAACTGAATTCCAGTGGGAAAAGCATACAACCATGTAGACAGGGTAACCTCATGATTAAAAGAACGGGTGGTACATTTACTCAGTCCTGTACACTTAAGAATATCCTTCATTTGCCCCTACTTAAAAATAACTAGGACTACCTAGGAAATTCTTTAGTTATACTGTTTCTTCCATCAGAACTCTCCAGCTGTTGAATCATTAACTTCAGAAATTATATGTGGTTTGAAAAGAAGTCAGCCAGCTTCATTATTTTCCACTGTACTGACCTAACTAGTTTTTCTTGATATTTGCAAAATCACCTTTGCAATCCCTGATAATTTAGCAAACTGCACCAGTATATTTTCCAAAAATGAGTCTTCATCTCCAGATTCATATTTTCAATCATTCAAAACAAATTTATTATTATTCTCTTTAATATTTTCCATTTCCCATTATTCTACTATCTTCTCCATAGACGTCAATTATGGTTTTTCACTATCTGCAATTCATTCTCTTTAACTCCATTTTTTCTGTCCAATTTCTCCATATTCTATGCAGATTTCAAGCCAAATCTCTAGCTCACTGATTCCATCTTCCATATTGTTTATTCTGCTCCTTGCTACCTATATTAAATTATATTCTATGATCAATATCCTTAGCCCTTTTTCATGTATTATCTCATTTTTGTTATCTTTTTTCTTCTCATGTAATTTGCTGTTTACCTTCCTTGGCAGCTTAAATGACTAAGACTTTCTTTTGATACTAGAAAAATTCGATTCTAAATATTGCTTATCAGTTACTTTGGAATGCTAAGATCATTACATAGGTTTTGTGTTTTTTAACTTGCTTATCTGTATTCTGTTAATTCATCTTCAAGTAAGAAAAATTCTCTCTGGCTTTGCTATTTAAACAAAAGTATAGTTAGCATCTCCCAGATGACTGAACACGTCTCTTAAAAAATTAACGTAAAAGCTCCCAACTCAGGCTACAGTTGCTTCATCACCTGGCTAAGTAGCATAGGAATGAAAGTTAGGACTAAAGGTAGTAAGTCCTTTTTCTCTGTGTAATTTATCTCCAAATTTGTTAAAACTCTTATAAGGATAAGAACCAGTCACTGGAGCTATGGGTATATCACATGCTGTGATAGGATCCTCAGTTTTGGCACATCTAAATACTTTTAGGAGAGTCAGACTCCTGAGAGACAAGCTGAGTCACAATGGAACTCATATAATTCATCGTTATGGAACCCCATAACTCATCATCGTTTTTCGTTTAATGGGTCAAGCGTATAATTGTTTTCTGCTCCCGTAAAGTCGGTAAAAAGATATTTCCTTCATTATTTTCCTTAGTCTTACCTCATCACTAAACTTTGCTCTTCCTGGTAAACAGGTTGACCTAAAGAAAAATACTATGACCACAAAGCCTCTCCTTTAGTCCTAGTACAGCTAAAATCAGGTTCTCTCTTTCTCTTAAAGTGTGCCCATATAGCAATATTCTCCCTCTAAATTAGCAAATAATAGGACACTTACAGTACACTGCCAATACATATCCCTTGTCAGTGTTCTCACATTCAATACAGTCTTAATGGCACATCTGGTGCCAATTCTGTCCAGTTTGTGGTAGCTTTATTAGATACATTTTTCTTTAGGTTCTTTTTAATTATTTTGATGAATTCAAGGGAAGATGGTTTAATCAACAGTCTCTTAACTATATCATTTTTCCTCAAAATCAACTCATCTAATTTAATAAAACATTAAATCTACATACATAGTTTATCTCCTGGAAGAAATTATTATGAGTTATTTCATCAAGAACAGTGTGTGCACACTGTAGGAACTCAGTATCAGCTGAGTTAATTCTCCTCATGAGAAGTATCTGAAATATATTCAGTATATAAATCAAATAATTTTAAATACTTCAGTTCCACAGTAAAGCAATACATTTTAAAATGTCCCATTTACATTTCAAAATGTCCACCTTTTGACCCTGTTCTTGTGGTTCTACAAATACATCAAACCATGTTTCTTTAAAATATAAAAGTTACTAAGAAAAACAATCTAGAATGAAAATAATAAAATCTCCAGGGAATAAGCCAAACTTGAACTCTGTCGATGCTCTAATTAGAAAAGAAACTGCCGTAATGGGTATCACACCATAGGCATTGGAGCCAAACAGGCCTAAATTCAAATCCTGGCTCTGTCACTTGCTAGCTATATGACCTGGGTCCATTTACCTCTGAACATCAGATTCCTCATTTGGAAAACCAGGATAATAACTGCACTTCCCTGAATTGTTACAATGTTTAAATGAGACAGTATAATAGGTGGACATTCAGCAAATGGTATACAGCTGTATACAGTCTATACATAATGTGTGTGTATGTATAGGTATTACATATGTGTGTGTGAGAAATACACATACATAAAACTAAACTCATCTCTGATCTGACTAGGAGAGACACAGCACCATCCAAAGGGAAGCTTATGTTCTGGGATTACTTAAAAATTAGAAGTCAGGGCCGGGCGCGGTGGCTGATGCCTGTAATCCCAGCACTTTGGGAGGCCAAAGCGGACGGATCACTTGAGGCCAGGAGTTGGAGACCAGCCTGGCCAACATAGTGAAGCCCTGTCTCTATTAAAAATACAAAAATTAGCCAGGTGTGGTGGCGCATGCCTGTAATTCCAGCTATTCGGGAGTCTGAGGCAGGAGAATCACTTGAACGTGGGAGGTAGAAGCTGCAGTGAGCCAAGATTGTGCCACAGCACTCTAACCTGGGTAACAGAGTAAGACTCTGTTTCAAAAAAAAAAATTAAGAAGTCCGTTCCAAACAATAAGGTTTCTTACTCTTGCCAGAGAGACTACTGTTATAAAATTTTAGTATGTTTCTATTACCGTTTAAATAATTGCCGGCCAGGCACAGTGGCTCACGCCTGTAATCCCAGCACTTTGGGAGGCTGAGGCAGGCAGATCACCTGAGGTCAGGAGTTCAAGACCAACCTGGCCAAAATGGCAAAACCCCATCTCTACTTTACAAAAAATTAGCCGGGCGTGGTGGCAGGTGCCTATAATACCAGCTACTCAGGAGGCTGAGGCAGGAGAATCGCTTGAACCCAGGAGGTGAAGGTTGCAGTGAGCTGAGATCACACCACACTACACTCCCAGCGTGGGCAACAGAGTGAGGCTCCATCTCAAAAAAAAAAGAAAATAATAATAATGCCTTTGTTCTATTTATCAGCAGTTTCTAGAAATAAGTACACATGAACAGAAAGGAATAACAAAAATTATACCTGAAACTCTTAATTGCAAGCTAGCTTTACTCCCAGTCTCTTTCTAAGGAAAAGACCCATAGGCAATTCTTCTCCATAAAAACCATGGTACCCCAATCACAACTAACCAGACTAATGGGTAAGCCAGATGTGATGAGGTAGAGGTGAAAGCAACCACCTATGACTACGCCAGTATCAGAACCACCTATTCCATCTTCTCTCCAAGAACTAGAAGAAGAGATACACATAGAGAAGTAAGCAGTGACATGTAAGAAATGAAGATTTATTCTTCTGATTATAAAATCTTGAACTATGATTATCCCAGGATAACAGCTCAATTTGCAATTATGGGAAATACTGGAACACAGAAAAAATTGCACTGCTGTTAAATATTCCATACTTCTCTACTTCCTTGTGTCAATTAAAGCACTGCTTCTGAAATTTGTTTGTTTCAGTACCCTAAATCACAGAGGAAACTAAAGAATATTATAGACAGTCCTGATGAAATTCCTTTGAAATTTCCCATCATACCTTAAATTCATATGAATTGTTTATTCTATGCCAAAATATACCAGGGACTCTCAAACTGATACATCAGAAAGATATGCCATGTTTATCCCCCAAGTTCATGCATCTTCTAAAATACCAATCAAAGCTTACTCCCAGGAAAGGAGAATCTAAACTGAACATTACAGACTTAAGATGACCTAGACAGTTTTTCCTCAAAACTTGAAAGATTCCAATTATTACATAAATCAAGAAATAATTACGTTTCTGATGTCCACAATATTTATCAAAATAAACTCAACTCACGATCTGATGTGTGGAAAATCCTCTTCAATTCTGCTTCCTGTGTTTTTGAAAATTTGTAATGCAGCTTCTGCTACTTTTTCATCATCCATTTTCAGACAAGCCAGTAATGATTCAAATGTTTCAGCAGAATGAAATGAGATGGGATGTGTAAATGAGAGTACCTATAAAATGAATCATAAAAATGATTTGTAAAATTTTTTCATCTTTATAATACAAATCCAAAATATTACATATTAGAAATACTATAAATCAAAGTCAATAAAAAAAAATTATGTTAACCAAAATCTGAGAGCACTATAAACAAAATTTAAAACATACTCAACTATGTAATGGAAATGTTCCTCTGTAGGATGACTGTATGATATAATGAAGTAATTTCTTCCAAAGTTAAATTACGTGTTAATATAATTTTAGTCAAAATAATTTGGATTTTGATTATTGTTCAGGTTTTTTGGTGGAGAATGAGAGGAGAAGAGGGGACATGAAGAGAGAATTTAACAAAACATCTCTCATCTTCCCAATAAACATCATTAGCAGAGACTGAGTAAGAAGAGAATAGGGAAAGGGGTAAAACACTGACAAGATAGTAAAGAAGTCTATAAAGTTCCAATAACCAAATCACAATGGTACGAACATTACAATAATCATGAAACAAAAAATATAAGGCAGTAAGTAGACTCTAGAATATATAAAAAAACAGATTATATAAATTGTAAGAGATTACAAAGAGGTCAACAGAAAATAAATAGTCCTGAGTAAACTGAATAGCTATTGGGAGAAAATCAAATTAGGCCCCCCACCCCCACAACACACTTTCAAAATAAATTTCAGATGGGTTGTGTTTAAGATTTTAAAAAACAAAAACAACAAAAACCCTCTGTACAAGACAGGGTTTTTTTAAGCATAAAATAAACAAAAGGAATCAAATGTGGAATGTAAAAAAAACAGCACACAGCAGAAAAATATACTAAGCATAATGCCACATTTATGTTTCTAAAATAATCAAAATAAGCAACATGTTATTTAGAGATACATACATAGATGATAAAACTATAAAGAATATTGAAAGAATAATAAATCCAAAATTCAGGACAATGATACCTGGTGAGGGGATGTGAGTAGGCAAGAAAAAAGACTACTCAGGGAACTTGAACAGTATTTTTAATATTCAATTTAATGTGACACTCTATTTACTTTTCACTTGTATTCACTTGGTTACTACATATTTACTTTTCACCTGTATTCACTTGGTTACTATACTTTATAATTTATATATAAGAGAATACATGTTTATACATATATCAAATATGTATCAGGAAAAAAGCAAAGGAAATACAAAGCTCATTTAAATCAGCTAAAAAAAAAAAAAAGAGATGTCAGTAGATGTATGAACAAAGGATAAAAATGGTGAATTTACCATAGGGAAAACACAAATGACTAACATATGGATGGTGGACCTCACTAGTATTAAATATGCAAATTAAAACATTATTTTTGCTTATCAGATTTGCAAATCTTTTAAAAATGTATTATATTCCATTTTGTGAAGGTTAAAAAGATGGGCACCTTCACATACTACTGATGGAACTATATATGGGTAAAATTTCCCTGTACAGGAATTTAAATATATATTGCTCCAAGAATTTTGAAAGTGGTCACTCTCTTTAACTCAATAATGCTCTCCTAATTTTCTAAAAAATATGACATTGCCAAGAGATCTTACATAGAAACACTCAGCTTAGTACTGTTTGTAAAAATGAAAGTAGAAAAATGAAAATATTCAACAATAGGAAAATACTAGTGATACAGAGAAAGGAGAGTCCCAAAGTGAGGCTTAGCCCGCAAGGGTTTTTGGCTTTGCCAAGGAAAGAATTCAGTGATATGGTAAAAGAAAACAGCTTTATTGAAGCAGCAGTGATACAGTTCCAGAGGTGTTACATATACCTCTATGGTTGTTTCTGCAGAGCAGCACTACCCCACAGGTAGGGTGCAGAGAGTTGCAACTCAGGGCAGTTTCACAGTAATATTTATACCTACTTTTAGTTATATACAGACTAAGGGGCAGTTTATGCAGGAATTCCTAGGGAAGAGGGAGTAGCTTTTGGGTCATCAGGTCATTGCCAAGGAAAGGGACAGTAACATATTAGAAATACTATATTTCTAATATTACTATTATATTTCTATATATTATATAGAATATAATATATATATATTAGAAATAGTATTTCTAATATACTATTAAGGCGTGAGCTACTGCACCCGGCCTTAATTATTATTTCTAATATAGCATTTCTATATACGGGTATTGCCACAGCAATGGTAAACCGACAAGGTACATTGGTGGGCGTGTCTTGTGGAAAGCTGATTCTGTCTTGCCCTTGTTTTAGCTAATCCTCAATTTGGTCCTGTGTCTGAGCCCCACCTCCGGAGTCCAGTCCTGCCTCCTACCTCAGTAGGATAGTATGATACCCCAAATAATGGACTAATCACCATTTCAAAAATGTTTATTATTATTTTTACCATGAGCTAGGCATGGTGCTAAGAAATTCATGTACATGATTTAATGTCCTTTGCGAGACAAGCACTTAATCATTATCTTTTTTTTTTTCTGAGACGAAGTCTCACTCTGTCGCCCAGGCTGGAGTGCAGTGGCACAATGCCGGCTCACTACAAGCTCTGCCTCCCGGGTTCATGCCATTCTCCTGCCTCAGCCTCCCGAGTAGCTGGGACTTCAGGCGCCCGTCACCACAACCGGGTAATTTTTTTGTATTTTTTAGCAGAGACTGGGTTTCACCGTGTTAGCCAGGATGGTCTCGATCTCCTGACCTCGTGATCTGCCCATCTCGGCCTCCCAAAGTGCTGGGATTACAGGCGTGAGCTACCGTGCCCGGCCTTAATTATTATCTTGATTTCATATGAGGAAGTGAAGCAAGTAATGTGGTCAAAGGCAGACAGCTACTAAATGACAGCCAAAAATCCGATCTGCTTTAGACACTCTTAAAAAAAAAACTCTTGAAAAACACCAAGAAAAATGCTTATATTTTAATAAGGGAAAATAGTTAAGGATACAAAATTGTATATTCAGCTTGATCTCAATGATCCCAACTATGTATTTGTTGAAGATTAAAAGGAAACAAAAGAAACTAATGTTTACGTATGATGAACCTATGTTTTTTGTAATTTTATATATTCTAAGTTGTCAATAATGAACTAGTATTTTTATAATCAGTAAAAGACAGAATATTTTATGAAACAACAAAAAAGTCTGACAAAGAATTTGGCTCATTCTGCAGTAGAGCTGTACCTTCTTTGTTCACTAATGACACCCTGAATTATATTCCACTATTTTAATGTAATTAGTACTAGGCTAGATTATAGCATTTAAACCCCAAAATAATCAGATCACATGTAAGAATAAAAATACAATTTCTAAATCATCTAAAACAACTGAGAAAATTTTACTCTGAATTATATAAACTTAAGAAAACACCAAAAACAAATAATATAAACTGTATATGTTAAACAGATTTCTAATTAGGCACTTAATTTTAAATAGATACTTACCTTAAGCAGTTCAAGACCTGCTCTGATGGCTTGATCAGTTGGAACACCCTCATCTTCATCATCTGCTGTTCCATCTATTGATTTGTTCACTTGCTTAATAAGAGCACTAAAATATGACCCAAAAAAGTCATTTTTTCAAATGTTACTAGCAATGTCTAAGAAAAATAATCCTGTGTTACATATATGTGCATATACATACATAAATATCTGAACCGAATACAAATTTGACATAGCTGGTTTTTAACACTACTGCAAAAACAACTATAATAAAATATTTTCAGATGCTTCTTTTCAAAAACAGTTCTTTTCCCTTGCCCATTCAAATGAGGTCAAAATGTTACTCAATTTGTTCTTTATTAATGCTATCAATATCTTTATTATTGTATTTTTCATGGCAGGTCGGAGCTCAAACACATAAACGACAATTATTTTTAATTATCTAAAACTGATTATTAGTCCAGCAAGTAGAACAATATACACAGAAATAAAAAAGGATAAAGGAAATATTAAGCCCTTCTAAACCATTTACCAAATATTACTGTGTGTCAGGCACAGCTGTCAGAGTCAGAAATATATCTAGGCCTCCTCCTAAAAGATGAGGAATATCTAAGTAACAGACATACAATAAAACCTCATTAGAACATCAGAAAGGTAACAATAATAGATCAAAAGGAAACATGATGTTTTCAAACTTTCTTCTAATAAAAAGCTTATGTTATTTTATTTTATTTATTTTTGAGACAAAGTTTCACTTATTTATTTATTTATGAGACGAAGTGTCACTTTGTCGCCCAGGCTGGAGTGCAGTGGCGTGATCTCAGCTCACTGCAACCTCCGCCTCCCGGGTTCAAACAATTCTCCTGCCTCAGCCTCCCAAGTAGCTGGGAATACCGATGTGCACGAACAAACCTAGCTAATTTTTGTATTTATAGTAGAGACAGGGTTTCACCATGTTCGTCAGGCTAGTCTCAAACTCCTGACCTGAAGTGATCTGCCCACCTTGGCCTCCCAAAGTGCTGAGATTACAGATGTGAGCCACCACACCCAAATTTACTCAATAAATTTGTCTGATTCAGAGTCTTCCTCTTAAAAATACAGAGCCTTCTACTTCTTGTCTTGCTTTTTAAACCTCAGAACTACCTCTTCAAATGAAAACTCATACAAGAGGAGTCCAAAGTGACTGACAAGTAACCAAAGTAAGGGTCTCTCTATTTGTAAGGGGTCAATGACCATAAGCTACGCCCAATGCCCTCCCCAACAAAACATCCCCAAAAGGGTTTGAGTACAAGATGAAAAAATCATTAGTATTATTTATTTTAGATTATAACATATACCTCTCAAAGAACACTATTGATGACTAGTAAATCAGTATGCTCTCTATATATTGTATAAGTATTTTATTTTTTCAACTGTGGAAAACATTTTAGGGAAAGTTTAAAAATAAAAAACATCTCTTCCCACAGTTCACAAAAGGGAATGCAGAGATAAAAAGAAGTAAGTATCCAAATTGTCACAGGTAGTATCAAAAGCTGAAACTTTAAATGAGGTTTGTTTTAAAAAACAACATTTTCAGTTCTCAAATTATCTGTGAAAATGCATCATTTGTTCCTTTGCAACAGATTCACCTAATTTCCCAAGGGTATAAATAAAATTTATTTATATTACCTAAACTATGCAAGTTAACAAAAAAGAAGAGTGTCTGGTATACTGTTAACAGATAAAATTAGGCTTAGATTGACAATTTCTCACACAATTTGAACCAATCCTTAAAATTAAGATAAATAACAAGAAAAACAACAAATATACAGGTACAGATGAGTGTATATACGTGTGTGTGTGTGTGTATGTGTATGTGTGTGTGCATATACAAATACAGATATATACAGAGGAGTACACAATACACACAGATGTGTAGCTAGTTTGGTGCCTTGTATATAGCAGGCACTCAACAATGACCAATTCCTGAATGCATGAATGAATGAACAGCAATGAGAACGTAGTATTTTATATACAAATACCTGATAGATTCGGTATCTATGTGCACAGGTGCTATCCTCTCCAAGAGAAACTTGATCATTTCCAGGAAAGGATTTGTAGGCTGTTTGGGGTTGCCCAACTTCTTAGTTATTTCACGCTGTAATACATATTTTTTCAGTATTACAAAAGTACATTTAAACAAATTATTATGTTAAAATATTAAGAACCAACAATAATTAAAACCATGTAATACTGATGCTGGAATAAACAAATCAATAAGAACTGAACAAGTCCAGAAAAAAAAGACTGAATTAAGGATTTCGCATATGAAAAAGGTAATATTTCAAGTAATCAGGGAAAGGTAGACTAGTCAATACACCGTATTGAAATAATTGGATGGACATTTGGAATAAAAACAAAGTAAGTCCCCTGTCTCATATACTACATCAAAAATATTCCAAAAGGATAAAAATACAAATGAATAAAACCAAGAGTCACTGGATGAACAAACTTGAGGAAGTAAAATTATCAGAAGAGCTTGTTAAAACTACAGATTCCTGAATTTAACGCTGAAGATTCTCATTTAGTTGATATGAGGTGAAGCCAAGAATCATGTTTCTCTAAAAAGCATTTCAGAAGGTACATAGGTAACAGATTAAGAATCACTGACAATAAATATTTTCATTCACTTATAACAGAATAGGATTTCATAAGCAAGATAGCAAAGTCAAATACCATGAGGAAAATACTGACTTACCTAGATAAAGATAGAAACTATGGTATGCAAAGAACATAATAAAGGGTAAACTAAAACTGACAGAAAATAATCTGCAACTTAACAAATGCCATATGACAAACTCACAAATCAATAAGATAAAGACAAATACCATTCTATAAAAATAGCAAATATTATAAACACAACCTACAAAATAAATATGAATGGCCAATAATCCCAAGGAGAAAAAAACGGTCAGATGACTAGCGACTAACAAATATAAATACTATCAAAATAATTGTGTTTTTGTTTTCACTTGGGTTTTGTTTCCAGCAATGACACTGACCAATATTGTTACGTGTGAGAAAATGGTCACTCTCATTACTGGTGATTAGCACAAAATTAATTCAGTTCTGGAGAACAATTTGCCAAAGCATATTAAAGGCTTTAAAAATGAGCTGTCAACCTATGCAATTGTACTTCTTAGAATTTATCCTAAAGAAAGAATCAAGACTATGTAAAAATATTAATTATATTCTTCCTCATAGTAATCAAAAAGTAGGAAAAAATGTGAATGTGTAACATAGTGGACTACTCAATAAATTATAGTACATGTATTCAATGGTATGCTATGGAGCTATTAAATACTATAAAAGACTAATTAATGAAAAAGTAAAATGTACAAAACTGTATGTATAATATAATCTTACTTTATAGGACATACACCACAATATTAACAGCAATTGTCTCTATAGAGAAATTACAGTTTATCTGCATTGTTATTTATGTGACATTTTTCAAATTTAATATGATGAATATAAATTACTTTTAGAAAAGAGAGAGACAATAAAGAAGATTTGGGGGCTTTTTCAAACATTAGCTCTTTTCTGTCCTTACCACACAACCTTCAGCCTGCTTGCAGGAGCATGTTGGACTAACAAGTACTTCTAACTGCTTTCTTATTTTCTCATCATCTTCTAACACCTGCGTGAATTTCTTCATGAAATCCTGAGCCTTACCAGGATCGGGTAAATTTCCTTAAAATAAATTAAAGTTCAATTAAAATCAATGTTTTTAATTCTTAAAATAATAATAGGTCACTGTTTTCATTTCTTTTATTGCTTTAAAATCCTTACCTACAAATTCAGTTTAGTTTAAGAAATTAAATTGTGAAACACCTTCAAGAGTCAATTTTCACAAATAAAAATATATTTTCTAGAAATATAAAACAGGATCATTGTGAAGGGACATATATGCAAGAAAAGACTAGAATGGCTACTTCTAAGTAATCCCTTGTAAATATTTAAAGGCATCAAGTGTCAACCTGAATAATGCCATTTTATTAATGTCCCCTCGAGCTTGCTGCACACATCGCTCTCTTATAATTTAAGAGATTAATCACTAAGTTTTACCTTTAAGAACTATTTTCCTGTATTTCCCTGTTTCTTGTTAAACCAACCCAGAGAGTTTACATATACATTCTTGCTATCTAGCAGTGACATATACTGAGCAACCTATTCCAGGTGTTACTGCTAGGTAAGTCATTACTGCATGGGAAAGAATGAGTCTTTGTAAAATCAAAAATGATTTTTATACTATTCTGCTAATGTGTCTATGTATCAAAATACTTATGAAAGCTAGTAAAATGTTGACTGTGGTATCTTTTTCTCCTGACTTCTTAACTGTTGTAGAGAGCCAGACTAGAATATGGCATCTCCAACAACAGAAATTGTAAAACGGAACTTCGGCACTTTATGAGGCCGAGGTGGGTGGATCACAAGGTCAGGAGTTCAAGACCAGCCTGGCCAAGATGGTGAAACCCCGTCTCTACTAAAAGAATACAAAAATTAGCCCAGCGTGGTGGCAAGCGATTGTAATCCCAGCTACTTGGGAGGCTGAGGCAGAGAACTGCTTGAACCTGGGAGGTGGAGGTTGCAGTGAGCTGAGATCTCGCCACTGTACTCCAGCCTGGGTGACAGAGCGAGACTCTGCCTAAAAAAAAAAAAAAAAAAACCAACAACAGATTTTTGGACCATCAAAATAGTAGTAGAAATTCAAAGGAATCCCAAAATATGAATATAGTAAACATAGTCTTCAAGTTCACATACAATTCTGAAATCCCATTTTATGTCTTGGTGAGATATTTAAATGACTTAATGTAGTTAAGAATCTATTAATATATTAATCCTAAATACTTCTGTATGACCTTTTCATGTTTCTATAATAGAAAAAAATCTGCAAAGAAAGAGAACCACATTATAGTACAACAGATAAACATGATCAGTTATAGAAGATAAATGGAATGTTTTTATAAGTTTACATAATAAGCACCTGAGGGTAAGCTGGAAAACTGCTAGTTCAGCACTTCGCAATCTATGTTCCAAAGATCACTAGTAGTTCAATGGAGTGTAACAGTGTTCAGGAAAAGGTATTTTTTTCAAATAATTTTGGAAAGTGTTATTTTACAGCCCCTTCATAAAGGATGGGCATCATAATAAAGGCTACAATAAGGCCTACTATTTCAGAAAAAAAAAAGGGGGGGAGGGAAAAGAAGGGAGAAAGAAAACTCCTTTAATTTAGCATTCTATAAACACATATGACAATGAAATCCCTTTTTCTCACAATACTAAGTTAACACCTGCAGGATACTAGCATTCCTTGAAACAGAATCTGGGAAATACTGAACTCACTGGAAGAAAACTGACAGGAAAAAAAAAAAAAAAGAACTTAGGGAATGATCTCTTTTAGGAGACAGAATCCATAGCCAAACTAAATAAAGGTGATAGGCCAGGCACCATGGCTCACACCTGTAATCCCAGCACTTGAGGCCAGCACTAGCCTGGGCAACATAGGAAGACCTAGTGTCTAAAAATATGTATTTTTTACATTAGCCAGGTGTGGTAACACATGCACGGAGTCCCAACTACTCAGGAGGCTGAGGCAGGAAGATGGCTTGAGCCCACGAGGTCAAGATAGCTTTGAGTTATGATTGTGCCACTGCACTCCAGCCCTGGGCAAAAGAGCAAGATCGCTTCTTTAAACATCCAATTATTTTTTTTTTTTAAGGAATAGAACAAAACAACTTGCTTTAGCAAGTTATCCAGGTGACTGGAAAGTAGTTTTCCCAGGACAGAAAGACATTTTGGTCTTAAAGTTCTACTCATTCTAATACTCCCATTACTTAATCCAAAACCCAGTGAGTTAGGTTTACTATTATCTTCAGTGTCTTAACTTTACTTTCATACACATCTTGGAATATTTGGTGTCTCAGATTCATCTTAAGATCTCTTCATTATCACCAAGTGGAAGCTCAGTAGAAGCATTCCTCCAGGTGTTTCTGATTATCCCTCTGCCCGTCTGCTATACACAGTGACCTCTGAGGTTGGAGGAAAAGCAAATAACCTGCAAAAACAGCGACTTTTCCCTACTTTTACACTGAACAAAGGAGATGTTCCACATAATCCTTTTGTATTTACTGTTAAATGAAATATCATTTTAGTTAACATTACCTAAAGCAAAAAAGCAAATTAATATTTTTTCAAAGAAGCTGTTATGTATGTAGTTATTACGTGATGATTTAAATAAACTCTTAAAAATAAATTTATGTACTAAATTCTTTCTCCAGCTCTAGCTCACATAAGAAACTAAAGAAAATTTAAAATTCCTGTATTATCATAGCCTAGAACAAAACTGCATGAAACACTTTAAATTATAAAAATATTTCAATTAAAATTACATTTTATACAGATTTTAAAATAACTTACTTGTAATAACCATCACTTTAGAAAATATGGCCTTGACACTGGCATCTGTCTGTAAATCACACAAAAAAATGCAAAATTAAAATTCCCTGACAAAAAATTTCATCACACTCTGCAAAAAATTAGACAAGCATAACCCACTAAATGCTGCAGACCCGTGCTCTTACCACTACTGTCACCTTCTTTATTATTTTTATTAAACTCTAGATAAACTGGACAGGAGGTAAAAGTAAATTCTTTCTCCACTTTCTTATCTCACCCTGTTGTGTTAGCCTCCAAACAGAAATCAGACAGCTGCATTACATTTTGGAACAGGCAGATGTTTTGGGAGTTTTTGTTGTTGCTGCTCTTGTTTTTAGAGCTGAAAGAACAGGGTAAACTCCTACAATGTTTAGACCTGAGAGCTGTAAGGCATAGTCATGAAGCTTATGGGGAAGGCACTAAAGACAATTAAGATGTGACTGACACGTCAAAAAGCTGTTTCTAAGAGTGTTAGTTATGGGTTGCATCAGGGAAGTGTTATTTCAGTGAATTAATTCACTACATTATACTGTATGTAATACATTCATGTACTATGGCATGTAAAGTCACATGTATAAAAGATGTTTCTTAGAGTGCTAATTATTCACTGCATCAGAGTAGTGTTATTTTAAAAAACAGAAACAAAAAAAGTCATTGAGCAAGTTTATTTAAAGTACTGAGCTAAATAAACATTGAACTGAAAGCAATAAAATCAAATATATATACAAACAGACCATACCTATTGAGAATGAGCTTGCTAAGAGGAACTGAGAGTTAAAGCATAATAAAGTTCAAGAAATAATTCCCAAATATTTGGAATTTAAAGCATGAAACAGCTGTCTAGAAACATGTAAGATTTCTACTGCCGCTGTTTTATTTGGAGGGAATGAAGCGGTGGTGGGCTATCCTCCTCCATTCTGTTACTTTTTCAAACCCATCACACATGAATGAGAACTCCATCTTTAATGTGGATAACTGGATAATTATTTTAAGACAAGCAAAAAGAAAATTCCACACTGTAGAAGAGAACTAAACATTCCAGTTGAATTGAGACTGTATTTAGTGATTTCACATATGACTCAGCAGGAAAGTCTAAGACCCTCCCAATTTTTAACAACAGGCAAAATGAAGAAGCTCCATCTAAATACATAAATTTTAGAGGAACAGTGATAATCAAAAACAAAGTTATATTTGATTATAATCTCACACATCATGCTGTTTAACATATGATTTATACATTTAATATACTACCTGGATGCTACTAATTTCAATAATACCTAAACACAAATAATTTTATATACATGTAAGTAAGAACACCTTATATTTTTAATTAACACTCTTACATCTTTGGCCATAAAAAGGTAAATACACAGAGCTCCAAGCAGCAGAGAGAGGCACTTTATCCAGAGATTATTAACGAAAACATACTAACTTACCGTATTATGACACTAACTGAAACATGCTTATTGGCTAAAACATACTAATTTAACAGGGTTTAAGAGAAAGGAAACAGCAAAATCACTAAATTAGTTTTAAGTGATTTATTTTAAGGGAACACATATTTTAACAGGTCCAATATACTCAATAATCACAGAAAAAAGGTTATGTTCAATAAAACACAAAGAGATCACTGTCTATAAAACAAAAATATTACTCAAATGTAAGCTTCAATTAGGCAAAAAAGTGGTACAAAATGTCTTATTACTAGTGATCTGAAGGTTTAAAAAAATAGTGAGAGGGTCACTATAAACCACTCAAACAAATGGTGTGAGTTTTTTGATTTGTAGAGCAACTGGTGAATTTATGTCTAGGGAAAAGGTGAAAATTTTCACCCCTTAGATGAAAACAACACTGCTCCACTGACCTCTATCCTGTGAAGTGTATGTGTGGAAGAGAGATTGACAAAGAGCACTCTAAACTGAAAAAAAAAAAAAAAGAATACTCTTGCTTTGCCTGAAGGCAATTTAAAATGACCAGGCACACTGCTTTTTAGATGAATTATGCCTTTTGCATGTCTATATACAGCATTTCAATAAAAAAAAAACCCCTAGAATCATTCTAAATGATTGATAAAAGATAAAATATGATACACCCAATGGATGAATACCACCATTAAATTATAAGTACTAGGTAGTACATTAAAATCTCCATAAATATTAAGTAAAAATATCAAGATACCTAACTATAATTACATAATTATTGAAACTTTCTAAAACCACAAGTGTATACAAAAAAGTAGGGAACATCTTAACAGTGGCAACATAAAGTGTAATTTCCTTCTATTTTCTATGCTTTCAATAATGCTGAGTTATTGTTTACATCCTTATATTAAAGCTACCAAAAAACTTTAATTTTGAGTACATAGACCCACACTCTGTTTTATATTGGGTATTATTACCTTTTGCAGATGTAAACATTTATCACTTTCTATCTAATAAGTTTCTTAAAAATTAAGAGTTTTCTAAACAAGGAATCCTAACTTCTACAGTCAGAACTTGTGCAAACAGAATTGTAGCAGCAATGGTAAACAGTAATTAAAATACATGTGTTTTAAAAAACACTGAAGAAAAAATTCTTACTTTGGGTTGCTTAATCAAGTCAAGCAAATCCTTTACTTGATGTCGGAGCAGATTTTGACATTTCCACATTTCATTCAATGCTCTGAAAAACACACACACACACATTTAAGTAACAAAACAGAATAAAAATCTTTCTAGAATATTACAACTATGTAATTTAAGGTTCAAATTATAAAAGGAGATGACAGAGATGAGATGAAATTCACAGGACTAAGCAACTGATAATGTGTAGAGGGAAAGAATGGAATCAAATATAACACAGCAGGATCAAAAGAAATAATCAGTGGTCGAATTAGGGTAGGAATTAACCAGATAAATTACAAATTTGAGAAATAAAGGGATAACTGACAGTGTAAGGTGTTGTAGCAGGCAGGATGAAATGGAATCAAAGACATAAAAAGAAGAATTAGTTATAAGAGAATGCGGATACTTTCTCTTAAGACAAATCTTAATTAAATTTTAGTCTGGAATTATTTATAAGTGAATATTCTTTTTATAAGTCAAAAACTCTGATGTTCTCTTAATAGTTGTATAGTTCTCAGGCAGAAATTTAAATCTAAAAAAAATTATACAGGTACAAAAGAAAATATATAAACAATAATATTATATTAATATATAGAGAATAATTAATGTTAATGAAATACTTGATTACAGATTAGAACCACACAATTAAAAATTTTTAAGGAAATCTCCCAAAACAAGGAATACTTTTCATCAGTTTGTTTTCAATTATTCTACACTTCTATTAACCTCTATTACCACACATATGAAACACTGCCAAAAAGCAGTAACATAGATGCATATAAAAAACTCTTTTTCTTTTAATAGACAAAGAACACTGTTTCATATTTTAATTCTTCCCTTTAACAATATGTTTCAAAAATGCCTTTCAATTTTTTAAAGGAGATAAACCAGTTCAAATTTGGGACACTTGAATTCCTTTATAGTAGTCACATCAAAATGGTACTGGCAAAGCAACATGAGGACATTTTCATCTTAGAAGTTATATTTTAAATAGCTATACTTTACTAATTTCAAGTTACTAAGTTCTATAAATTTTCATAAGCACAGTTTAAGAATATAAACATTAAAAGCAAAATGTTCATACTCCAGAGGACTAAAAATCTAACAAGAGTTGTATGATTAAAATAATTTTCAAAGAAATGTAGTAGTCATTTGTAAAATTACTTCTGAACTCCAAAGTCAATGTATTCTCTCTTTCCTATACACTTAATCATTCTAACTTCTGAAAGGCCTAGATTTTGAAGCTTGCTTTCACTTAAAATAAAAGGGAAATTACCTGTTATAGTTACTCATTAAAGATAAAATGTCAAGCTATTTTAAAGCCCATTATAAACTATTACGGCTATAGCTTAAATCAGAAAGTGACCATCTCTAAGAACTTGTATTATAACATATTTATAGGAACTGTCATTTCAAGTATTTTAACAAAATTGTATTAATTAGCAAGGCAATCTGTGCCTATTTATTGCCTTTCTAAATAATTCTCTAAAAAGGGGAAAATAGTTATACTGGGAGAAGCAATATTACAACAGGAAGAAAAATCTCTATTTAATATTACTCTGAATTGCAGTTCTGTTGCTAAATGTAAAAACTCCAGTTACAGCCTGGATATTCTTATATTTGTTACCTGACATTTTAAATAAACAATTAGTTCCCACAATTCTCCTTGTTACCAAACCACAAGTTTGCAGCAACTCAAAGAAAAAGACAGTTACCATCAGGCTTCAGTCAGTGGCCTATCCAAATGTTGAAGAGGACCTGTTCTCCAACCTTTACCTCCCAACTGACAAATCACCCACGGAACTTAGAAGCACAAAACTATCTCGACGCAAACTTGTTTAATAAAAGAGAAGATCACAACGAAGACCCCGATACCATCTTCTACTACTGTCGCTAATAGGAGTGCTGGGGAACTTGTGAGAGGTGGAAGTACACACTGTTCTCTTTTTCAATAATCAAGATATTTCATTTACTTAGGAGCTTATTCAAAAACTGATTCACATAAGAAGTCTGAAATCTAAGAAATACTTTGTCTTCCCCAAAGAAAAGTAGTCAGAGAATAAAATACATGGCTCTTTCAACAAGTAAGAGTAATCCTAACCAAACAAGTTCTCACCAGGAACATGCCTGACAAGCAGCTATTTTTAAGTCCCTTTCAAACTAAGTTGAAGTCATATATTCAAATGACTTCAGGGCTAGAATGTAATTTAAATGAATAAAGAGGAACAGGTGTTGTAATACAGAGTAGTGAGGCGTGTGGTGAAATCAGAACATTAATGGACCATAAAACTATAAAAGATCAATATTATCTGTATTCAGGAAAATTAAAGATAAGAAAATTTGATACTCAAAAGATTAGGAAAAATTTAAATGTCTGATAATATAGAGGAGGATGTAGAAATCCATAAACCACTAGTAGGAGTATAAACTAGTATGATCATGTGGGAAAACAATTTGACACTAGTTTACAATGATGAAAAGGCACATAGTCAGAAACTCCATTCCCAGCTATATACTAGTGATTATGAACCTTGGTGGCCCATTAAAACCTCCTGAAAGGCTTTTCTAAAACTCAAAATGCTCAGACTACACTCCAGACAAATTAAGTAACTATTTCTGAAGGAGGGACTTAGTTTTCAATTGTTTAAACCTCCCAGGGTGATTTGAATAAGTAGCTAAATTTGAGAATAACTCCTATTCATACCTTAGAGAAACTCTTGCATGTGCAACATTAAATTGAAAAGTATTTACAGTGGCACTATTTGAAATAGTAAAAATAAATAAATAAATAAAAATGGAATACAGACGTCCATTTTCCGCAATGACTCAAATTTCTGATATCAAAATAATGGAATAAAATTATGGATTAATGACAGTGCAATTTTATAGCACAGTGAAATGAATGAGATACAGCTATGTATAATATTATGAATGAATCTTGGAAACAGAATAGAAAAAAAGACACAAAACTCTATATACACAGTTGTGTCACTTTCATAAAATTCAAAAACAAGCAAAAAAATATTACTGAGCAATACACATATATACACACACATATACATACATGTTACAAATTTTTTTTAAAGGAAACAAGAAACAAGGGTAGAGGTTACCTCTGGGAGGAAGATGAATGGGAGAAAAGTTTACAAGTTGAGTAATAGATTCATAGCTATTTTTATTTTATTACTATGCTTCATAACATATATACGTGATTTATTATTATTACATAATAAAAAAGGTCATGGATTTTGGAGAAAACAACCACAGATAAAGTACTAAAATACTGGTAAGTATAATAGTTGGTCAGCTAATTACAAAAAGTTGGTTAAAGTGAAAATCATCTAAAAAATGATATATATGTACCCTAAATGTTTTATCTTAAAAAACAGATAAATACCCATTCATTCACCAACCATTTTTGTAGAATCAAAGCCTTTCCTTTTGAGTACTAGTCTAGATTGAAATTTACTTTCATCTTTTCAATGGCATTATTTTTCAATGTATCGCTTGTGAATAGCACTGTTTCACTTTTGAATTCAATCAAATATACTTATTTAAGTGATGAGTGATATCTGACATGCTTAGTTTTATAACAACTATCTATACTTTTTATATTTACTGTTATTTTTCTTGTTTTCTATCTTGTTTCTGGTATTTAAGTTTTCATTAATTATTTTTTGTTCCTCTGTGTTTAGAAGCTATACATTTTAACTGCTTTCAGAGGCAACTGTTAAATGCCCACTTATGACATACTTAGTCAACATGTCTGCCCTCACTAATATGATAAAAGAACCTTGGAACACCTTCATACTCATTACTTACCTATCACCTTACATGCTGTTATCTGACAGGACCCACCTGCAGTCAAAATTTTTCACAAAGGCATGAGGCATCAACCAGTCAGAACCATGGGCAGTGGAAGAAGGTCCTGGAGACATTCCAGCCCTGCCCAGGCATGGTAGGGCCATAGGAAGGAGGATTGCAGGGACACTCAGGAAATCTCACATAGTACTGCAGTGGTGTATGATACTGGCTAAATACTGGCCTACATGCTACGTACTTTTTAATCCACACTCCCACCCCTTGCAAATAAAACTGTATTATTACTGTTTTTACAGTCCTTTATTATTTATACTTATAGAAATGTTTCAAATTCTTGAATCTTATTACTTCTTTGCAGATTTAATTTCCTTTCTTACCAAAACAAGGCTATTCTTTAATAATTTTTTTCAAGTAGGACTGGCAAATTCTTCATTTTTGCTTAAAAGTGACATTGCATTTTTACTCTTGAATGATAGTTGTGTTGAGTAGAGAAGTCTAGATTTAGTATGATTTCCAATAGGTTGTTTTGAATATGATATAAATACCATATTTCATCCAATTTAAGAGGCCATCAATTGATTTTCCCATGAGAAAAAGAGCCACCAATTAGGTTATGACAAACCAACAATTTTAGGATGTATTCCAATTCCACAGAAAAGTTTACAAGAAATAAAATTAAATATGAGAGTAATGTATTTTACTATGTGTAGTGGAAAAATAAGCTTTGGAACTAAGTAGGATTGAGTGCAAATTCTGGCTCCCTCGTACTCCTTGTGTGACTGTGTGGAATGTAACATCTGTGTGATTCATTTCATCATATGTAAAACAGGAAAAACATCACTTAAGCCAGGGTTGCGAAGCTTTTTCTGTAAAAGGCCGGACAGTAAAGATTTTAAGCTTTGTGGGCAATCAGATCTCTTTGCAACCTACTTTTCCACGGCAGCACAAAAGCAGTTACACATAACACAAATACCAGTGCCTGAAATACAGCAGGTAGGGGGAAAAAAAAGGTGTATTTCTCCCCTCTACAACCTTTTCCTCACTATTTCTGTATAAAACATAAACAGAAAATAAAATTATTTCCATGGAAAAAATGAAGTCAAAGTCTCATTAAACAGTGGTACAAATGAAAATTACATACAGTCCCTCAGATCTCTCCAATTTCTCAACATTTAATCCCCAATACTTGTAAACCACATTTGCTGGAATACTAAGGATCTACATTTCCTAAAATCTAAAGCAAATCTCTAAGACCTCAATTTCCTAACCCCTAGTATGATTCGATTAGACTAGCAATGTCTTTTCCATGTCTAACATCCCAATGCCATCTTACCTAAACACCCAAAAGTATTTTCTTAACTTCAAAAAAATATATATTTGTGCTTACTCTTATGTCAAACTATAACATGGTGCTGTTCAGGCTATGCAACACAAAATTTGCAGCCTACTGCTCTACACCGTAACGCAAATCAGTACACCAAGTGAGAATAAAAAGGTAGTATCTTCATAACATGACTGTTTCTTAATGTCTTAAGGAAAACAAACAAAAAAGAATAGGTACATCAACGTTTCTTGAGACACCAACAATATGAATAGAAAACTCATCCTAAAAGATTTCATGTCAATCAGCTCTATTTTTCAATTGCTTATGGCTTAATCTCATGTTTAAAGTGGTACTTTCTGAAAAAATAGCGAAGTATTATATTACGACATGACCCTTTAAACAATGTTTACACTACATAGATTACAATGTAAAATACAGGTGTTTGTATTTTGATAAAATCCAATATATTGCAAAAGATGAAAAGAACAGAGTTTGATATTTGAAACATACTTCACAGCATTTAAATCCAGTGTGGCATACAAGTAATATAAGCATTTCATCCGTTCTGTAGTTTCTAAATTGTGAGGAACCATGTATTGAGCAAAGATCCGTTCAACAAGTAACCTACAAAAAAGCAGAGAAGGCATTGCAATGATTTTTTTGTAATGTTCTAAAGTTATATATAAAATTCCAAAACTATGTAAAGAACATATATTAAAGAAGTTCCTGCTGCTCTGAGTGGAAATGAGATTTCCAAATCAAAACCTTCTATCTGTAGACAGAAGGGGACCAAAACAGGATTTAGCTGTATGTGCTGAAAACAGCCCTACACCCAGCTAAGACAACTACCAGCTTCAGGATGTTGGGCACATTATGCATCAGGGATTTTTTCTTTATCTGTATAATGCAGAGTTTTAAAATATGACAGGTCCTTTCAAATTTACAAGTTCTAAATTTCTAAGTCAAAACTAAAGAAACTCTTAAGATTCTTTTGCATTTTCATAGGCATCATCATGAAAACAGACCTGGCTAAAAGTACTAAAAAAAAGTCCTACAAAATCATAATGCAATTCTTTGTGCACTGATGCCATACCCTCAAAAAGTACAAAAACTTCAATTTTATAAAAACAACTATAAAGTTTCATAGATAATCCAGTTTTTAGTATCCACGCCTCTTAAAATTTTACTATGACCTGCTTCTTAATTTTCTCATTCTGATCTGCTACCGGCAAAATCATGTGGTTTCCACTAATCTATCAAATCATTTCAGACTGTAAGTAGGATTTAGAGCTCTATTAACTAATAAATGACTGCAGTCCATACAAGATCTAATCTGAGCCTGGAATGGAAAAAATATTAAGATTATATTCAGATAAAATGTTTTTTATATAAATTTATAAACTATTTTTTAGCCTTCAGTAGAAATTGTTTTTAAATGTGTAAAATCCAACAGGTTTTTAAAGTTTTATTTGAAAAAAATTAATGAAGATCCTTGTAACACAATTACCTATGAACTAAAATTATAACTATACACATACTTATTTTTAGATATTACTGTTCAAATACAGTAATATCGGTATTTGAATACGGTATTCAAATATGATACGTATTTGTATCAGAATATGGAATGTAAAACCTGTACCCATCCCTAAAGTTATATGTACATTACTGCTTCATTTATGGCTTGGGTGGGAATGAGCCCAGTCACTCACTAGCATTACCTTGTACTAAAAACTGAGGGAAAAGTGTAAGGTCATAAAGAAAATAGTTTGCATAAACCAATAAATCAAGTTATATAACATTCAAAGCCACCAAATATTTATAGTGTCCTTAACTTACCGATCATCAATACTATTTTGATAATATATATGTAGCAATTTGTCTTTGATCCATGCTATCTGTTTTGCGGCATCTTTTCCAGCTGCTGATTGTAAAGCATATTTCTTATAAATCTGGGCAAGTCCCATCATGGCTTCTTTGCGTACTCTCCACTTAAAAACAAAAAGTTTTATTTATAATGTAAAAAGACTTCCATTATATAAACTAAGGAAAGTCTAGTTTCCTAGTTTTGTGTTTTCCTTCCCTTTACATATTTTTTTCAAGTCTCAGATACTAAATATCAATTTATAATTACTATATTTATTTAAAAAAGCACACAACTATCACATAAATATTTCTACTATGTAAAGTATGGGAGAAAAATCAACATGTGTAAAGAACTTTAACACTTTAATGTCTTACACCTATCATCTATGCCTGAAAACAAAAGCTAATCACACTCTATATATTGTGACTTAAAATTGGTGAGGAAAAACAAGCTACCAAAATTTTTGTTCATGTATTTTTAGAGACAGGGTCTCTGTTGCCCAGGTTGGAGAGAAGTGGTGCAATCACAGCTCACCAAAGCCTCGAACAACCGGGCTCAAGCAATCCTCCCACCTCAGCCTCCCGAGTAGCTGGGACTACAGGCATACAATGCCGCACCTAGTTAATTTTTTATTTTTGTTTTTTGTAGAAACAGGGTCTCACTATGTTGCCCAGGCTAGTCTCGAAATCCTGGCCTCAAGCAAACTTCCCACCTCAGCTTCCTAAAATGCTGGGATTACAGAAATGAGCCACTGCAGCCAGCTCAAGAAAGTAAACATTAAAAGACAAAGACAGAATTAAATGGATAAACTGTGACCCACCCCTCACAATTTTGTTCTTAATTAGGGTCTATATTGAGCATACTTACACTATTACAAATAATAGTAATTAAGATGTATTAAAGGCATATGATATTGGCTTTATCAAATGCTGAATGTAAAGATACTTATCAGTGGTCCATTCTGTACATCTGGGACTGAGTTGAAGTATAAGGGAAACGTATTCAACTTTTTCTTAAACAAGTGTATATTTGTTACAGTGCATCTGGCATTCATTATCTTAGAATAAGTTCATTCTTTAATTTTATATAAACACAGCACTGTAATCAAAAGGAAGCTGGTAACGTTGAAAACATCATGAATCTTCAGAGATTATTAATTTTTTCCTTTATGGTCCTTTTTCCTTTGCTATAGTCTGTCGTTCATAGCAACAAATTATTCCCTTGGTTTTTCTTTCACTTAATTACAGTATATTAAGAATAGTTCTTGTCTCATTCATCCACCAACTACATACTGAAATAAAAAACTTCTACAAATCTTAAAAAGATTTCAGGCCAGTCATGGTGGCTCATGCCTGTAATCCTAACACTTTGGGAGGCCGAGGTGGGAGGATGGCTTGAGACCAGGAATTCCAGACCAGCCTAGGCAACACAACGAGATCCTGTCTTTAAGTTAAAAAAAAAAAAAAATTGGCCAGGCATTGTGGCACACACCTGTAGTCCCACCTACTCAGGAGGCTGAGGTGGGAGGACTGTTGGAGCCCAGGTCAAGGCTGCAATGAGCCGTGACGGCACCACTGCACTCCAGCCTGGGTGACAAAAGGAGACTCTGTCTCAAAAAAATAAATATGATTTCAATTTGTTTATAAAAACTTTGTATCTCTAACTCCCTATGTTATCACTCTTAATTCCCTCTTCTTCAAAGAGAATTTAAAGATATTCTTTATATTCTAATATTACCAAAAACATATATATAGTCAATTATTTTTCAGTGCTCAATTTTTATATGAATGAATCAAGCAACCATACAATGAACATAACATGATGATCAAAAATACACATTATGATCCCAACAATACACAAAAACAACTCAAATTCTAAGTCTAGCCGAGAAAAAAGTCATTTAGAAGGCTATGAACAATGCAAATATCCTTTCCCTCCATGCCTTTTGGCCCTTTTCACTAATTAATACCACAATGAAATATTCAATGAAGATAAGTCTAAATGTATCAGTTAAAATAAATTGTTCTGGATACCTATAGATTTGAAAGGAAAACCATGTGCTTCTTGCCCATTTATCCTCCACGCACAACCAGCATTACCAAGAAGAGTATAAACAAGGGAGATGGCACGATCAACCTGTTACAATGTTTGTTTGTTTGTTTTTGGAGAGGGAATCTCGTTCTGCTGTCGCCCAGACTGGAGTGGCACAATCTCAGCTCACTGGAAGCTTCGCCTCCCAGGTTCATGCCATTCTGCCTCAGCCTCCCAAGTAGCTGGGACTACAGGCGCCCGCCACCACGCCCGGCAAATTTTTTGTATTTTTAGTAGAGACAGGATTTCACCTAGTTAGCCAGGATGGTCTCAATCGCCTGACCTCATGATCCGCCTGCCTCAGCCTCCCAAAGTGCTAGGGTTACAGACATGAGCTACCGTGCCCGGCCTACAATGTTTTAAAGAATTTACCTAGTCAAAGCTATTCGAACAACCAATAGGCAAGCCTCCCACTTCATTTGCTAATTAGCACTTAAGTCAAAAAGTCTCATCCTTCACCAAAATTACTCTTATGCCTAAATGAGGCTTAGATACTATTATGGCCAATCAGGAGGGAATGAACATCCATTAAAGTATTTCCTGAGTGCCTAATATATTCCATGCAATATGAAACACAAACATAACAAGATACAGTCCTCTCAAGTTCACTGATTAATGAGTGGAGCTAGTGGGTACTCATTCAAAAAAGCTGGCTTGAGGTCACAGAAAATAGGCTAGAAGCATGGCACTCTATCGGGTTTAGCTTTTTTAAGTTGAAAACATCTTTCATTTTCTATTCCATGTTAATTATAACGCAATCAGCTAGACAACTACCAATTCATACCCATATAACAACAATAGCCCTGAAAGAAGAAAGAAAAATAAGAGTCAACAACATAAAAGAAGTTGTATCTCAGGCTTTTACAAAAGTCCCTTATCATTAACACTGGTATACAGGCTAAACATCTGACTACCATTAAGAGCTGTCTTGTTTTTAGTATTAGAATAAATATCTTTAATGAAGAAAAACTGATACAATTTAATATAACAAAAAGTAAAACCTCATAATTTCAAATATTAAAATGCCTCCACTCCCCTAAAAAAGGCTAATTATATTTAAATATATATTTAAATATATTTTCAAATACTGTTAAACTTCAAGTATTAAAAATGAAAACTTAGTAATTATTTATTCGTACTTACTCGTTTGTCTAATGTTCTCTCTCTCACAAAATTAAGTAAGTGATCATTGACCAGAAGAATATCCTTTTTAGCAGCTGTAACTATTGACACAATAACATCATGTCTAATAGCTTCCTCAGGGTCATGTGACCTCACTTTAAGATACTCTGAAAGATAATATTTTATTACAATGGAAACTTTAATAACTAAAATGTTTTTAAAACACTGCATGATACCCTTGAAAATAAGCCTTAGCAAAACAATACCTAAGTAGAAGTTTCAAGAAAATTAAGAGCCCAGAAAGGAAGGCAAGAAAGAAAGAAGGAAAATTAGTTCTTCAGTCAAAAAACAGTAGTGACATCCAATTGAGTAGTAAGAGCCTCCTCTCCATTTGGTAGATTGGGTACTGAAGAATTCACTAACCTGACTGGGCGCGGTGGCTCACGCCTGTAATCCCAGCACTTTGGGAGGCTGAGGCAGGCAGATCACTTGAGGTCAGGAGTTCGAGACCAGCCTGACCAACATGGAGAAACCCCGTCTCTACTAAAAATACAAAATTATCTAGGCATGGTGGCGCATGCCTGTGATTCCAGCTACTTGGGAGGGTGAGGCAGGAGAATCACTTGAACCCAGAAGGGAGAGGCTGTGGTGAGCTGAGATCGCACCACTGCACGCCAGCCTGGGCAACAAGAACGAAGCTCGGTCTCAAAAAAAACAAACCAAAAAAAAAAAAAAAAAACATTTAAAAGGTCGGGCATGGTAGCTCACGCCTGTAATCCCAGCACTTTGGGAGGATGAGGTGGGTGGATCACCTGACACGAGGAGACCAGTCTGGTCAACATGGTGAAACCCCATCTCTACTAAAAATACAAAAAAATTAGCCAGGCGTGGTGGCACACAGCTGTAGTCCCAGCTACTCAGGAGGCTGAGGAAGGAGAACCACTTGAATCCAGGAGATGGAGGTTGCTGTGAGCTGAGATCGTGCCACTGTACTCCAGCCTGGGTGACAGGGCGAGACTCTGTCTCAAAAAACAAAAAAACAAAAAAACAAACAAAAAAACAAACAAAAGTTTTTTAAAAGGGACAAATAACAAGAGAAGAGATCACAACAAGAGATCACAGCAAGAGATGTGTCAACAAAATTTTGGCAGATGGACAACAAGTAAATGTCACAGGACAAAGGAAAAGGATGAAACCCAAAAGGGAAAGAAAATAATAAATGAGCTTATTTCCAGAAAGAACACTGAAAACATTTAAAATAGTTTAAGAACCTATAAGAATGGCTAAAAACAAAAAGACTGAAAACATAAAATGTTGTCAGGATGCTAAATGACTGGAACTCTCATTCATTTCTGGGACAAATGTAAAACAGCATAACTAATATGGAGAACTGTTTTCACTGTCTCTTATAAAGTTAAACATGTATCTACACTATGACCAGCAACTTCATTACTGTTTGCAAAAAGAAATAAAAACGTAAGCCCACAGAAATCCTTGTACAAGGCTATTCACAGTAATCACTATTAACAGCCCCAAATCAGAAACAATCCAGATAACCATCAAAAGAAGAAGGAAACAAATTATGGTATATTCATACAACAGAATAATAACAATAAAGAATAAACAATACAGGATAAATTTCAAAAACATGTTATGTGAAAGCAGACAGATCTCTCTCTCCTTCCCCACCCTCAAAAAGAATAGTACACACTGTATGATTCAACATATATGAAACTCAAAAACAGGCAAAACTAACCTACAGAAATAGAAATCTGAACTAACAGAACTAACTGGAAGGGGATACAAGGAGACTTTTTGGCATCATGGAAATTCACTGTCTCTTCAAACATCCAACTGAACACTTAGGATCTGTACATTTTAAGTTAATTACACTTCTTTTTTAAGTTAAAAAAAAAAAAGAAACTGTAGAACAGACTTTGATATTTTCTCTAAAATACAGATAAATCTGAGTTAGGTGTTCAGGTAGTCCTCCAAATACTTTACCAATTAGGATTCACAGAGCTTTCCATATCCCCCTGTGGCAGAGAATAATTGAGTAACTTGTGGAGGCATCTGTTATCTCTGTATGTCATATCCAAACATTTAAATATTAAAATATATACTACTTTATTATAAACTACTTCCCTTTGGTTTCTCCTGTATATTACAAATAGGGCAATTAATTTTTTAACTTTTTTAAATGGATTGTTTTATCTATTCATTTTATTTGAGGATCTCAAAGGGAGAATTACAAAATTATTTGCTTAAAAAGGGAGGACTGGCTCTGATGAGGTTGAGAAACACTATAGTATAAGATTCACATGTAGAAAGTGAAATGATCCTGCTAGTCAGGAATGAAGCTGGAGAAATTTAAAATGGAACAGGGTATATGGGGTTTAAAAGAAAATAACTGAAGATGTGATTGAAACTAATAAAAAAAAAAATCAAAACCTC
>NW_012115766.1:1268968-1274071 GCF_000951035.1 Colobus angolensis palliatus
CCGTCTCAAAAAAAAAAAAAAAAAAGATAGTAATTAAAAAAAATTAAGTATCAAGAACATTAAAGTGAAGCCAAAATTTTTCCACTCGATATTTTCATATGTCTTAATTCTATGAAATCAAAAGGCTCCCAAATCTTACATCATTCAATACCTAAGAAACAAAATTTAGCATTATAAAGGAGAGGGAAAAAGTCTTCAAAATCAGCACCAAATTACTCATAAAAATTAGAAAAAAGCATATGCTCTATGAAGTATACCTCCCCTCCCAAAAGTTATAAAATCTAGCCTCTGGTCCCATATAGCTTCCTGAGTGTTTTGAATTCAGGTACTCAATCCTATATACTTTAGTATTTCTCAGGTAAACATGCACCTTACAACAATTAAAAATAAATATACTAAGATGTCTTTTAAAAGACTAACTCCTTAAAGTTGGTGTTACTTAATACTGTGTAAGTTTTATGTCATTAATATTAAAAGGAAAAATTACAATATGATAGAAAGGTGATATACACATTTACATTAGGATTTCTCCAGTTAAAAACCAGTAAAATACATCCCGGCTAATCCAAGTCTTAATTTAAAGATATAATAAATATCTATATAGTAAAAGTATTTTTGTTTTAAAATATTAAATAAACTTTAAATTGAGTTGCATAATTTAAACTGACACTCTTCCCTACCGTCTAAAAACTTTCCATTGCATTTAAAAGAAAAAAGTTGGCTTAACTTGACTCACTGAATATAATTATTGAGCTAAATAAGAATCAAGAAATCAGACTGGAGATTTGAAGCTTAACAAACACTTATCACATCTTATATCCTCATTTAATAAATCAGAAAATTGAGACCAAAATATGAAATTTACTGTAATCACTGACAGTTTTTATTAAAATGAAAAGAAAGTGGTGATACTATTGCAAATATTTCAACACAAAGAAAATAAAATCAGTGTCTTTAAATCTTCTTTTTTTTTTTTTTTTTTGTTGAGACAGTCTCGTTGTCGCCCAGGCTAGAGTGCAGTGGCAAGATCTCGGCTCACTGCAACCTCCGCCTCCCAGGTTCAAGCAATTCTCCTGCCTCAGCCTCCTGAGTAGTTGGGATTACAGGCGTGCACCACCACACCCAGCTAATTTTTGTATTTTTTAGTAGAAACGGAGTTTCACCATGTTGGCTGGGCTGGTCTCAAACTCCTGACCTCAAGCGATCTACCTGCCTCGGCCTCCCAAAGTGCTGGGATTACATGCGTGAGCCCCCGCGTCCAGTCTCAAGCCTCACTCTTTCAAACAAAAGCAAGGATTGCTTTATTACTCTTACACTTTTATCACTTTCTCTAGCAGTAAAAACCTCTGAAACTTGCCGTCATATTTCACGTAGGGGAGAAAGAAAGAATCATCTACAGAATGAGTTAAGAGAAGGATAAAGCAAGCCCTCATCTGTAGCAACAGCGAGTAGAAGTTAAAAAGCAAGAAACGACTGACTCTCTAAGGCTACTGGGAAAGAGGAGATGGGAAGCCAATATGAGCCTAAGAAGGAAAGGTATACATTGGCAGGATATTTCCAGCATTGCCTCTCTCTTGCTCAGTCAGTATAAATCCTCTGTGACCTATGTAACCTAACATGACAGCAAGTTCAATGAAAGAAAAATTCTATCTAGCCATGTACAAATCAATGGTGCACACGGTTACACGTTATCAATGGCAAAAAAGCAGGGGTCTGGTTTTAATAACTGAAAAACATGATTCAAATATTTCAATTAAAAAAATTCAAAATCAGCCTTGGCAACAGAGTAAGACCCTGTCTCTTAAAAAACAATTTAAAAATCACAACTAAGCAATACACCTTACTTTGAAAAAATTCAAAATCTAAAATGAAGGCATGAAAATAATAATGTAGTATAAATAAGTATTAAAATTATCATTTTGATTATATATCACTAAAATTTTCAAGAAAAAAGATAAATTTTAAGAGAAATGTGAACAATTACTGCATACTGAATTATTTAAAATTATTTAAGCTCCTTAAAGAGGAGTGATACAATTAAAAATATTTTGGAGATACAACACACCTGAATACTTCAGAGAACAAACCCAGTAGAATGGCACGAACAAGTAAGAGACAACGGGAAAAAAAAATAGGCTCTAAAAAACCAGATGAACAAATATAACCAACCTTGGATTCCCAAGAAAACAAAATCCTAAGCCAGTAGAAGAAAAACATGTCAACCAACTCAATATATACTACACTCTTGAAAAGGCATAGGAACTAGCAACAAGTACTTCTGGATCTTAAAACAAGGAAGAGAAGGAAGGACTGGATGAAGGCTGTTTGAGAAATCCATTTAGGATACTGACCCTATTCCACAACAAAAGAAGTCTGGGGATAAATTCTATAATAAAAATATAAAACAGTAGCGCTAAACTGGGGGACACCAAACAGCTGATAGCATGGATACTATACCCCAAAAGAGGATTATGTGACAACTAATCTGAAATGTGAATGCAGAAACCCATCATTCTTTCCCAAACACATTAGTAACTCACCTTTAACTTCCAGATAAGATACTCTTCTATTGGAAATTTGACAGGATGAAGAGGAAGTATCTAAACTAAGGGCTCCCCAACAAACAACTCACTCTGATCACCCAAAAGTGAAGTTCAGAGCTGACAGACCCAACCATGTACTCAGAGTGTTCCAAATATTACGGCTTTTTATTCAGCCCCCAACTCTCACTCATGAGCAGATAGCCACAGATTGCCAATCATTTGAGGAAAGCATATACTCAGGGCTTTCCAAACAGCTTTTGATTTAGCGCCCCCACTCTTAATCATGAGCAGATGGCTTTGGATTGCCAATCATTTGAGCAAAGCCTTTAACATGGAAAACAAAGACAAAAGCAAATATAAGGTGAAAAAAAAAATAAGCAGAAACAGACATTTTGGAAGAAAAAGATAAATTCCTCAAAAAACTACTATTGACACTCTCAAAGAAAATACTGTACTAGCAACACAAGAAAAGGATGCTAAAGAAAAAGGAACATCCAGAGAAAAAGGGAAGGAGAAAGGGGAGGTAGAGAAACAGACACACACACAAACGAAGAGGAAAGGAGGGGAAAAAGAAGGGAGGAGGATGGAATGGGGAGAGCAAAGATAGGAGGACGAATGGATGACACTAAAGTCAATGCTATATAGCAGAAGCTCAGAGCAAGCAGTCTAAGGAGTACAGATGTCATCCCAAGTGGGATGTCTCCCAAAAAGGATGAAACTGGTAAAATATCTGTTTTTAAATTATTATTATTTTTTTTTTGAGACAGAGTTTCGCTCTTGTTGCCCATGGCACAAACTTGGCTCACTGCAACCTCTGCCTCCAAGGTTCAAGCGATTCTCCCGCCTCAGCCTCCCGAATAGCTGAAATTATAGGTGCATGCCACCACACCCAGCTAATTTTTGTATTTTTAGTAGAGACAGGGTTTCATCATATTGGTGGGGCTGGTCTCGAACTCCTGACCTCAGGTGATCCACCCGCCTTGGCCTGTGCTCAGCCTGAAGCTAGAATTTCTACGGCATAGTTCCCAAGTAGGCTGGAAGCATCTACGAAAATGTCTATCTCCAGGAACAACTATTAGTTTCTTAGTTTAAGGACAATTCTAAACTTATTTTAGACACTTGGATTTAAACAGGTCTTGACTTTGACTAGATCATAAGACTAATGTTCTTTAATATTTTAAGAACTTAGGTGAGTCATGGTAAACTAATTTAGCCAAGGCAGAAGGACAGCTTGAGTTCAGGAGTTCTAGGTAAGCTTGGGCAACATAGCAAGACCTTGACTCTATTTTTCAAAAAAAAAAAGAATCTAGCTTCAGAGAACAACTTCCATGACCTTAAACTAAAACAAAACTTCACCTACTGCCCCCCAAAAAAGGGATTTTTTTTTCCCTATGAAATTTATTTTTTTCCACTGAGGAGCATGTAAGAATATTTGCTGTTACATATATATAGTACCTGTTAAGTCCTTTGCTAAATCAGGATGGTTCATGAGACAATGGCTAGCAAATTTCACACATTCCAGGCGGATCGGTACATGGATATCATTAAACCTGATAAAATATAAAGGCACAGAGTGATCTTTAAAATAAGAGAAACAGACATGCATTAAATCTGTACCCAATTTATATTTTTCTAATGAAAGAAAAAAAAAGTTTATGAAGGAAAATGTAAAGTAGAACCCAAACCATTTTATAAAGTTTCTGATATAAGATGTTATGTCTGAATGCTCTGGAACCTCTATATAAACTAGGGCAATCTCCTGTGAGAGCTATCTGATTTTAAGGAACCTGATTAAACCATATACCTTAGGCTCAAATATAAGAATGACAAAAAATCTCCTATAAACATTATACTTTCAAATACATCTATTTATGCAAGTGTGCATACACAGTTCATAGAAATATCATAAATCCCAAACTATGTTTGAAAGAAAACTTTCCCTAAAGTATTCCTTTTAAAATATAGGGCATTCACTAATGTATGGCAGATCTCACACTAAACCCTATAGGATATTACATGACTCTAAAAGTGTACCCAAATTACTACTATCCAATTAATCATCACAATTATTACATTGCCACTAATGGCAAAACCACTTTTTACATTACATCTGTAAATATGTATGTATCCCTAAAAAGTTAAAATTCTTTGGTTGATATGTCACTTAAGCTTCTTTTAATCTTTTGTTTTCCCTCCAACTCTTTTTTTTTTTCCTGTAATTTGCTAGAGCAACTGCTGTGTGTGTGTATGGTTTTATTCCATCATTCAGATTTTGCTAATTGTATCATTCTGATATGAATTAACAGGCTCCTCTCTCTTCTAAATCCTGTAAACTGGTAGTTAGATCTAAAGACTTGATCATATTTGGGTCAATTTATTTTTGCCAGATTACCAAAATACCATAGAGGGTACTGTGTTCCTCCATCAGAAAGCACATGATGTTGAGCTGTCTCTCAACCACTGATGTTCAGTCTGTATACGTTACTTCATCACAGAATGTAAAATAGTAATTAAGCCGGGCGCGGTGGCTCAAGCCTGTAATCCCAGCACTTTGGGAGGC
>NW_012115766.1:1275209-1314241 GCF_000951035.1 Colobus angolensis palliatus
TTTTTTGTTGAGACAGTCTCGTTGTCGCCCAGGCTAGAGTGCAGTGGCAAGATCTCGGCTCACTGCAAGCTCCACCTCCCAGGTTCACGCCATCCTCCTGCCTCAGCCTCTCAAGTAGCTGGGACTACAAGCGCTGCCACCACGTCTGGCTATTTTTTTCTATTTTTATTAGAGACGGGGTTCACTCGTGTTAGCCAGGATGGTCTCGATCTCCTGACCTCGTGATCCGCCAGCCTCGGCCTCCCAAAGTGCTAGGATTACAGGTGTGAGCCACTGCGCCCAGCCAGATCGTACTTGTTTGTTTATAACTTAACTGCATTATTTGTTATGAGAATAATTTGAGGGGAAAAATTCTCTTTTTTCCTGAGTCAAAGCAAGTTTCAGCCAAGGCATTTGTCGGGCTTTTAATATTTCAAGGAGAGGGATCTCTTTAGAAAAGGTAATGAAATGAATACCTCTCACAGAACAGTGACATACACAAATACACTCAAACTTTTGCAACCATTTCAGGGATTTTGTGCATCATTCAAACCATGCAAGGAATCCAGGCCATCATTTCCTTTAACTGAGAAATACAGAAAGGAGGTTAGGAAGAGAAATATAAATAGTCATTTCTTTATTCACTCTGTGAATATTATTATCCTGTCAATATCTCCAAACAACCTAATTAATTTTAATTAATTTGTGGAGGGGCTCTATCTCCCAAAGAGGTATTTTCAGTTGGAATTAATCACTGCCTTAAAGTAGTAATATTAACCTCATGGTCATAATACCCTAAGAGATAGCTTTAAAATGCATTATGTTTTAAAAATTACTGAGGATAAAGACTAAAAGAGTAATTATAAATATAGCCAGTCATTAACAACTTTCAAAACTTCCAGAGAACACAGTTTAAACGTGGATAATTTTTTTTTAAAAACCGGTCAGCAGAATCATTTATTACTTTTAAATGGAAAACCAAAATCATATACCTGCCCAAGTAGCACTGCCAAAGTGGCTTGTTTTGAGAAGCCAATTCCGAATCCTTTGCCCCAAACATTTTTGCCAGTAGTTTAACAACTTGTAGGCGCTCCTCATTATCATTGCTCTAAAATAAAACACAAATCACAGCTTTAAAACCATGCAATAGATATTCAGAATAAGGCTGCCCATTCTTTGCCACGATTTCCCTGATGCTCCAATTCCACAGAAAATCTTTCATGAACTCTAAATGAAAAATTACATAAAAATGCTCACTTTACTCCTCACAAAATTAAATGTCATCATAAATGCTCTAATTATCTCAAATTCCATTAAAGAAGTACCCTTTCATGAAAATACATCTTTCAAGTCTGTTCCAATGTTAGAAGCCCCTCCTACAATTAAGGTTTATTTCTATTCAGAGTCAAAATAAACTCTTATAAAACCTACCCAGGACCCTTGAAAAACTATGTGTGGTTTTTCAGAACAGACACTGACAGAGGCCAGGCCTATAGAAAACAGAAAACTCTGTGTGAATATACTTTTTAGCTCTATTAGTATGTGCTAAAGTCTCCCAGTAAGACACTTCATCTACATAGACCAGATTTCTAAAAGGAGCGCAACAGTAAAAAGGAGAGGACTTAAACCTGTGAAAACTCAAATTTGTTTTATATACTACACTGGGGGCACCCTAGGGACGTGAATTCAATTTTACTACTGATTTTGGCACTGCCAACAAATGACTCAATGGATAAGTGAATGAGCCAGTCACAATACTACACTTGAACATAAAGTGTGGGAATCGGGTATATCAAAAGGCATTGATATTCAAGGTGTTATGGAAATGTCACTACACAAACTGTTTTTAAATTTTCAACCAATGACACAACCTGCCATGCCAAGAGCCCCCACAATATGACCTAACTTGTCTCTATTATTTCTCTCTTTATTCCTCTAAGTAATTATATCTGAAGCCTGGCTGTACATTAGAATCACCTCAAAACTTAAAAAAAAAATTAAAACAAGAAGAACAACAACAACAACAAAAAAAACCTCAATTCCCCAAAACTCTGAATCAGCTAGTCTGGTTTAGTGCCTGGACAGCTATTTCTTTAAGTCTTAACAAGCAAAGATTCTAATATGCAGCCAGGAGTGATTTAAACTTACTTTATGCTATCTTCCAATTACAATTCTTTGTGTTCCACGAATTCACCCGGAACCTTCCTACCTCTATATGCTTCTGCATGCTGTTTCCTTTGCTTCAATTGTACGCTGTTTGTATCTCTTATGACACTTATAATATCTGGCCTCATATTAGATCTGGATTTTTTTCCTCTTCCTCTCATACTAGATGTTAAGTTTGCTGAAAGCAGGGATGATAATTTCCTTATTTTTGTATTTCTCATAGTGTGTAGGAACATGCATAGCATTTACTCAATATCTTTACTAGAGAAAAATCATATAAACCAACAAATAATTAGAGGTGTGACTACCTGCTGCCTCACCCAAATCACTAACCACATTAAAAAGGGGACAGGAAGGCCAGTTAATTGAACGGCTCATTTGAGAAACATACCAAAAACATACTCCAGAATATAAGAATACTTATGTACTGGCTACTTCGGGTGTTCACACTACCAATGTGGACTGTTTTGTTTTTGAAAGAAAATCAAAAGTTTTAGATGCAAAACTCATTAAGAACTTTTCTGGGTCCACAAAGATAAATAATTGTAACTAGCTTTACTTAATCTTATTGCAATGATTTGAAAAAGAAAACTATTATTCTCCAATTCTGCAAATAAAGTTCAATTTTACAACATAATTTAATGTCAAAGCAGTTAGGAACATGCTACCAAAAAATTTCACTGGGTTGGGGGTGGTGTTTTTTGCCTGTAATGCCAACACTTTTGGGACGTCAAGGCAGGTGGATTACTTGAGGTCAGGAGTTTGAGACCAGCCTGGTCAACATGGGGAAACCCTGTCTCTACCCAAAAAATACAAAAATTAGCAGAGATGGTGGCGCATGCCTGTAGTCCCAGCTACTTGGGAGGCTGAGGTGGAAGAATCGCTTGACCCCAACAGGCACAGGTTGCAGTGAGCAAACATCACACCACTGCACTCCAACCTGGGCAACAAAACAAAAAAAATCCTCTCAAAAAAATAAAAAATTCACAGAACTATATAAAAAGCAAACAAACTTGCAACATAAGCAACATGAGATAATATGCATAAAGGGAAAGCATTTCACACTATGTGGGTAACAAACTCTAAACTATTTTTATGGCCTAAGTGGTCAAGGGAACTACTATAAACTGTGCCTTGAAAACATAAGCTTGATGTATAGCTAAGACTTCAAAAGTTAGTCAAATCCTAGAATTTATCTGGAAAATACCTGGAGGAAAATACCATCTTGCTAACCTTACTAATCATTTATTAAGCAGTTACTATTTGCTAGGCACCTGCCAGGCACTGAAGATTCACAGACAGACATGGCACAAATATGCGAAGAAATAATAGTAATACTCCCCCTTCATCTCTTACATTCAGTTAAAACTATTGTAAAAATTAAAAAGCTATAAATAATGCTCTTTGCTAATAACTTGGTTGGTAGAATCATATTATTTTTACAAGTTACCTTTAATTTAAATTCAAGCTGGGGTAAAACAGAGAGCAGCAAATGACTATCAATATTGTAGAGCTCCAAAATTAAGTCAAAGACATGCTCTGACAAATCGCTGATAGATGTTTTCCCAAGCATCAGAACCTGATTAAAAAACTTTTGAGAAAGAAAGCCTATCATTAGTAGAAAAACCAGAGACAAGATGAATGTTTTAAAAATCATAATTATTTGACCAAATTCATCATTATTTTATACAAAATCAAACTAGGCATATCAAAATATTTTCTAACATTACATGGGAAACCAGTACAGGCTACAGGAAAAGATAAAACATGGAATCCATCTTGTATACAATAAAACAGACCGAAACATTTCAATAAACATTCTACTTTTCAAATATACTCTGCTCCCCATTATAATATTGACTATATTCTATCCTATGTTATTATTTGTGTATATTTCTGCATGGTTAATTTTATGTGTCAACTTGACTGCATTAAGGGATACCTAGAGAGCTGGTAAAGCATTGTTTCTGGGTGTGTCTGCAATGATGTCTGCAGAGGAGATTGGCTTATAGACTTAGTGGGAAAGATCTGCCCTCAGTATGGGCAGGCATCATCCAAATAGGCTTGAAGGCCCAATAAGGCAAAAGGAAGTGAATTCACTGTCTTCTGGATTGGGACATTCATTTCCTACCCTTGGACAGCAGCACTCCAGGTTTTCCTGCCTTCAGACTCCAGAAACTGTACCAGCGGCCCAGTCCCCTGCTAGGTTCTCAAGCCTTGCCTTCCGCCTCTGAGAGTAACACCACTGGCTTCCCTGGTTCTCCAGCTTGCAGACAGCCTACTCTTGGACTTCTCAGACTCTATAATCTCATAAGTTAATTCCCCTAATAAATTCCCTCTCATACATATACATGTGTCTCTCAGTGTGTGTGTATTTATACACTATGTGTGAATATACACACACATATATGTGTATGTGTGTCTGTCTATACATACACTCACTCACTATTGGCTATTTCTCTAGAAAACCCTGACTAAAACAATGTCTTAATCTCCCCAAGGGTGAGGGAAAATAGCCTGTTCACCTTAGTACATACATAAGAAAACATCATCCCATAGATACAGCCTTCTTACATTTTCATAGAAGGCAATTCTATGTTTGAAATACGTAATTTTTTACTTCTGATGAAAAACTACCTCTTTCTAATTCTTTGTCTTCTTTTACGTTCTGATGTGTGCATATCTACAGGGTTTACAACACTAATTAAAATCCAATTAAAAGCACACACAAACACAAGGAAAATCCAAATTTAAACAATTTTCCCCTACCATATAGCTAGCTCTAACTAGTTTCCACACTCAGATCATTTATCATATTACTACTGAAACTGGTAAAGATGCATGGCATAACTGTCAAGTTCTTTTCTATTTAAAACCTTCCAAAAACATAAACAGTTAACCAAAAGCATACCCCGCCATATATCCTTAATGGTTTCCTGAGTCTCAGAGGAGAAGGAGTCAAGGATTCTTTATACCATGCAAGCTGCCCTAATCTCTTCTGTGACAGTTAACACACAACTGGCTTAATTACACTTTAACTTTCTATACTGAGAGTACAGAGTGGAGAATTTCATATTTCTATGTCTTTTCTGCTTACTTTTACTTCTTGGGTTGTTTTTATGTGACTTTTTTAGGTCTATGAATCAGATTAGACTACCCAGACATGAAGAAAGAAGAACAAATTCTATTTTGTTATTCTTTCTTTATTGGTTTTAAAACGAACTTGTTTGTCCTTCCTATTTATCAATTTTATGGGAAGAGAATTTCATGACATCAAAGGTTAAATTCTTACTCAGGTTGAAAATAAAGTGGCTTTTTTGCTGCCATTCACAAATTTTCTCCTGCTTAACAAACAGAAAAATAAATACTACCTATTTAATAAATAGTATTTTCCTTAATAAAGAACAAAAACCCTTCCCAATCTCACCATCAAAGTGGTCAAACCATCATCATCTTCTAACAGTCTGGGAAAAACTTATTTGAAAAATTAAGAAAAAAAAAATCATTCCCTGGTTTAATTTCTCACAAATTCCATTAAAAAACATGTATTGAACACTTTTATAATCTCCAAAAAGACAATGACCCAGTTGGTCTTCTCCAGTGTGTAAGAGCCTACCTAGCACAGTGCCTGATACAGAGGAGGCACACAATATATGTCTGGTAAATGAATAAAAACTATGCAAAAGACAGTATGATACAAATACGGGTAAAACAATCCAAGCCCTTCCTAAGGGCTGAAAATTTAGTGGAGGCAGATTTAGAGTTGATTAAAATATTTCCTTCCTAAAATTCTTTCATTTACAAATGGGTAACTAATTACATACTATAATTTTTTTGTACAGCAAATGCCTCCTAATGAAAGATGTCACCAGTCAGTAATAAATTCTACCTTAATTACAAATAAATTATAAAAAATTATTAATAAATTCTACCTTAAATATACATGGCTAATTTTTTTTTTATTATACTTTAAGTTCTAGGGTACATGTGCATAACATGCAGGTTTGTTACATATGTATAATTGTGCCATGTTGGTGTGCTGCACCCATCAACTCGTCAGCACCCATCAATTCGTCATTTATATCAGGTATAACTCCCAATGCAATCCCTCCTCCCTCCCCCCTCCCCATGATAGGCCCCGATGTGTGATGTTCCCCTTCCCGAGTCCAAATGATGTCATTGTTCAGTTCCCACCTATGAGTGAGAACATGCGGTGTTTGGTTTTCTGTTCTTGTGATAGTTTGCTAAGAATGATGGTTTCCAGCTGCATCCATGTCCCTACAAAGGACGCAAACTCATCCTTTTTTATGGCTGCATAATATTCCATGGTGTATATGTGCCACATTTTCTTAATCCAGTCTGTCACAGATGGACATTTGGGTTGATTCCAAGTCTTTGCTATACATGGCTAATTTTAATTACAAAGTGCTTTCACATTAAATAACACATTCTCTACCACCACCCAAGCATTACAGGTGCAAAAACAGAGGGTCAGTGGAATTAAGCAATTTAACCAAATTTCACCTATTCCAACAACGATTGGATGTACTTTTTTTAGTCCAAAATAATTTTTTGCCATATCCTAAAATTTGTGATAGAAAAAAGAACTAGTGAAAAATAACATCATTAAGAAGTGATGCATGTAGGAAATTTTTAGAATTATCACCAGGTACTTTTTGTTCTTGATATTCCATTTTACCTTTTAAACAAATATATATGTACTGCTCAGCTTCCTAGGTCGTTGTGTTACAACAAATTCTATTAAAAAAAAATAACCTAGGCTGGGCATGGTGGCTCACGCCTATAATCCTAACACTTTGAGAGGCTGAGGCAGGAGGATTGCTTGAGCACAGCAATTCAAGAACAGCACGGGCAACATGGTGAATGAAACCCTGTCTCTACAAAAAAAATTTTTTTTTTTTTTTTTTTTTGAGACGGAGTCTTGCTCTGTCGCCCGGACTGGAGTGCAGTGGCCGGATCTCAGCTCACTGCAAGCTCCGCCTCCCGGGTTTACGCCATTCTCCTGCCTCAGCCTCCCGAGTAGCTGGGACTACAGGCGCCCGCCACCTCGCCCGGCTAGTTTTTGTATTTTTAGTAAAGACGGGGTTTCACTGTGTTAGCCAGGATGGTCTCGATCTCCTGACCTCGTGATCCGCCCATCTCGGCCTCCCAAAGTGCTGGGATTACAGGCTTGAGCCACCGCGCCCGGCCCAAAAAATTTTTTAAAAAAGGAAAAATTAGCCAGACATGGTGGTTCATTCCTGTAGTCCTAGCTACTCAGGGGGCTGAAGTAGGAGGATCACTTGAGCTTCAGAAGCAGAGGTTGCAGTGTGCCAAGATCACACCACTGAACTCCAGCCAGGGTGCCAGAGCAAGACTCTGTCTCAAACGACAACAACAAAAAAATTTAATAAATAAATAACCTACACCACCACAGTGATTTCTTAAGTCTTGATATGTAAGAAACACTATCTATTAAAAAAAAAAAAAAAGAATGTGTCTCTATGTGTGAATGAAAAAGAAAAACAGAAAAGAGAGAGAAGTGGGGTTATTATCTCAGTATCTTACTCCTATTTTTACTTGCTAATTCTCAACTAGGAAGATCAGTAAATAATGGCTTTTTCAACTGTAAGTCCAAAAGGGCTAAGAATGATTTCTAACACTGAACTAATTTTACCCTACTATAAGACAATTAAGTTCACTAGAAAGTGATTTTATTTGTAATTATAAAGGTTTGAAATGGAAACCTAAGTAGACATAAAGGAACTAAAGGGAGGGGAAAAGCAATTTTTATTTCTTAGCTAACCTTCAAATAAGGCAAGGAACAAGAAAACAGGAAGAAATAAGAAAATAGTGGACAAGGTACTGGGAGAAAGTATACATAATTCAATGTGTGCTCAGAACACTCTGTTTGGCCCCTGCTCCTCAGCTTTTGATATAGATATAATATGAAAGTTTGGGGAGTTCACGGGGAAAGGATTCTATTTCTGCACACAAGAATAACAGGAAATTAACACAAGGTATAAGTGATGCAGAAATGTGTTTACCTTGATGTATTCTGGGATTGTTAAAAATATTTCCTCAGCCTTTTTTTCTTTTACTTCCATTATAAATATTTTCAAACATACAAAATTATAACGAACCTAATCACCTAACTCGAGTAAGTATCATCATTTATTGTGGGTTTTTTCCTTTAATTGCCCCAATCAAATATTGATTTTCCCCAATCAGAGTAGAGATATCAATATGGTACTGTGATCTTTTCTTATTTTTGTGCCAGAAAAAGAAACCAAAATAAGATGTGTTCCCCCTCGACCCGCCCAAAAAAAAAGAAGAGAAAAAAAGAAACTGGCTTGGCAATATGAGTTTAAATAAATGGCCACCAGGAGGAGCTCACCTAGTGTGCTCTAATGGCCCATGGAAATAGTCATTTAGAAGTACTTGAAGCAAGGGAAAAGGATAATTACAGAATGTTTAAGTCTAGGTCTACACACTTCAAGTGCCACTAAGCCAATGATGAAAAAACTCAATCCAACCAATTTATCTCAGCCAATACCCACAGCTTAAAAACTGCAGAAACCAATATTTGAAGTTCCCTGACAATCTTGGAGCAATTAAGATAGGTTACAGAATTTGATTCCACAGCTTCTGAAAGTTTACCCTTCAAAACAATTTCCTTACAAATTAAATTAACTTTTCCAAATCATTGTATGTTTAGGATTCTCTAAGGCTATAAGCCAGAAACAAAAGCTGGAATTTATTAAGTTACTGTTTTATGAAGTATGTTAGTTTTCAAAGTACATCTTTTCATGATATATTTCATACACTGACTTTAAATTTGTGTATACTACAAGAAAAACTCTCCCTCAATAAATTTTAGGAGAATGCATAAGTAATTACTAAAGGCTTTCTTTCTTACTTTACTCAGGAATGCAAATGTATATCCTTTACTTGTCTGGAGGTGAGTGAAACTGAAAAGCAGGTGGAAGGACTGTACTGTTACACAATTCCAAGGAGCACCATTAACACTGTACTCTACATTTGTATTCTAGGAGGCACCATTCACATATAATATAATATGAATACTGCCACCTAAATCTGTACAACTCAAAAGAACTGTGGAGAGAAAATAAAACTTACCATAAACTTCTGTCAGTGAACCTAGCAGCTAAAAAATATTTCTTCTAAAAATAAATACAAGATAGTCAATCATAAGTAAGTAGATTTGGTGTGATACTGAAAGGGCTCATTTTATTACAATTGTTCCTCTTTTTCAGAAAAGATAGATCTATATGGAATCTAACCCAGGAATAGCAATAGATAGGCAACTTTTACTAAATCACTACTGCCATTCATACTTGCCTTCAATTTCTAGGTCTTAATATTAGTTCATATCTTCTTCTTGTACAAATCAATTTAAGCTCCAAAAACCTGTAAGCAATGTCTCTGAATAATGAAAAGTTCCACATGTTTTATCTAATTACATTTAACTCTATTTCTATCAGTAGAAACAAACAGAATATCTTGCTAACCAAAATAAAACTGTTCTCAGGCAATTTGAAAGAAAATAAAGAACAAATAGGATGAAAGCAAGCCTTCCAAAAAATATTAAGCAAGAATAATTTTAAGAAGAAAGAAAGAAAATATATTACTTAAGGGTTAAAACAACACAGATTTGTTGTTTTTAAAACTATACACTATCTGACGAAATTTTGCTTCTAGCAAGTCTTTAAATTTTCAGTTTAATCCTTCTGACAACCAATTACAAGTAAGACTTACATTGGTAATATATGGCTCAATAGCTTGAGCCGTCCTCTTCAGCAAAGCCTTTGCCAAATCATATGCTTGCTTGTTTAAATTCTGAAAAACATAAACAGTATCTATATTATATATCTCTAACATGAAAAGCAAAATATTACCTGTATTCAAAATGCTACTCTTGAGTAAATGAATGAAAAAATTAAGACTCAATTGGAATGAAAGAGAGAAGGCAAAACCACTTTTCTTTTTAAGGACTAACTGGCCTACTGGATCTAAGATTCCATCCATGTAAGGATAATTATATTCTCTTCCTATTTTGTTCATAACATAATGTAAACCACATAGAAATGGTCAATAAACGCTTATTAGATAGAGTCATTCTAGATCTAGTCCAAAAATCAAATCAGTTAATTACAAACACAGGTTGTTCCACTTCAGGTCCAAAAAAAACCAAAACATCCTAAGAGAATGAACTATGTTCTAGTGTGGGCAGCGATGGGGAACCTACAGGCAGGGAAGTACCTTACATCTTCGTTAAAGTTACAAATGAAAAATTTTTGAAATTATGCTAGCAGGTTTTTGTATCTTCTTATGTCTCACAACCTTCTAGAATGTTCTTATATTTTCTATAAATTTGTCTGTACATCATTTTGTGTTTTCTGCACAATCACATTTCAGTTTAGTTTCTTCTTTATAATCCTTTTATACTGTATTTGTCTTGTCTTATTTCACTAATGTAACACACCTACTATAATGCGGATTAAAAATAGCATGCTTAAGATATCGAACCAATCTAACTGTCCACTGACTAATGAGTGGATAAAGAAAATGGGGTATATATACACCATGAAACACTACTCAGCGATAAAAGAATGAAATAATGTCTTTTGCAGCAACTTGGATGGAGCTGGAGGCCATCATTCCAAGTGAGGCAACTCAGGAATGGGAAACCAAATACTGTATGTTCTCACTTATAAGTGGGAGCTAAGCTATAGGTACACAAAGGCACACAGAGTGATATAATGGACTACAGGGAATCAGAAGGCGGAAAGGGGACAAGAGACAAACACATTGTGTACACACTGGGTACAATGTACACTTCTCAGGTGACAGGCGCACTAAAAGCTCAGATTTCACCACTATACAATTCATCCACGTAACCAAAACCACCTGTACCCCAAAAGCTACTGAAATTTCCAAATATATAAACATAAATAATACCAAATTTTTTTAAAGCACGTTTGCCTTTTTGCCTGAGTAGAAGCAATATTTTTACAATGTTCCTCACGTCAAAGAGAATGCTTCAAAATTTCACCATTAAATAATGTAACATACATTATCTCCTTATCAGTTTAAGTTCTATTTCAAATTTGCTAAGTAATAAATTATAATGAATTGTATCCATCTTTTTCTGTATCTATTAAAATTTGTCTTTCTCTTTGATCTATTAAACAAGTATCTTAATCTACCAGTAACACTTTTAATGTTACTCCATCCTTGTATTCCTAAAATAAAGCCAATTTGGTGATTATCAACAGTATTTTAAATCATTCTGGAAATTACTATTTTATATTGGAAATCAATTAGCCTATTTTTTTTTTTTCTTGCTTGGTTTGCACCTGGTTTCCCTAGGAAGATTATTCTCTGCTCATAAAATGAGTTATGGAGTAGTCCTTTCTTTCTATAATTTGGAAGTGTGCTGAAGGTTAGGAATATTTGCCACTTAAATGATCAATAGAAATCTCCTGGTAATGGGTTTACAGATCCTTTTGCTGTTGGTTTGAGTTCTGCTGCTGTTATTATTTTTGCTGCTGCTATCATTGCTATTGTTGTTTTAAAAAAAAAAGCTTTGTTTTATAGGCAGAGTTTTTAAAACCAACTAAATGTATTGGTTGTAGGCTATTTGTCTTGACTTTCTCTCAAGACAAATTTCCCAGGTTATATTTTCTAGGAATTTATTCTAATTTCAAGTATGTTAGCATAAAATATTCTTCATGGAATTGTCTTTTGATCTTTTTCATGTTCACTGTTTCTCATTTCATTCTAAAACTGTACAAAGATACCATTTCCTTTTTTTGTGATCGAGATTTCCAAGCATTTGCTTATTTAATACGTTTTTCAAATTACTAACTTTGGGTTTTTTGATGGAATGTCACTGTGTTTTCTATTTCACTAATTTCATTTCTTCACTACTTTCTTCCTTGTATAATTTATTACCGTAATGTTTTTATTACTCCTTGAAATGGACATTTAGCCATGAAGTTACACTTAAAGTGTATCCTGCAAGTTTTAATATGTATCACTTATCATTTCTAAATATTTTAACTGCCATTATGACAATGTTTTGTCAGATTATATGTTTGCTATTAAATTAGTGGTCTTGTTTCAAATCCTATTTTTATAAACTCAGTTTACCTGATTTATAATCACTAAAATACATGTTAAAATGGAACACAAATAGTGAATTTTCTTCTTTTTGTTAATTATGCTTGTCATTAAATTAGCAGTTTTGTGTTTGAAATCCTCAATCTTTTTATAAACTCAGTTTACCTGATTTATAATCACTAAAACACATGTTAAAATGGAACACAGATAGTGAATTTGCTTCTTTCTGTCCATAATTCTTTCACTTTGTGTTTTATATATTTTGAGCCTGTGTGCATACAAGTTTAGAACTCTTTCTGAGTACTGAATCTTTTCTTATTATATAAAGCTCTTCTTTATCCATTAAAGACTACTAGGTCTAATATAAGCTATTTTGGTTTTCTTTTGGTTTATACTTGCCTGGCAAGTACTTTTTCCATCCTTTTATATTCAACCTTTTGTGAACATGTTTTGGTTTTATTTCTTAGTAAAAGTAACCACCCAGATTATGTTCAATCTAATCTGAGAACCTGTCTTACATGGTAAATACAGGCCACTTACATTTACTGTAACTTCCTTTTATTATAATCCTTAGAATTTTAACATAAATGGTTCATTTAAAGTTCAAATTTAATAGCTCCAAATGCTCCTGATTATCCCAGGATCATATCATTTATTAATTCCATTAAACCACTGTATTTTACATAAGATTATATTTATTCTCTAACACTGCAACTGAGAAGTCAGCAATCAGTTTAGCCTTCATTCCTTGGTAAGGGCCATGCCTTTACATTCTGGGTGCTTTATACATGATTTCTCTTTCAGTATTCCATAATTTCAGGATGGGCCTGGACAGGGATTTCCTCTATTTTTTTTTTCACTCTAGTCATGGTACTTTTTCTCACTATTCCATAAATTAATGGCTTTAACCAATTCTGGAATATTTTAAGCTAACTTCTATTCGAGTATCATCTCTTCTCAATTCTCTATTTGTTATTCTGAAATCACTATTAAATATGTCAGACCTTATCTTTCATGTTTCATCTCACTGTGCCTGTATAATTTCCTCACATCTATCCCAGTTCTCTAAATATCTTTTACATACAATTCAATCAAAATTTCTATTTCGGTGGCCATTTTTCCTTTTCTTTCTCTTTTTTTTTTTTTGAGACGGAGTCTCATTGTGTCACCCAGGCTTGAGTGTGCAGTGGCACAATCTCAGTTCACTGTAACCTCCACCTCTCAGGTTCAAGCAATTCTCCTGCCTCAGCCTCCTGAGTAGCTGGGATTATAGGCGCACACTGCCATGCCTGGCTAATTTTTGTAATTTCAGAAGAGACAGGGTTTCACCATGTTGGTCAGGCTGGTCTTGAACTCCTGGCCTCAGGTGATCCACTTGCCTTGGTCTCCCAAAGTGCTGGGATTACAGGTGTGAGCTACTGCACCCAGCCATTTTTCATTCCTAATGAGTTTTTCTCTTAATTTTCTCCTTTAATATGTCTAGTTCTTTACCTCTTGAACATTTTATCATTATTCCTTTGAAGAGTATTTATATTTTTCTAAAAAAATTTTGTCCGAATGTTTTATTCAGTGTCATTCACTAAATTGCAAGGAGCTATGCAAGTTATGCAAAGGGCTGCAAAATAGTAATTGCCTTGAGAAATTTCCACCCTAAGCTAAATGGACTAAGCAAAGATTGAATCTATAAGTACTTGGTTTGGTAGATCCTACGATTCTAGTTTCTGGAAGTACCTACAGGTCCTCTCACCACAACAAGGCCAAGGAGAAAATGTATAATCAGGAAGGGTGGGTTTATCTTCCCCAACAAAGTCTTCTCCATGACAATGGATGGATGGAGACCTCAGATGCCTCTGGTAGTCAGCTGCTCAGTGCAGAAAGCCAAGCTAGATACTCGATTTGTGTCTAGGAGGGTTTGTCTTGGCACAGCTGACAAGTGAATGAGGGTTCCAGAGAGCTAGGCTGAGAGTCCATTCAGGCACAACCCATTTGAAAGGCTTAGCAGGTCTCCCCCTGGGTATTCAGCCTTCCTCCCTAGGGCATTCTGTGGCTAGATTCATAACCTCTGTCTTCTCACCTGAGCACACAGGCAGTAGAGTTTGTGGCATCAGGCCAGGTGTTCGTTTGCCCAGGGGAAGTCACTAGCTGGGCCCCAGGCTGATTTTTACAGCTCATTTAATAAAATGGATTAACAGGGATTATAACTAGATGTGGGCACCCAGGTGAAGGAGACAATGGGACAAGCCTCTGCAGATCTGCTTGCCAGCTTCCCCCTTCCCTCTTGTGGTCACCAGAGGCAGAAGTGAGGCTGGTCTGGGTAGAGTCAGCACATGGTACGCTGCATTCAGAAGGTGCAACAGGAAGGAGGGAGGGGTGGGAAAAGGAGCAAGATGGCAGCTGACTAGGAACCCACAGCACACCAGGACCTGTGAATTTTATTTAATAAACATATTATCTGAATTTCTGAGCTCTCATCTTGCTATTAGTAGTGTCTGCTAAGTTTCAGGATTCAGACACTGTTTTCTTTAAGAGTTTGATTTTTGAATTATGAGATCATTTTCACTCAAGCATTATTTGTGTCAATGAGACTATATCTTGCTAGAGAGGTCTTATATTTGCACAGATAATTACATTGGTGATTCCTGTCCTTCTCTCCTTAACCCACAGCCTTCTAAATTACAGAACCGTATTTCTAACTGGAGATTCAGTCATTTTCTAAAATCAAAACACACACACACACACACACACAAACACAGAAACATAACATCTTAACATCACACAGGCAAAAAACACTGTCACCAACATATTACTCCTCTCCCATTTAGTAGAGACTTCCCTTTAAATTTCACCAGTCCTCTTTATCTACATTATCACTATCTTTTAGTTATGGCCCTACTTGGTTCCATCTTCTGACAAGTAAGTTATGTAACAGCATCTAAGTAGCTACTAACTCACTCCCTGAAATATACTCTATACACAACTGAATCAAATGTTATTACATGAAATCTACAATTTCTTACTAGTGACTAAGTGTATCTCTTTATTACACATTAAACACAATAAATATGTATTAATATAACTAAACCAATGGATTCTCTAAAAGGTTAAAGCAGGATAAACCATATTTAGAACCTAAGCACAAATTTTAAGCCTTAATATTAACAGGCATTAGACACATTACAGTATTATATTGTTACTCACCTTATGAGCAGGTACCAGATTTACTAAAACTGTATCCAAAAGCTCTTGAGACACTGTATCACCTTCACAAATAATAGAGCTCATAAGGTCTACCATGTGCATATGGACTTTCTGATTGTGGCCATTGCTGAAATTCAAAACAGATTTTGTTTCAATTACAACTGAGATACACAGGATTTACTCTTAAGATGATACTGACAAGCATTATGCTTCACAAAAATAATACTAAAATATTAAATAAAATGTATGTATATTCATTTAAAGCTTCCCTCTCTCCCACATCATACAATAGTATACAAATTTTATTTTTAAACTACATTTCTTAAATTATTTTTCCCTAATTTTAACCAGTCTCACAATCAAAAGTAATTACATCAAAAGCAACTTCAGTTCTGCCTTAAATTCAGAAAATTGAATTGCTTTGAAGTTACTTCTAGTAAATAATTTTAAAGAACACACAAAAAGCTCAAATAGCCACATGCATTAAGAAGTCAGTATGTATTTTTGATAGACGAATAATGCAATCCAAAAAGTTTTACATTGGCCTTATGCCATTCATCTAACCAATAATTACATATAATACAAAATCAAGCTCTATTCATTTTTGAAACATGTATAAAAATAAATTTAAGTGTATTAAAAGTTACATCTCTTAGCCTTCTAATATTAATTGTAACAGTTTATGCAGATTCACCTACATGTTCAAAATTTGTTATCTTTTTTTAATGTTACATACTTAATAAAATAAACTTACTTTATAACTGAAAATAAGGTTCTGTATAGCTGGGTGAAAATTTCATTGCTATCTTCTAACTCAAAGCATATGTTATATGACTTGACCCAAGCAATGTTCTAAAAATAAGAGGTAAAAAAGTGAAAGTTAAATATTTTGATTAGTAAAAATATATAAACAAAAATAAATATAAAATGTCATCTCAAGATACAAGATATTGCTTACCTCAAGTAAATAAAAATACCTATTGAATTGTGGGCTCTTTGTATCCTCTAGCCCCTTCAACTGTCTTGTTATAAACATAAATATATCCTTAAATAAAAAAAAGACAAAGTGCCATTCAGATTATGAACACTAAATGAAAATATCCATGAAATCCCTAGAGTTTATTCAGCACTCATGTGTACATATCATAATAAACTATAAAGAACCAGAAAAAATTTTTATTTGGCTAAAATTTTGTTAAAGTATATCTCTGTATGAACAACATTAAATATCTTACATTAAATATCTTACTATCCTTCATAGGAAAACAGTAAATCATTTACCACAATCTTAAAGTCAAAAAACTTCATCTTACAACAAAAGATAAACAAATAGACCTGAAAACTGAGACAGCTAAAATTTATGCTATTTTTAGAATAAAAAATGTTGCAATGACTGAGAGCTGATCAGGTTTCCTGGAACAGCAAAATATATGGTAATTAAATAGCAAAAGCAGTTTAGGAAACAATTTTTGTAATTGCCAAATGACAATACAATAGATACCACAGAGAAGCTCAGACTCTTAGAAGTCAATTTGTCAAGCTTCCTACTAATCATTGTAATTACTTGCTTTTCCCTATCTTTCTAAATCTATTCCCATCTCATATTTTTGACTAATTTACTATATCTGCATTTGTATCTACATTTGTATACAGCAACCACACAATCAAGTCTGCATAACAACCAGCTAACAACACGATGACAAGACCAAATGAGCACATACCAATATTAACCTTGAATGTAAACACACTAAATGCCTCAATTAAAAGATGCACTGTGGTTAGTTGGTTAAAGAAGCAAGGCCCAACTGTATGCTGTCTACAAGAGACTCATTTCATACACAACAACACTGATAGGGTCAAAGTAAAGGGATGGAGAAAAATCTAACAAGCAAACAGAAAACAGAAAAAAGCAGGGGTTGCTATTCTAAACCAATAATGATAAAGAAGAGCATTACATATTAATAAAGGGTTCAATTAAACAAGAAAACCTAACTATCCTAAAAATATATGCATCCAACAAAGGAACACACACAGATTCATAAAGCAAGTTATTAGAGACTTATGAAGAGACATAGATAATGACACAATAATAGTGGGAGGCTTTAATACTACACTGATGGAATTACATTATTGGGACAGACAACTAACAAAGATATTCAGGACCTAAACTCAGCATTTGACCAAACGGGCGTAACAGATATCCACAGAACTCTCCATTCAAAACAACAGAATATATATTCTTCTAATCTGCACATGGCACATACTCTAAAACTGACCATATAATAAGCCATAACAAACTTCAGCGAACTTTTAAAATGTGATTCACCACATAATGATGACCACATATGTTGAAGTTGACAGCCAAATCAAGAACACAATACCAGCTGGGCACGGTGGCTCAGCCTGTAATCCCAGCACTTTGGAAGGCCAAGGCGGGTGGATGGCTTGAGCCCAGGAGTTCAAGACCAGCCTGGCCAACAAGGTAAAACCCCATCTCTACTAAAAATACAAAAATTAGCCAGGCATGGTGGCATGTGCTTGTAGTCCCAGTTACTCAGGAGGCTGAGACGAGAGAATTGCTTGTACCCAGGAGGCAAAGATTGCAGTGAGCCGAGATTATGCTACTGCACTCCAGCCTGGGTGACAGAGCCAGACTCTGTCTTTAACACACACACACATAAAACACAATTCCATTCACAACAGCCACAAAAAGAATACCTAGGAATACAGCAACCCAGGGTGCTGAAAGATCTCCACAAAAAGAATTACAAAACACTGCTCAAAGAAACCACAGATGACACAAACAAATGGAAAATCATTCCATGTTCATGGATAGGAAGAATCAATATTACTAAAAAGGCCATGCTGTCCAAAGAGCAATTTACTGAATTAAAAGCTATTCCTATCAAACTACCAAGGACATTCTTCACAAAATTAGAAAAAAAAACTATTTTAAAATATCTATGGAACCAAAAAGGACCCCAAACAGCCAAGGCAATCCTAAGCAAAAAAAAAAAGAAAAAAAAACAAAGCTGAAGACATCACATTACCCAACTTTAAAGTATACTACAAGGCTATAGCAACCAAAACAGCATGGTACTGGTACAAAAACAGACACATAGAACAATGGAACATAACAGAAAGTCCAAAAATAATGCTGCACACCTACAACCATCTGATCTTCAACAAAACCACAAAAGCAAGCAATGAGGAAAGGACTCCCTATTCAATAAATGGTGCTGGGATAACTAGCTAGTCATATGCAGAAGACTGAAACTGGACCCTTTCCTCAAACCATATACAAAAATCAACTCATATGGATTAAAGACTTAAATGTAAAACCTAAAACTATAAAAACCCTGGAAGATAACCTAGGAAACACCATTCTGGACATAGGACCTGGCAAAGATTCCATGATGAAGATACCAAAATCAACTGCAACAAAAACAAAAATTGACAAATGAGACCTAATTAAACTAAAAAGCTTCTGTATAGCAAAACAGTTAAGAGACAACCTACAGAATGGGAGAAAATATTTGCAAACCATACATCAAACAAAGGTCTAATATTAAGAACGTATAAGGAACTTAAACAATTAACAAGTAAAAAACAACCCCATTAAAAAGAGGGCAGGCTGCACGTAGTGGCTCATGCCCGTAATCCCAGTACTTTGGGAGGCCGAGGTGGGCAGATCACAAGGTCAGGAGTTTGAGACCAGCCCAGTCAGCGTGGTGAAACCACTCTACTAATACAAAAATTAGCCGGGCATGGTGACGGGCGCCTGTGATCAAAGCTACTGGGGAGGCTGAGGGAGTAGAATCGCTTGAACCTGCGAGACGGAGGATGCAGTGAGCCAAGATTGCATGATTGCACTCCAGCCTGGGCAACAGTGCAAAATTCCGTCCAAAAAAAAAGAGGGAAAAGAACATGAAGAGACATTTTTCAAAAGAAGACATACGTACGGCCAACATGTCTATGAAAAAATGCTCAACATCACTGATTAGAGAAATGCAAATCAAAACCACAATGAGATATCATCTCACACCAGTCAGAATGACTATAGGTAAAAAGTAAAAAAAATAATAATAGTAACAGATGCTGACAAAGTTGCAGAGGAAAGGGAATGCTGATACATCACTGGTGGGAATATAAATTAGTTCAGCCATTGTGGAAAACAGTTTGGCAATTTCTCAAAGAACTGAAAACAGAACTACCATTTGACCCAGCAATCCCATTATTGGGTATATACCCAAAGGAATATAAATCATTCTACCATAAAGACACATGTATGCGTATGTTCGCAGTAGCACTATTCACAATAGTAAAGAGAAGGAATCAACCTAAATGCCAATCAACAGTAGAATGGATAAAGAAAATATTCCATATACACCATGGAACATTATACAGCCATAAAAAAGAATGAGATCATGTCCTGTGCAGCAACATGGATGCCACTGGAAGCCATTATCCTAAGCAAACAAACACAGGAAGAGAAAACCAAATAGCGCATGTTCTCATTTGTCATTGGGAACTAAACATTGAGTACATATGAACACAAAGAAGAGAACAGACACCAGCATCTTCTTGAGGATGGAGGGTGGGAGGAGGGAGAGGATCGGAAAACTACCTATTGGGAACCATACTTATACCTGGGTGAGAAAATAATGTGTACACCAAACCCTCATGACATGCAATTTACCTACATAACAAACCTGCAAATGTACCCCTGAACCTAAAATAAAAGTTTTTTTTAAAAAAAAGGTTACTTAAAACAAAACAAGTTACTTTAATAGTAGTACTGTGGAAAACATGTTCTCTATGAATGAACCCTTGCTGGATTGCTGAAAGAGTATACATGCCATATTGACTCTATGTGGCGACGGAAAGACAACAGTCACTTATAACCTCACCAATTACTGCCTAAACATGAAGCCAACTGTATAAAAGGGGTTTGCTGATGACAACAACAAACTGAAAGTGGAAAGGTAAGGCTCAAATATCACAATTTTCTAATATGTATACAACGCTACTATAGACAAAATATATACACATATATATGAACTTGACACTGATCAAAAGGAAGTGAAATCTCCTAAATATTTAGAAAGCACCCTCAAAGTCAATAATTTTTAAGTACTGTCCTCCAAAAAGAAAAAAGAAGCATTTAGAATAAGACTCAAAAATTCCTAAGAAAAACCAAATACTTACAATTTTTCAGCTAGGGAATAATGCAAAAAGACCCTAATTTCAGCTCTTCTACAGTCTTTTCATAAATTGTCCTGTTAGAAACAGAACAGATATGTAGCTATTCTTTAGGGAGAACTTCTCGTTACCCCCAAAGCCCTGAAATAGGTCCTTGATTATGCAAACTGAAAGATCCCCAAGAGAGGCAAGTTAGACTTCCTCCTCATGAGAATGCCAAAAAGACATCTAGTACGGCAGAGCCACAGCCACCATCAAACAAATAGAATCATTCCTTAAACCGATTAAGCATCTCCAAATGAGAAATTCACATTTAGAAACCAAGCTAGTACCTGGGTATACAATTACATGGACCAGTCAAATCTTACAATTCAATTCCACCTTTAAATGACAAATACTGCTCTCTACCTCCCTCATCCTAAGATTCTTTTACCAATCAAAATTTAAAACAAGCATGCCCAGAACAGGTTGTACATTCTCTACCTGAATTTTGGTAGACTTGATCAAATAAGCACATTCCTCACTTCAATTATCAAGAACTCCATGAGTCTAAGAACCACACCTGGGTTTTTTTCACCACTGTAAATTCAGTTCCTGACATGTAAGTAACAGCAAGACTTATTACGTGAAATAAACATAAATTGTCTGCCATTTTTTCATACTGTGGATTAATAATCTTTCTATGGACTCATTTTCTAATCCATAGTTTCCACAATTTTTTTTTTTTTTTCCGAGAGTCTCGCTGTGTCGGCCAGACTGGAGTGCAGTGGCACAATCTTGGCTCACTGCATCCCCCACCTCCTGGGTTCAAGTGATTCTCCTGTCTCAGCCTCCACAGCAGCTGGGGTTACACGCATGTGCCACCACACCCGGCTAATTTTTGTATTTTGAGTAGAGACGAGGTTTCACCACGTTGGTCAGGTTGGTTTCCAACTCCTGACCTCAGGTGATCCGCCTACCTCAGCTTCCCAAAGTGCTGGCATTACAGGTGTGAGCCACCACACCCGGCCTCCACAATTATCTTTTATTGTTGCTGTTTTTAATTCCTACCTGACCTGACTTATAAACATTCAGTATCTTTTGCACGATTCCAATTACTTCATGTTTTCTACCAGCATTTTCCTAAAAAGATTACTTGTGCTATTCCCCTTCTCATCTTTTAAAGATTTTGCACTTATATAGTTTTAATTACAATTACTGTAACCAAGAAATACATGCCTTTTGTATCTTTCCATTAAAATTTTGTTCACTTTTTTTTTTTTTTTTTTTTTAATAGAGACAGGGTCTCATTCAGCCCAGGCTGGAATGCAGTGGTGCTATTTAGGCTCACTGCAATCTCCGCCCCCTGGGGGCTCAAGCACTCCTCCTACCTCAGCCTCCCAGGTAGTTAGGGGATTACAGGTGTACAGCACCACACAAGGCTTTTTTTTTTTTAAGTAGAGGCAAGGCCTTGCTATGTCGCCCAAGCTGGTCTCAAACCCATGAACTCAAAGAATTCTCCTGCCTCAGCCTCCCTGGGATTACAGGCCTGAGTCACTGCGCCTGGCCTGCATTGTCTTCATAACAATTTATATCACACCTTCCATTAAATAAATTAGGATTATATATTACAAACTCATGTTTATACTAGGTATTGTCTTTTAAATAATGGCCATGGTCTTCAATATGGATTTTCGAAAGTGAAAAGGAATTTGCCTCCAAAATTATAATGAAAGAAACAGAGCTAATGATAACATAATATTAAAAAAGTATACACTGTATTAATCTACTTCTTAACCTCAAGACCAGAGAGTTTTTCAAAAATATGTTCTAAAAAAAATCGTAAGTTTAGCAAAAGATTGCTGTAGCTAATGTTAAAGAATCCAAGGAAATCATCTAAATACCTTAACTCCTATTTTACCTAGAAAGATAAATCAAAGTACCAGTCAATCTTGGAGTTATTTAAATCATTACTTGCCTTTAGTTTATCAGGGGATGTGTAAGGAGCTTCAGGAGCATAAATCCTGAAAATATCAGCAAGGCAGCAGGCCACCAGTAAGCGAACATCTTTATCAGGATGCTTGAGAAAAAAATCTGAAGCAAGATGTAAAGCTAGGTTTAAATAAAGCTCCTTTTCTTCTTCAGAGTCCTGGTCCATATCCATAAAAGTTTTCACAACCATCTACACAAAAATAAAAGAATCAAATAATGAAATGCTCCATGTAAAACTACAGCCATGTGAAATAAAGGTCATATTAATTGCTAAGGTTAACTTCAAATGAATATACTTTCATTTTTCTGCAGAAAGTCTCTACTTGAGAGAACACAATCCTTCTAGAACTACAAAGTAAACTTTTCTTTAAAATATTTACTACAATATTTTTTCATTTACCCAAAATATCTGCTAACCAGATTTTTAAAGTTTAAATTGCCCTTATGTAGTAGTCATTATTGGAAGAATTCCAATAGAATATTTATGGAAACTTCAACTGGACTAAAAGGAGTAAGTCCTTAAGAATACCATCTTTTTTAAAAATAATATTTCTAATCCTTTCACGAGAAGAAAAAGTATATGCCTAAAGAAAACCCTAAGATGACAATTTAATTTTCCATTTAAGCCATTAAACCACTCCAGTCACATGGTTTTATTTAAGAAAGGATGTCAAAGATGCATCCCTAAACACTGAAAAGTTATTATGAAGTATCTACCATAGCATCCAACAAAATATTTCTTGTGTAGCAGTAAAAGAGAATATGATATAGATAATTCATTAATTCAGTGGCACATGTGAGTTAAGCCAAAGGAAGCTAAAAGAAATGGTTCTTTTTTCAAAAATACTTCTATAAAAGGTGAATAGAAAATAGAATGGTACACCATGAATTCTGAGAAGAGCTTTCACTGATTTCAAAATTAGTAATTACAATGATGATCTCAGTCTGCACTATTCCTACTTCAGATGAAACAAAATTGCCTAACTTGACAGGAACTGACATTTAAATACAACTCCAATGGAAAGGTGACCATCCAGCATCCACTAGGTGGTGCTGCAAATATTAGGCAACAAGTGTGGCTGGCCACAAGGTATCAATGCTAAATGTCTTGGTCCTTTATGCTGCAAGGATTTCCACTTGCCATCCAGCTAGACTTCTGAGTAATAAACGGCTCAATTTCTAATGAATTCTCAGAGCAGCTGTGGAAAACACTGTTCCTCACAGAGCAAACTCTCAGTTCTATTATGCCAGATACCAGAACCAACCCCATCTCTACAAAAACCAACAGTAGACTAATCCTTCCAACCTGGCATTACATTTAGATTAAGGGTATGGTGTCCAGGTCTTTTAACTTTTTTATTTTATCACTTTTAAGATTTATGCTTTGATTACCTATGTGTTTAGGAAAAACCACAAAGGGTAAAAAAAAACTGCGTGCATGGAACTGTTTATTTCTGTAGATCTCTTAACAAAAGGTAAGAGATTAAACATATTTTGAACAAAATGTTACCGGAAAAAAATAAATTTTATAAACAGTGTCGCCTTATATGTTAACAAATTGTTATAATGTATAAAACTTACTTGGGTATTTGTACATATCATCCCATATAATTTTTTTATATTTTTCTAAGAAGGAGGATGCTAAAAATAGGAAGTATAAATTAGGAAAATAAATGAGAAAAAAAGTATAACCGGATTGCTGCCAGACATAAATGTCTACAAAATAACGAAAGCATATTACAAACACTAAATATGAGTACTCAGGCAATCATTCCAACAACAATAACCACAAAGTTTTGTTCAAGGTCCAGAAAATGGGAATTCCTCTGTACTGTCTACAACTCAAATGTACTATAAAACTCATTAATAACTCATGACTCCTCCAAATTAGAAAAGAAATCTGAGAAAGTAACATTTCTAAAACACACTAATGCTAATCGGTTTAAGTGTAGGCTCTGAGTTCAAGATTAGTTTCTCAACAAACAACAGGAATGCTCATTTATTCTTAGTATAAACAAATATAAGGTAATAAACGTATTAGTTTCTCAAAAAATGCAACAGGTCAAGAGAAGGTAAATACATAGAAAATGAAGCATGTCATATATAGAAGGGATTTATAGCTTGACTATTCTTAATAAAATATACACCAGTTCCCAACTAGATAAAATATCCACCTAATAGTAAATTTAATCTGCTCAAAGATGATTTTCCTTTGAATAAATATCTGATGTCTGACATTCTAATACTTGAGATATAAACATATATATGTACAATATTAAGACTTTACGTGAAATTTATGACAGAATTAGCATCTTTTTCTCCTTATAAAAATTGCTATACACCATGTAGCAATAAAGAACAATATTTGTTTTTAAGGCCCTGGATCTTCAATGATTAATTTAGAAACATTTTTCAGCCCTGACATCCAGGTAAATAATAATATATCAAGGAACATAAATATCTAGGTAGATACAACCTCGATCAGAAAAACTCAAAAATAAAGACCATCTAAACTAACTGATAGACCAACTTAACATTCTCCTTGGACACTACGCTCCTTTACCATTTTAACAATTACAGCGATCACCACAACCCTAAAGGAAAAGGTGAAAATATTATTCAAATACATATGAAGAGGCCCTAGCCTCATCCACAGAAGTTCACCACCAATCTTGATTCATTACTGTATGTCAGAAGCAAAGGGAGAAGCTAAAAGTGAGGCCCTTTGACCTACTTTGAAAATAACTTATAAGAAAGTAGTACACAGCCTAATTACTCAGTATAAAGATTTAAAACTCCGTTAAAGTGGTTGTCTTTAGAAACTATACAGGAGAAAGGAGACAACATTGTATAGACAATAAGGAATATGAGTATTGTAGACTTGTTCTTTATACCCAAATATAGAAGATCCTAGAAAATCTAAGCTTCACGTTTCTAACTGCTGTCCCATTAATCACAGCCAAATCCCCACTATTCCTTACATACTCTACTCCCTTAGATCTTTCCTACGTCATTTGCTGCTTTGCTTTGCTTTTTCAAGTTACCCTAACAAGATCTATTATAGCCCCATGTGATTTCCACAAGGGACCTCCGCCCTACACAGATGTCCAAAAGAACATAATTTTACTTACCTTTAATCGTCTCACCATCTCCTCTTTAGATATTTTATCTGAGATTTCCTTGACCCCAGGTGGGTATGTAATTTTTCCATCATTGGTCCTAGTCTTTGAATGAGCCATGACAGAAATATTTCTACCCCTAAAACAAGAAAACTATTAGATGCAAACCAAAAAATAGATACAAACATTCTTAACATAAATGGTAACCTTCCCCGCCAACCAAAATTTATAACTATCTCCTAATGTACAGTAATTTACCATTTAATGAAAATCACTCTATTGAACATTTCCCAAAATTATTTTTAGAAAACAAAACTTATTTTTACTGTCATTTCCTCAGTGGAAAGCTTTGTTATTTGCCCTAACCCTCCAACTAAAAATAATAATAATAGTAAGCTACAGAAAAAGAATAAAAAATAAATACTTTTTAAAAGCACCACAAAGTACTCAAACTAAAACCTAAGAGAAAATAGGAATCCAGGGAAGTAAGTGGAAACAACTGGGACATTATAGCTACTTACACTCTGAAAGCATCTGTCAATTCTGACAAATGTGGGATTCAGTTTTGATGGTCTTATAGGGCCAGGGGAACAGAAGTATATCTGCACCTATCAAGGCAGACAGTCAAACAGGAAACTCTCCTGACATTAATGTAGGCCACCATCCTACCCAAAGAAGATACACCTGCAAAGGAGAAGGTAAACTAGAAATGAACACCTCTCTTCCTCAGCCCCATCCGCCTGGAGGGAACCGCTGAGAAGGCTGCTTTGGTGCCAAACAGAGAAGGGCAACACGAATACAGAGAAGGAATAGGTAATTAGTTTTGGCCATGGACCTGCACACTTGTTGGGGTTGACATGACCTAAGTGGCCCAGAGAATCTCAAAACATGCACCCAAGAGACTCCCGGTTAATATAGTCCCAAGCACCTAACATAGGTAAATCCAAGTCCTGCCTAGAGAAGGGTGCCTTCATCCTAAATATCAAAGAATCCCCACTATAATGTTCCCAGAACAATGAGCAGTATCAAGTCAAAAATAACCAAGCAACTACGAGGGAGAACCAGCAGAAATACCAGATAACAGAAAGAGACTCACAATTTTTGACAGTATAACTATCAAAGATTGTAAAACTATTATAATCTTAAAGAAATAAAAGACAATTTCAAAAATATCTACAGGAAACAAAAAAAAATTATAAAGACTAAATTAGAAGATTTTTTTTAAATAGAACTTCTAAAAATGAAAAAATACAATTCCTGAAATTGAAAACTCAACAGGTCAATGTATTCGCACACATGGAAAAACCATTAAAGGCCAGGTGGGATTGCTCACGCCTGGAATTTCAGCACTTTTGGAGGCTGAGGCAGGCAGATCACTTGAGCTCCGAAGTTTAAGACCAGCCTGGGTAACATGGCAAAACCCCACCTCTACAAAAAATACAAAAATCAGCCAGGCATGATGGCACACCCCTGTAGTCCCAGCTACTCAGGAGGCTGCACTAGGAGAACTGCTTGACCTCGGAGGTGGTGGTTGCAGTGAGCTGAGATTGCGCCACTGCATTCCACCTGCATCCAAAAAAAAAAAAATGAAGTGAAAGAAAGGTCAGAAGAAATTATCCGGAGTGCAACACAGTGAAACATACAACTGAAATACATAAGGATAGAAAGGCCTAAATGTAGCCTACAATTCATGGAAGTTATAGAGAGAAGAATGAGAGATACATTCATGAGAGTACCAGAAGGACTAGATTGAAGCAGAGGTCAAATACCTACAGAGAATATCATAAAATACCAACCTACAAATTCAATAAGCCAAACAGGATTAAATTTAAAATAATAATAACTCCAGAAAACAAACAAAATTTAGAGCACACACAGTACCTTGAAAAGAATAGCATATAAACAGGTGACTTCTCAACATCAACGACGTAAGCCAGAAGACAGCAAAATGTTATCTTCAAAGCGGAGAAAGAATATAATTGCAAATCTAAAGTTTACAACCAAGAAGTATAATTTTTAAGTACAGAGTAAAACAAGGACAAATTAGCCAAATGAAAACTAAGATGTGTATTTATATATAAAGTACCTACAACATTGTTTAGCACACACTAAGTACTATATGTGTATGTAATATACACAATCAGGTTAAAAGAAAAATATTTTTAAATTTCAATAAAAACACCTTAAAAGACAATGAAAAATGTGGATACATGTTGAAAGTAAAAGGATGGAAAAATATGTCATGCAAACACTAAAACCAGTTAAGCTAAACATCAAGTTAAAAAAAAAAAAGATAAATAGGCCCCAGATTCACTCTGTGGTATTTACTCAATAGAAACGTATAGTTTGTCCACCATAAGACATATAAAAAAACGTTCACAGCAATACCATTCAGTTGCCAAAACAGAAAACACAATGACCATCAACATCAGAATTAACAGCAACTTGTAGTATAGTCACACAATGGGGGAAAAAAAAACAGCCATGAGAGTGAACAAATCATTGCCTCACACAATAATATGGATTAACATTACAAACATCTGGATGGGCATGATGGTTCACACCTGTAATCCCAGCATTTGGGAAGGCTAAGGCAGGTGGATGACTTGAGCCCAGGAGTTTAAGAACAGCCTGGGCAATACAGTGAGACCTCATCTATACAAAAAATAAAGATAAATTAGCCAAGCCTGGTGGTGTGCACCTGTGGTCCCAGCTACCCAGGAAGCTGAGGTGAAAGTCCTGCTTAAGCCCAGGAAGTCAAAGCCACAATAAGCCAAGATCACACTACTGCACTCAAGCTTGAGTGACAGAGCAGACTCCATCTCAACACACACCACATACCCACACACCCACACACGCACCCACACACACACACACACCAAAGTGAAAGAAGCCAGACAGAAAACACTACATAAGAGTATGATTACATTTTTATAAGCTCAAAAATAGAGAAACCTAATCTATGATGGTAAAAGTCAGGACAGTGATGTTTTGGGGGACAAACGTTAACGGAAGGACGGGTGAAAAGATAGTTCGGAGATGCTAGTTACGCAAGTATTTTCACTTTGTGTAAAGTCACAGAGCTAAAGACATAAGTTTTGCACTTTTCTGAACGTATGTTATACTTCAACAAAAAGTTTAACAAAACAGATAACAAGAAAAGCTCCAGACATTTAAATTTTTTAAAGCACTTCTTAATAATCAATGAATCAAAAGAAAACAAGTGTAGGATCAACAAAGTCAAAAAATCACAGGCTAATCTTATAAATTTGATAATATAACATTTGAAAATGTAGATAAAACTGAGAAACTACATCTTATTACCAAAACCAACTCAAGAAAGAAAAAAAGAAAAAAAAAACATTAAGAAAAAAAATCAATCAACAGATCTTTCCACAAGGAAAAATATCCAAGTCTAGATGGCTTTACTAGTGAGTCCTGCCAAATAAAGGAAGAAATATTTCCCATGTCATACAAATAGTTCCAAGAAATGAAAAACAAGGGAATCCTTCCCAACTAATTGTAAGCAACTAATTAGCATAACTCTGACAACAAAACCCAATGAGAACAATCACAGGCGAGGCACAATGGCTCCTGTCTGTGATCCCAGCACTTTGGGAGGCTGAGGCAGAAAGACTGCTTAAAACCAGGAGTTCAAGATCAGCCAGGGCAACAAAACGAGACCTTGCTTCTACCAAAAAATTAAAAGGAATAAAAAATTAGCCAAGCTGAGGTGACAGGATCACTTGAGCCCAGGAGTTCAAGGATGCAGTGAGCTACGATTGTGCCACTGCACTCCAGCCTAGGCAACAGAGTGAGAGTCCATATCTGAAAAAAGGAAAACAGAAAAGAACAATCACAGAAAATAAATCACAGACAAATCTTAATCATAAATGCAAAACTCCTAAACAAAACATTAGGAAACCAAATGCAGCACTATATTCTTATGTGTTTATCCTGGGAAGGCAAGGTTAAATTCATCACAGCAACAGGCTTAAAAAGAAAATCCCATTTAAATTATATACTAAACTGATTTTTTTTCAAATCTCAATAAATTAAGAAAAATTTGGTAAAATTCAACAACTCATGACTGTAAAACAAAAACGAAACAAGAAACAAGTTTAGTAAACTAAGAACTGGGTGAAAGCTTCCTTTATCTGAGAAGAGCAGGGTGCTATGAACACCCTACAGCATAAATAATGTTTATTGACAATCCACTGAAAGCTTTGTGTTCAGGAACTACAGGAACATACCTACTATTGTCACATTTTTTTAAAATTTGACACTGCAATAAAGATGCTAACCAACAAAGAAGGCAAAGAAAAAGAAATAAAGGGTATAAGGATTTAAAATGAACCAGTCATTATTCACAGATGATATGTTTCTGTACATAAAAACTTCAAAAGGATTTACAGATAAACTGTGAATTATTAAGACTGAGTTTAGCAAGGATGAAAAGTAAAAACATCAATATATAGATGTTCCTCAACTTACAATAAGGTTAGGTCCCAATAAACCCACTGTAAATTTAAAATATCATTAAGCCAAAAGTGTGTTTCTATCATATGTCAAGAAGCATACCAAATGTGTATTGCTTTCACACCATCATAAAGTCAAAAAATTGTAAGCCAAACCATCATAAGTCAGGGACATCCAGAACAAGCATAAGTCACCAACAGGTAACAACAGGTAACACAAATACTTAATGGTAAAAGACTAAATGCTTCCCCTTTAAGATCAGAAACAAAGAAAGGATGTCTACTCTCAGCACTTTTATTCAACACAATGTTAGAAGCCCTAGGCAGCACACAAAGAAACAGAAAATAAAAAGCACACATACTGGAAAAGAAACTGTCCCTACATCCAGACAACATGATTGTCTACACAGAAGATGCCAAAGGAATCTACAAAAAAATAAACTACTAGTTCATCAAGGTTGCAGGATACAAGATTAACATCCAAAAATCTGTATTCCTCCTGTACACAGTCATACATCACTTAATGATGGGGTACATTCTGATAAATACATTGTTGGGGAATTTTATTGTTGTGCAAACATCATACAGTGTACTTACACAAACCTAAATGGAACAGACTACTACATACCTAGGCTATATGGTATGGCCTATTGCTCCAAGGCTACAAACCTGTACAGCATGTTACTGTACTGAACACTGTAAGCAACCGTAACACAATGGTAAGTATTTGTGTATCTAAATATATCTAAACATAGAAAAGGTACAGTACAAACACAGTATTGTAAGTTTATGGAACCACCATTATATATGCAGCCCGTCACTGACAGAGAAGTTGTGTGGTACGCAACTGTATATGAAAAAAAGTGGTAGGGATGATGGTTAGGAAAGAACAGAAAGAATACAACAAAAAGTTCAGAGGACACTTTCATATCTATGTTTTTTTAAAAAGGACACTGTACCTATATTTCACACCATACACAAAATGAATTCCAGGTACAGTAACAACCTAAATATAGAGGCAAAGTGTTAAAAGCTTTTAGAATATGATAGAAGAGAATAGCTGCATGACTTCAGGTTAGGAAAAACACTATCTAGCAAGAACTAAGTTCATAGTTACATTCCTTCAACCAAAGAAGATACTCAGCAAATGCCTAGGACAAAGCACTCCAGGGAAAGATTGATAAATTTGATAGGTTTCTCTTCCACTGAGTCTAGAGTGGAAGAAAGTCTCCCTGCCTTATCTCAGAGACAAAAGCTGTTCATCATTCATAAAAACAAATACATGAATATGGCCACAGACCACAGAGTGACCCTGTAAAATATACTCATCCATGTAGTCAAAAATTCATCAAGCGCCTCATATGCAGAACACAACAGCAGAAACTACAGAGCAAAACGAGTAAAATGGGTCTCAAAAATCCATGAAAAGAAACAGACATTCCCCTAAATAAGTGAATCACAGTTGATTCTGAAATTATCCTAACAGAAATAAACAAGAAGCTTGGAAAAAATAAGACTGAAAGAAAGACCACTTCTGTTAAGTGGACAGGGGTAAAGTGGTAATAATACAGAGAATAAAAAGACAGAAAAAAACATTCTCAATAAATCTCAGAGAGCAAATTTCAGTTACTGTCCCAGAAGTGTGACTGAAGGAGAAAGTGGAAGGAAGTAAAAGGAGCTAAGACGGAAAAAATCAGAGATAATAAAGAGGGAGGTTACTCAATTTGCACTTCAGTCTTATAAACAGCATCGTAAGGAAAGGTTTGAAACACCTCCGTGAATATACACAGGTTGTTTTTCCTCCAAGTAAAACATACTGGCCCTTGTCTACTAAGCAAACTCTATAGACCTTAAAGTCTCATTTTAACTTTTCCTGACCTCAACCAGGCAGAGCCAGGCTCCTCCCCTACAGCTAGTCACACTTTGAACCTACTACAATTAGCATTGATCACATTGTATCTATTGTACTTATTTCTATCTTTGTCTCTCCCACTAGACTGTAAGCTCCTTAAGAAAAGTAGAGTATAACATTTATGCTAGCATCTAACACATATAATAGCTACTATTAGTAGTAGGCACTCAGGAAATACTGAATGAATGACCAGAACTATTCGAAGAAATTACGGTTACAACAAAAAGTAGAGCTAGACATAGGAGAAACTAAAACTAGTTAGAAAACTACTGCAAAATTCCAAGAAAGAAGTAATGAGGAACTGACTGTGGGCAATGACTACAAAACAAGAAAACTGATTCAAAGACTTATGAATGATTATACCAGAGAAGCAGAAGATGATTATAAGATCCAAAACCTTTGCTCCTAGAAAGCCATTTATTTAAATATTTATTGAGAATTTACTTGGTGCAATATACTAAGTACTAGGGATGCAATGATGAGCAAATCTACAAGAAAGGGCTCTGTCCTCGTTGTAATGGAGATGGGGGAAACCCCAGAGAGAGATTAAGTCTTGAGAGAAATAAACTTTGCTCTAGAAGGCAACTGTAGATTATACATCTAAAGTTCCAGAAAAAACGTCTAAACTGAGAAAATATTTTAGTTCATGCTTTATGAGTTTACAAGAGGAGTAAAGAAAATGAGTAGGGTGAGCTGAGATACCAACACTAAACCTTAATGAAATACCTATAGTGATTGGGGTGGTGAGAGCCCACAGGGGAGATAAAGAAGGAAAACAAAAGAAAGTCAAGAAAATGACTTTAGAAAAATGAGAGTAAATGTTACAAAAATCTAGGGAAAAAATGTTTGAAAATGAAGGGGTGATATATAGTGATACTACAAAAACCTAGGCAAAAAAAGTTTGAAGATGAAGGGTTGATATACAGTGATTACCCTTGGTGAAAACATACAAAATGACCTCAGCAAATATTCTCTTGAACTTGACAGGATGATCTTTGAGAAAAAAGTGTCCAGAAAATGATGGGAAAGAATACCAAATTGCGAGATAAGAAAAAGGTGAAAAGAAAAAAGAGGAAGCAGAAAAGGAGCAATGCAGAAGAAGAGGGTATCATTAAGTCAATGAAAAGCAGTTATTGATACAGAGTTGCTCCTTAAACAGAAAGTCAAATAAATGATCTGACATATCCTTTCATCTTTGGGGAATCTCAACTATTCACCACTAAGGTAGAGCAAACAAAAAATGAAAAATAACTGCACTTCGAAAATAGTTATATAAAGCTGACCTGTATCAGACTCCATTTTATAAACTATGGTATATTACAGAACAATGTGCTGATTTATCCATTTCTCCATTTAAAAAATACAAACTTGAAATTTACCACCATTTTACAGTAAAACTATAACCTAGAATTTCTCTTCTTTCAAAGGGTTATTTGAAACAAGCATTTTCAGAAAACAGTTCAGTTCAAAAATTATATGCATATTATTATATTTACATTTTTATGTTCAGTATGAACAGTAAGCATAAGAAAATATTCTAATACTAGGCCACGCACAGTGGCTCACACCTGTAATCTCAGCACTTTGGGAGGCCAAAGTGGGCAGATCACCTGAGGTCAGGGGTTCGAGACTAGCTAGGACAACATGGCGAAACCCCGTCTCTACTAAATATACAAATATTAGCTGGGCATGGTGGCGCATGCCTGTAGTCCCAGCTACTCAGGAGGCTGAGGCCAGAGACTCACTTGAACCCGGGAGGTGGAGGGTGCAGTGAGCTGAGATCATGCCATTGCACTCCAGCCTGGGTGACAGAGCAAGATTCCATTTCAAAAAAAAAAAAAGAAAAGAAAATATTCTAATACTAAAGATATTTTTTAAAGTTCAAATAAAATGATCATTAAAGGAAATATATGAGAATCTTTTAATCACACTGAGTACCAGGAAGAAATATCAATGAAATATTCATTCTTTAATATTATCAGACGTAAACCAATGTTCATAAATGTAACGAAACAAGAGACTGTAGTAAAAAATATGTAAGAGATTCTCACTGAATGGAAAAGGAAAACAAAGTACTGACTAAAGAGCAAGAGCACTCATAAAAATAAGCAATCCTATTTTTTAGTTGATTTAGGCATCCAAATCAACAAATAAAGACCAGCATCTGCCAGTTTCATGTTGATTTTTCTTAAAAATTCACAGTGTAACATTAAATTCACAGCCACAGAAATCAAATCAAATCACTACTAGAATCCGTACTTGGCCATGTTAACTAAAAGCTGTTTTTCCTTCTGGGATTTTACTCCAGGTTTGAGGTGGAATTCAAAGGAAAACATAAGATTTTGTGAAAAGTCTGATATAACTGCAAAAGGCAGTCTTCTCCACAACTGCTACCTCTTACAACCAGCAGATGGTGCCCTCCATAAAGACAACTCTTTAGTACACAATAATTAAACAGTCTAAAAAGTTAGGCTTATTCTTGTTGAGGGACAACCAAAAATCTAATGGGAGTTTTTCCTAAGAGACAAGAGACTAAGTAAATTATGCTATTCTCCTCTAAGCATATAACTTGAAGGCCATGTTTACATATTTTCCAATTGTTTAAACAAAAAGCTGCTTTTTTCAACATACAATTTTTTGACTAATCTACCATGCAACTTGAATTAATCTTTATTAATTCAAAATAAGTGTATTTATGTTATTCCTTATTTGTTCTGGTAAAACAGAGTAACGGTGAATACATTAGGAAGTTCTTTTAGAAACTGGACCCTTTCTCTGAATATATATTTTTCCTAATGTTTATTTGTAAAGGGCAAACATGGTCACTTGCCTATATCATTTTTTAAGGACCATCAATGCTATGGAAGACAGTAAAGTTTAACTGGCTCAAACAGAAAAGGAGCCCCAGGCCCTGGAATATCTCAACCTGCATCAGTTTCTAACAGGACAGAAAGTGTTCTGTTAAATCTCTTTAAAGTAATTATTGTATATTAATAGTGATAATATCTCTCATTTATTGAATGATTAGTATTTCTCTGGTCAGTAGTCAACTCAATATCCCATTGTGGGGGGTGGGGGAACGGATAAAATTACAAATTTTTCTATTCACGTTAAATCTCCAAAACACATTCTTGCACAACGCCCCCCCCACCCCCCACTTAGACTGCTGCCTCTTCATTGAGAAAACAGAAGCACCATCAAACAGAAACTTCCTCAGCCTCTTATCACCCAATTTACATGCCTATGTACATTTGCACCCATTCCCTCCCTTCTCTCCTTCCCCCTTCCTTCCTTCCCTCTTTCCTAATACCACAAAGGAAATAGCCCTCCTTACATCAAAACACTAGCCCCTTCATAAGCACGCAAAATCCCATCCTCTGCTCAGAGACTTTTATTTGATTAGTTATCTCCTCTTTCCCCTGTACCAGCACCCTCTATGTCTACTAGATACTTTCTCTCAGCATTCAAATATATTCTGTTATTGGATGGATGGAAGGCATTCAGGCAGAAAGGGAAAGAAAATACAACATACCTGCTTAGACTACAAATACCTCCCCGGCCTCAGCTATTGTCCTCTATCCCAAATTACCTTCACAGAGTAATTACTCTCAAAGAGTAATCTATACTATCTACTTTCAATTCCCATTCACTATTCATACTAATCTAGTCTAGCTTCCAAACAGTTCCCCACCCCCACACTCCGCCCCAAAAAATGCTTTTGCTGCAGTCACTGTAGCAGATTGCAAAAAATGACAACAAATTTTTCCATTCCTTCTATCTACACCCTTACAATGTGACTTTGTTGCTCCTCCCATCAAGAAATAAAAGTGTTTTTTCAGACCTAGAATCTGAGATGGCATTATGACTCTTTTGGGCAATGGGACATTGAGAAGTTTAGTGTTTGTGCTCTGGGTTAGCTTACCTACTGCTCTTGGAATTCTGCTATGGAGATGTCGGCAAGTCCAAGCTACCCCAATGGAATATTAGAACGTATACGTACAGAGGCACACTGTCCGAGCCATGGTCATCATGAACAAGCCAGCCCTAGCCAAATCACCAGGTGACCACAGAGGCGTATCTGTAGATGCATAAGCAACCCCAGATAAAATCAGCTAAGCCTCGCCCAATCAGTAGAACCACCCAGGTAAGCCAAACCCAAATTGCCAATATACACAATTGGGAACAGTTGTTTTCAGTAATTAAGTCTTCGGGTGATTTGTTATGCAGTAAAAGCTAACTAAAAGTCATCAGTTGACCTCTAGGTTGCCAATCAAGTGAACACTTTTCTAACCCTTATTTTATTCATCTCAGCAGTATGATATACAATTGACCACTGCCTCTTCCTTGAAACATTACTTCCTTTTGTTTCTACTAGTAACACTTTGCCTTTTCCTGATTTTTTTCCTACCTTACTGGTTATTCCTGTCTCCTTTGTAGACTTCTCTTCTACTCAATCCCCAAATATCAGTAACTCATCAGAGCTCAATTCTCTTTTTACTGTTTATGTTTTTCTCCCAAGGCTATTGCCCTAAGCTTTAATACCTACTCCATAAAGACCTCTCTTTTCAACTCTAGTCCGCATATACAACTGTCTACTTAACATTTCCACTTGGGTATTCTCAAAGATACTGTCAACTCAAGATACTCTAAACAAAATGTCTCCCAATTTTTTTCTCCCTCCAAAAAAAATCCTCATTCTTCATTCCTTTCCCTCTCCAGTGTGTGTTGCCTTCATGTACCCATTTCTTCCTCACAGTTTTCTGGGAATGAAGCTTGGCAATTCCCTTTCAACATTTACAATCAACAATCAAGTCCTGTAAATGCTACCATGCAAAATGTAAATGAAATCAATCCTTATTTAGCCATTACTTCACCACAACACAAATCTATGCCACATCCAATTCATTCTTCAGAGAGCAACCAGAATGATCTTAAGAAGCTAATCTCTTCATATCACTGCTTTACTTAGAATTCTTAAATAAGTTCCCACTGCCCTTCGAATAAGTTCCAAATATACTAATCTGACCATTTGCTCATTACACTCCAGTCACATCTCTATTCCTTGAAGACACTAAACCAAGATCCTTCTGTCTCAGGGTGTGCTATTCCTTCTGCTTCAAGAAACTTTTTCTCCTCTCTAGCCCTCATGCCTGGCTAACACTGCTCTTTCAAGTCTCACCTGTCAATCAGGGAAGCTGTCCCAAATCTACTCAGTCTAAATAAAATCTCTACTACATGCTGTCACACCACCCCTACACTTTTCCTTCAAAGAATTTATCATAAATGTAAATATAAATTCTCTAATGTGTTTCCTCTTCTGAACTGCATACTATATGACAAAAGTTTAGGGATCCTAATTTGTTCACTGCTACACACCTAATGCATAACACAATGCTGGTTAAAAAGCAAAAGCTGAATAAATGTTCTTACTAAGATGAACTACATAATTTGCCCATTTATAAATGGGAAAACTGAGGTTCAAAGAGGTTAAATAACTATGCTAAAGTTATCAACAACTTAACTTAAAATGAGCCACATCTGATTCCCAAAGCCTATGCCCTTAACCTAATGGTTTTCCATCTCTGGCACACTGTTGAATCCTCTAATAATCAGACCCAAACACTTCCATATTAAAAAAGCTCCATGAGGAAATTTACATACCAACTTTAGTAACAAATGCCTTACCATTACAATATAGTGCCAATTCTGTCTACTATCCCTGTACACATTTCTCATACTTTATATACGTAAGCATGGCAGCTTTAATTTTTGAAATACAGATCATGGTTTTCAAAGCTCTCTCATGCACACATTTTCCTTCAAAATTCTATGAAAGTAGGAATTATCCCTATTTTACAGAAATGAAGTTCAGAAAGCTGAGGAACTTGCATACAGTCACCCTGTAGTAAGTGGCAGAGCAATGACAAGAGGCCAAATTTTCTCGTTTTACTTCAGGCTCTTAGGGAACACTGAATTGGAAATTAAGAGTCAAAATACTAGGCCAGGCGCCGTGGCTCACGCCTGTAATCCCAGCACTTTGGGAGGCTGAGACAGGTGGATCACAAGGTCAGGAGATCTAAGACCATCCTGGCTAACATGATGAAATCCTATCTCTACTAAAAACACAAAAAATTAGCCGGGCGCGGTGGCTCCCAGCACTTTGGGAGGCTGAGACGGGCGGATCACGAGGTCAGGAGATCGAGACCATCCTGGCTAACACGGTGAAACCCCGTCTCTACTAAAAAATACAAAAAACTAGCCGGACGAGGTGGCGGGCGCCTGTAGTCCCAGCTACTTGGGAGGCTGAGGCAGGAGAATGGCGTAAACCCGGGAGGCGGAGCTTGCAGTGAGCTGAGATCCGGCCACTGCACTCCAGCCCGGGTGACAGAGCAAGACTCCGTCTCAAAAAAAAAAAAAAAACACAAAAAATTAGCCAGGCATGGTGGCAGGCGCCTGTAGTCCCAGCTACTCGGGAGGCTGAGGCAGGAGAATGGCGTGAACCCGGAAGGCGTAGCTTGCAGTGAGCAGAGATCGCGCCACTGCACACCAGCCCGGGCAACAGAGCGAGACTGTCTCAAAAAAAAAAAAAAAGAATGAGAATACTAAAAAATCAGAGCAAACTGAACAGAAACAAAAATGTTAGCCCATCCAGAAACTCAAGGGACAAAGATATTTTATAGTTTAGAAGAGTACAATGGCACTAATTAACAAGACAGGCCAGGCAGGGCACAGTGGCTCACACCTGTAATTCCAGCACTTTGGGAGGCCGAGGCAGGTGGCTCACGAGGTCAAGAAATCAAGACCATCCTAGCCAACATGGTGAAACCCCGTCTCTACTAAAAATACAAAAACTAGCTGGTG
>NW_012115766.1:1314605-1343666 GCF_000951035.1 Colobus angolensis palliatus
AAAAAAAAAAAAAGCAGTAAGAAGTATTGCTGAAGCTGTGAAGAAACTGGAACCCTCATATTTTGTGGGAATGTAAAATGCTGGAGCCATTTTTGGAAAATGTTTCACAGTATCTTAAAAGGTTAAATGTTGGCTGGGCGCAGTGGCTCACACCTGTAATTCCAACACTTTGGGAGGCTGAGGCGGGTGGATCACAAGGTCAGGAGTTAGAGACCAGCCTGGCCAAGATGGTGAAATTCCATCTCTACTAGAAATACAAAAATTAGCCAGGCGTGGTGGCGGGCGCCTGTAATCCCAGCTACTCGGGAGGCTGAGGCAAGAGAATCCCTTGAACCCTGAAGGTGGAGGTTGTGGTAAGCTGAGATGTCACCACTACACTCTAGCCTGGGTGACAGAGTAAGACCCTGTTCTCAAAAAAAAAATTTTAATGTAAATTTACCATATGACCTAGCAATTCCCCCTTCTAGGTGTCCATCCAAGAGAAAACCTATATCCACACAAAGACTTTTACCAGAATATTTATAGCAGTATTCATAATGCGCAAAAAGTATAAACAATCCAAATATCTATTAACTGGTGAATGGATAAACAAAATGATACTAATTGAAATAAAAAGGAAAAAAGCACTGAAACAAAAGTGAATCAACTAGATTCTGTGCATGTACATATACATGTGCACATATTGCCGAAGGTGTTACAAAAGAAATCGGGACCAGTTAATCTAAGGCTTTAAGTCTCTGATAAGGAGTTTGGTCATTATCATATAAGGCAGTTGCCATTTATTTTTCTTTCTTTTCTAAGAAATTTACAAAGCAATGAGATTTATATTTTAGAAAGAGAACTTCCAAAGACAAAGACATACCAGCAAGAACACAGGAAGACTGCGGGAATCTATGAGGGACTGCAAGAGGCTCACTGAAGCAGTAACAGGAAGCTCTGAACAATTGGAAGATAACACAAAAGTATTTGAAGAGAGAATATAGTAGAAAACAGGAGAGAAGTATATAGTTTAGTAGGAGAAAGAGGTTGAGACAGAAATCCAGGAGGCACTGCATAACACTACATTGTATCTTTTTAAGATGACAATAAAATGGGCATAAAAGGACTGATACCTAAGGACCCAATGTACCATACTGTATACAGGGCAAATGAGAGTACAATTGTTAATTCTACCTAATTAAAGTAACATAGTATCCATAATGATAAATATTTAACAAATCTGCTTACAAAGTCATGTACCTTGTAGATAAAATAATAATGAGTAAACTGGGGAAGGGGTTATAAGAAAAATTAGGATGTCAAGTCGACCAAAAAGTTTAATTTGGTAAGTTTCTCAATAAATTTCCCTATAATGGGAAAAGCTTAACAAAATCATTATAGTACATAAACACTTGATATATTCCTCAAAGACATTAGTTTTGAGGGAAGGCATATGGATTAATATTACTAAATCTAATCTAAACCTAGTCTCACTGATTACATCTACCTTATATGCTTCCTGGCTAAAATCAACAACTTTGTTTGTGACACTGTTGTTCAAACACGGATAGCTGGTTGTGTTTTTGTTTCCTTAAATAGTTTTATTAAGATATAATTCACGTATCAAATAATTCATCTTTTAGAGTGTATGATTCAATAGTTTTAGATCTAATACGTTTATTTTTTGTGTAAAAATATATGTAATATAAAATCTACCATTTTTAAGTGTACAATTGAGTGACATTACTTACATTTACAATATTGTGCAACCACTACCATTTCCAAAACGTTTTCATCACCCAAAACAGAAAGAAACTTGTAACCATTAAGCAATAACATCCCATGCCCTCTTTTCCCCAGCCCCTAGTAACTTCTAATATACTGTCTCTACGAATTTGCCTATCCCTAAGTGCCTCATGTAGGTAGAATCACAGTATTTGTCCTTTTCCGTCAAATTTCACTGAGTATATTTTAAGGTTTATCCCTGTTATAGCACGTGTCAGAGCTTAAATTCTTTTGGGTAGCTGGGACTACAGGCATGCACCAACACGCCTGGCTAGTTTTTTGTATTTTAGTAGAGACAGGGTTTTACCATGTTGGGCAGGATGGTCTTGATCTCCGGAACTCAAGATCCGCCCGCCTCAGCCTCCCAAAGTGCTGGGATTGCAGGTATGAGCCACCATACCCGGCCCAAAGCTTCAATTATTTTTATGACTGAATATTATATGTATATACCACATTTTGTTTATCCATTCTTCTGCTGGTAGACACCTGGTTTCCATTCTTGGCTACTGTGAACAATGCTGCAATAAACACGGCTGTACAAATACCCATTTAAGTCCCTGTTCAATTCTTTACAGTATACAGTTAGCACCGGAATTGCTAAGTTTATGGTAACTTTATGTTTAGCTTTTTGAAGAACCACCAAACTTTTTCTCACAGCAGCAGCGAGCTACACCAGCAAATGAGGGCTCCAATTTTTCCACATCCTCTCCAACAGTTATTTTTAGTTTTGTTTTGTTTCTGTGTTGCCATCCTAGTAGGTGTGCAGCATAACCTCATTATGGTTTTGATTTTTATTTTCCTAATGATTAATGATGTTGAGTATCTTATGTGCTTACAGGTCATTTGTGTATCTTTGGAAAAATGTCTATTCAAGATCATTGCTCACTTTTAAATTAGGTTGTCTTTTTGTCATTGACTTGTAGGAGCTCTTTACATATTCTGGACATTAAATCCTTGTTAGAGATATGACTTGCAAAAATTTTCTTCTGTAGGTTATGTTTTTATTTTCCTGATAATGTCCTTTGATGCAGAAAAGTTTTTAATTTTTATAAAGTCCAATATATGTTTTTTATTGTTTGTGCTAATAAATTCAAGGTCATAAAATTCTACTCCCATATTTTCTTCTAAAAGTATATACGCTTAACTCTTATATTTACATTATGGATCATTTTGAGCTCATTTGTATCTGCCATGTGAAGGAGAGGTCCAACTTAATTCTTTTGCATGTGGAAATCCAGTTGTCCCAGTGTCATCTATTGAAGATTATTCTTTCCCTCTTTGTTTTTAATAAGGATATTCTGGTTCTTCCTCTAGAAATTTTGATTCAGCGAGTGTGGGGAGAAGTTTCAGATTCTGCCATTTTTAAGGAATGTCTCAGACAATTCCTATGGTCAGACAAGTTTAGAAAACAGTTTAGAATACAACTTCAGGTGCTCAATTTGTATTGCGAAGAAACCAAAGAACTTTTTTTTTCCTTAAATCCTGGCTTTGCCTTTAGATGCATATTCCTAGCCTATACTATATCCAACTGACAACTTAGGTAAGAACTCCTAATTTTCACAAAAAACTTTCAACTTTACTGCACCTTTGATCTCTAAAACATTGGGCTCTGCCAAAACAATACAATCAGACTTGCCACAATACAGACAGATCATTCATTCTTTCAACAACAAATATTTATTGAGCACCTATTATATCCCAGGTACTGTTGACTGGGGAATATAATAGTAGGAGAAAGCCAAAGATTATTGTTCTCATGGCATAGCTTATATTAAAGTTGAAGGAAAACAAACAACAAACGTCAAGTGTGTGTTAGATAACGTGAAATGTTAAGAAAAATAGGGGCCAAGCGCCATGGCTCATGCCTGTAATCCTAACATTTTCGCAGGTCAAGGCAGGTGGACTGCTTGAGCTCAGGAGTTTGAGACCAGCCTGGGCAACACAGTGAAACCCCACCACTACAAAAAATACGAAAAAAAATTAGTCCCAGATAATCAGGAGGCTGAGGTGAGAGGATCACCTGAGTCTAGGGATGTCGAGACTACAGTGAGCCACGATCCCAACACTGCACCCCAGCCTGAGCAACAGAGTGAGACCCCATCTCAAAAAAACAAAAAAAGAGTCAATAGGAGTGGCCAGGTGTGGTGGCTCATGCCTGTAATCCCAACACTTTGGGAGGCCGAAGCAGCTGGATCACTTGAGAGACAGGAGTTCGAGACCAGCCTGGCCAACAAGGTGAAACCATGTCTCCATAAAAACACTACAAAAATAAGGCGGCCATGGTGGCGCATGCCTGTAATCTCAGCTACTCGGGAGGCTGAGGCAGGAGAATGGCTTGAATCCAGGAGGCAGAGGTTACAGTGAGCTGAAATCACACCACTGCACTCCAGCCTGGACAACAGAGGGAGACTCCATCTGAGGGAAAAAAAAGAAAAGAGTAAGTAGGGGAGGGAGCTGTTTTACCTTGCAAAGACTGGAAAGGACTCTATGACCAGGTGACATTTGAGTGGAAACCTGAAAAAGAATGATGATAAACCATGCAAATACCTGAGGGAAGAATACTTAACACTGAGTGAGGCCCAGAGATTTTAACCCTTCACTATCTACTACCCAACTACTATCAAAGAAGGCCAGAGAACAATTACATTTCTGAAGGATTTTTTTTAAAGAAATCCCATTCATCACTTCCTCTAGATCAGGGCTTCTCAACCTCAGCACTCTCAGGTTTTTTGCCAAAAAGTATTTATTGCAGGTAGAGGTCAGGATGCACCTGTACATTGTAATCCCTGGGCTCTGCCACTAGACATGAGTAGCGCACACGCACCATCACCATCCCCAGCTGTGACAACCAAAAATGTCTCCAGATATTGCCAAGTGTCCCCTGCAGGGCAAAAACACCCCACACTGAGAACTACTGCTCTAGGTCTGTTCTTACACTTAGGTTCTACATAGAAAACCCATAAATGGTCTTCAGGAGGTCTATGAACCATCTATAGTCATCTAAAAGAGTATACAGAGTTTGCATGCATGTGATAATGTACATTTTTCTGGGGAGAAGGATCAGAGCTTGTGATGTATTCTCTAATGTCTACAGTCAAAAAAGAAAGTTAAGGAACACTGCTTCTAATATCTCAAGGACGTTAAAGAACACCACCTGGAAACTCCAAATCTGAGCTATGTTTGTCTTGGCCCCTACATTCACTTTCTGTTAGTTGAATGCAACTAGGTATCTTCTTTCTTTTCTTTTTGGCTTTCATTAAGTAACCCATTAAAAGCCTATAAACTGGTCACTGAATTTGCTGAAAGATGTTTTTGGAAAATCATCAACTCTGATTTTATTATCATCCATATTTAACAAATGAAGAAAACTGGGACAAGAGAAATTCGCTGATTTTGCCCAAGATCAGAAAGTTCCCAAATGGCAGAATTAGAACTACATCACACCTGCTTACATGGTTATATGGCTGGAAATGGCCAGAGAGGCACACTCAACTTCTTGGTTTATTCCAAAAATAAACTATAAAAGCACTGTAAGTAAGGTAGAAAACCAATAAATCAAAGGGCATAAGATGAATAAGAAATATCAACCATAAGATTAACATTGTCTAAGAGCTACTGAGGAGAAGTGAAGCTTTATGTGACATCTGCATCCTTGCTGAAACCTAATGGGTCAGTGGGTAATGTAATGGATGACTCTATCAAGAATAAGCACAGAAGTGAGTTTTAGTCTTTTTATTCTTCAATGCAAGCCAAAGTACAATTCAAAGTACTTAAAATATGATTCAGTAGAAAAAATGCTACAGAAATTGTAGCCAACACAAGGTATCCAAAAAGCCATTGATCTCAATGTCTGGTTTGACCTAGAAAAAAAGGAAAAGGTAAAAACAAAAAAAAAACGAACAACTCAGAGCAATGATTCTTCAAACTTATTTTAATCATGAAACACATTCTTCTAACCAAAACATTATAATAATGTGCAATATATCAAATAGGTTAAAAGAGAGCTGCTCTGGCTGAACTGAGTGATGGGTATTCCAATATCCCCAACTTCTCTTGTCAAGAAGTTTCGCAGAGAAAAATCTGAAAACCAGTGTTCTGTTAGACGTTATTGGAAATGTGAATTATTACAGCCTTTTTGAAAAGAACTGTGTTAATATCTATTAAATTTTAATGACACATTCCCTTCAACCTAGCAATACTTCTCTTCCAGTTCTCACAGGAATAAAAATGTCAATATAAATGTACTAGAATATGTATCTTAGCACTGTTTACAACAAGCGGGGAAAAAAAATCTGACATCAACAAGAGAACAGCTACATGAAGTGTGGTAAATCTTTACTATGGAATATTATGCAGTCATTACAAAGAAAAAAAAATAACAGCATTAGCCAATAATATTAATGTACTAACGAGTGGGAAAGGCTCAAGTGTGTTGTATGTGCATACGTGTGGGTTTAATAGTATTTTTTGTAAACTAAACACTACTATAACATACACCAAAAAAGTACCTATTGGGCAATAAAAAACACCCAAAAATAGATAATTAAATTAATGGGAAGTATAGAGTATAATTTTTTCTTTTTTTTCTGAGACAGAGTCTCGCTGTGTCACCCAGGCTGGAGTGCAGTGGCACGATCTCAGCTCATGCCAACCTCCACCTCCCAGGTTCAAGCAATTCTCCTTCCTCAGCCTCCCAAGTAGCTGGGATTACAGGCACCTGCCACCACATCCGGAGCTTGTATTTTTTGTAGAGAAAGTTTCACCTTAGCCAGGCTGGTCTCGAACTCCTGACCTCAAGTGATCCACTTGCCTCAGCCTCCCAAAGTGCTAGGATTACAGGCCTGAGCCACCACATCAAGCCCAAAATTACTTGTATTATTACTGCAAATATGTAAAAATGGAATATAGAAATGATTTGAGCTTGGGATGGAAGAAAGGATACATCTCTTGTAGATACGTTATTTCAAAGTATTTGTAATAAAGTATTTTTTGAAAGCAATCGTAAAAGAAAGAAAACTAATAATCTATAGGTATTATGGATTGTCTATCCTTCAAAGCTGTTCTCTATTAACATTTTTTTCCCTTAAAACTGAACTTTAAATGAAGATCCGGCAACAGATCTATTCTAGATTATATACTCTGGCAGGAGTCAAGAGAGTAAATATTCTGAAATGTCAAAAGTGCTTCTGCCTTTAACAAGAACACAATCATACAGTATCACCCTCTTTCCTCCTCCTTCTCCTCCTTCCCACTAACCTCTCTTTCTCTACCTTTTTACTTTCTCCTCCACCTCCCACTGTAACATCTTAAACGGTATGGAAGAATTAGATGACCCAACCCTCATCTCCATCCTCATCCCACCTTCCAGATCTAAAACTCTACAATTCTATTATCTTACTGTATCATGTACTTGCAGTTTTTGGCAATCTTTAATACTTATCATTCCAGCAATATTAAATATAATCTGTTCTTTACAGATTCATTAATGCAATTACTGCAAATACTAATTTGCAAATTAATTTTTCTATTTTTTCCTTCATTTTCTCAGGAAAACAAACTCACAATGCAAAGAACTGCAATACAGAAAACGGTTCTGCTAGAAAAAAGATACTTCTTTTCAACCCCCTTGCAAACATTAAAAAAAAATTAAAAACTGTCTTCCTCAAAAAGAATAAAAAACAATCCAGGAAATGAACTACATATTTTTAAAGTACCAATCAGAAATAAACTATAAAGTATATACTGTCTTGTGAGATGCAAATAACACAACAGAGCAGCTTTGTACAAATATCTGCAACTAATTCTACAAAGTTGACTCCATTTTCTCTTCCATAAAATGTAGACAGCATCCATCTGCTTAATTACTGCACAGATTGTAAAGCACTGCACCTGCAGTTACCAAACTGTAAAACAAGACATCTCAGAGCCCCCTAGATACCACAGCAAATTCACAGGCATTGGGGGATATAAGTTCTCAAGGAAAATACAGTTATTCTCAAGATCTGTCAGACACCAGGTAAGTTTACTAGCTCAAGGTAGTTCCATTTGAATATGAGATCATTGTTCTACTTTCTTTTTGAAGGTAATATATCTTTGAGAAGCTAGGTTTTGGGGCAGCTGATGTGATAAAAAGTACTAGATAGAAATCAATGGAAAACAGGAAACAAAGGTGGCAGTATTCAGTCTGATTCTAAGACTTAAGAACTTTGCATATGCCCAACAGGCACACATATCAGATAAGTAAGCATATGTCATTATTTAAGGATAAAAAGGGAATGTTTTTATTTGATTGAACATATAATTCTTAAACCATAAATACTTATTAGGCTACTTGTAGCTAACTAAAACAGAACTGTTACATATTCTATTCTGGCTCCATGGAAAAATGATGAGACGCTAAGGACACCATGAATAGAATATTTAGGAATGCCTCACTGTACATTTATAAGGGATTCTCATAGATGTCTGTAAGTTGCACAATTGTAAAACACCTTTACTCTTTCTTCACTGCAGACAAGGCAAAGAAAATAAAAAAACCATCGAGACTGAAAACATGCCAAAAATGAGTAGGATGGTGACAGGAGGCTCCTCATTACATTTGTTCTAGAAAAGCAGGAGGCAAAACCAAAGACTGACTACAATAATTAAAGAAGAAAAAATTCCCAAACGTTGTCTATTTAATGGTTTATTTAAAGACAAGGTCGAATTCAGCCTTAAAGCCTTGATTATCTAACAATGGTTTTCCAATACACTTTAGCAAATGAGCACTCTTTTCAAGCCAAATCTCTCCTAAATTCTAAGTTACAAAATACAGAAAAAGCAAAGTTCTGTTTGTAGTTGAGGAAGAACACAGGACCACAGTCTGGCTTATCTCCCTCCACACCTGTAACTGCATTCACAGGGTCCTCTAGCCCTTCAACAATTCAGTAGGAAAGGGATTATGGGTGCCCCGGACCTTCAAAGCAGCTCAGTTTTACAAAACATCTCACTTGAATACTGGTCTGGAGCTGGATGCAGTGGATCACGCCTGTAATCCCAGCACCTTGGGAGGCCCAGGCAGACAGATCACTCGGGCTCAGGAGCTCAAGACCAGACTGGCCAACATGGCAAAACCCCATCTCTACTAAAAACACAAAAATTAGCCAGGTGTTGGTGGTGCATGCCTGTGATCCCAGCTACTCTGGAGGCTGAGGCACAAGAATCACTTGAATCGAGGAGGCGGAGGCTGCAGTTGAGCGAAGTATCTTCCCCACTGCACTCCAGCCTGGGCAACAGAGCGAGACCCTGTCTCATTAAAAAAAAAAAAAAAAAAGAATACTGGTCTGGGCTACAATTCACAGACTAAAAGCTAGGACAATGCATTTCAAACTTTTTTTTTTTTTTTTTACTGCAGCACAACATGGTACATAAATACACTGGGGAAAAAAATGTCTCACTAAACAACATCCTTCTTGTGTATACTTCATTCTGAGGTTTTCTACTTTACTTAAAACCTGATTTACAAACTCTAATCTAAGAAATTATCTCAATAACTTCTCAAAATACCTGAAATTAATTAAAATAAAATGAAATTCCACTTATACATAAAACCCCATCAGGATAAATCAACAAGTACATCAGGAGACTCAAATAGTTCAAAAGAGGTACACAAACTGAGAATCACAACAGGTACATAAAATTAAACATTAATACAGAAAAACACAAAAGAATTTTTTTTAATTTTTAGTGCTGTCACAATGAAATGTGCAGAGATTTGTATATGTAAAACTAAAATAGGTTAGCCAGGCATGGTGGTGCACACCTATAGTCCCAACTACTCGGGAGGCTGAGATGGGAGGATCAGGAGTTTAAGGCTGCAGACAGTTATGATCTCATCACCTCACACCCTGTAGTCCCAACTACTCAGAAGGCTCAGGTGGGAGGATCGCTTGAGCCCAGGAGGTCAAGGCTGCAGTGAGCTGTGAACATGCCACTGCATTCTAGCCTGCGCTACAGAGTGAGATCTTGTCTCAAAATGAATGAATAAATGAATGAGCAAATGAATTAAAAGATACAGCTTAAAAATTGAACATCCATTTCCAGTAATATATATATTAATACTATATATCCTGAAACGCCCAATAAATCCAGCAGAAAGCTGTTATTACATTGCTGAGCTCAAAGAAGTAAGGAAAATCTACAAGAACCTACCCATACCCAACCTTCATTTCCACACTCACCATCTGTCTCTCATCTGCACAAAAAAAAGGGTAAACTGAAACCCAAACAGTAAGTAGTATGCACTTGGAGATGCAAAAGGGCAAAGGTGCATATCAGCATTTGCCCTTTTGCCAATTAAGCTTGGACTCTACAAAGTTCTCAGGTAGATGACAAATCCTATTTCTCAGTAGAAGCAAACACAAATCTTCTGTGGAGTTAAAAAAAATTCTCAATTTAGGCACCAAAATTTTCCACGTATCAAGCTCAACAAAATATGAGTCCTTTCCCAAGGACTAACAAACACATAAGAAAAGCAAACACCAACAGTGATTCATGCCCCAATGAATTCAGATGTTGAAATTTCATTGTCAAAATATAAAATATGAATGTTTAAAGAAACTTTTAAAATTGAAATCACAAAATCAGCAAGCAACAAGAGGCTGCTGAAAATAACATGAGAATGAACAGTAACAAATACTTTAATGAAAAGTAATTGTTGATTTCAAAACCTCAATGGACAGGTTAAGCACATTAAACATGCCTAGAGTTTTACAAAAATTAGTAACTGAAGAAACTACCCAAAATTGCAGGGCCAAGAGACAAACAGATGAAAAATGTTTAATGAAATTAGGAGATGCTGGAGGACAGAAAGACAACTTTGAAATCTTAGTAAGAGAAAATAAAGAAAAAGAAACTCTAAACATGAAAGCGAAATATAAATACATAGTATCATGTATAACTTGGGGGATAAAAAGCAGAATAAAATGCTAGGCAACATCAACATGGAAGTTGGAAGGGGAATATTGACCAGATTGGTAAAAGGGCCTTTGTGTCAATTTTGCAAAGGGCTAAGGGAATTAAGCACACAAGGCAAAATTTCAAGTGTAACAATTTTTTTATAAAAATAAAAAAAATAAAAAATAAAAAAACGGAATAGCCTGGCCAACATGGTGAAACACCATCACTACTAAAAACACAAAAATTAGCTGGGCGTGGTGGCACACGTCTGTATTTCCAGCTACTTGGGAGGCTGAGGCAGGAGAATCACTTGAACCTGGGAGGTGGAGGCTGCAGTAAGCCAAGATCACGCCACTGCACTCCAGCCTGGAGGGAGAGCCAGACTCTGTCTTAACAACAACAACAACAACAAAAGAAAAAAGGAAGAAATAGATTATAAACTGTAATTTCCCTAACAGAAAGAAAAAAGAAATGGATCGTGGAAGAATGAAAGTAACTAAACTTTTTTAAAAAAATAGAAAATAAATAAATAAATAAAATGCAAGCAAAGAAAAGGGAAAAATAAGGCAAAAAGAAAATGAAATTTATAACAACAAGAAAGGTGGGTATAAGACCTCCCTTGCAAAATTATAACAGTGAGAGAAATCTAACATAACTGACTCCATCTTGCTTCTAACCTCACAAGCTAATTGCCTTTGCTTATTCCTATACAGAGGTCAGGCTAACAATGTTACTATGTTTATAGTTTATATATAGTTCAAGCAAGGAGGGTAACAGTCCCTTCCCAAGACTAATCCACCCCTCCTTGTTGATGGACTAAAACCAACTTTGTGTAACAAACACAAGGCCACAAGCTTAGGATTATAGTAGGGGCCTCAATTCTACTAAGATATAGGCATAAACAGTAACCAGTCATTGTTCCCTAACCCCCTTTTTTATAATTACTTGCTGATCAGGAATCATGTAGCCAGTGGTCCAAGATGTGTAACTTCTCCAATTGTTCTTAGAGATAACATCACTACTATGAAACCTAAAACTAGTATTTGAGATATTTTTCAAACTTTGCATTCTGTTCTACCAACTGATGCCACGCAGACCAGCGACTCATACCAAGAAAATGACTCAACTGGTCCTGTAACCCTCACCCAGGAACTGATTCAGCACACGAAAACAGTTGACATCCCTGTGATTTCATTTCCAACCCAACCAGACAGCAGAATTCATTCCCTAAACCCCTGCCTGCCTGCCAAACCCCTAGCCTCCAAATTCTTGGCAAGGCAGATTTAAGAACTATCTCCCATTCTCCTCACTCAGCTGCCTTGCAACTAAATTCTTTCTCTGCTGCAATACCTGTTGGCTCAGTGTACTGGCTTTATCTGTGCAGCAGGCAAGAACCTGAATGGGCTGTAACAGGCACCTACACTCTTATCACACCGAACAAATTTTTAAAAACAAAGAATTATAACACATACAGAAGCCATCACAAAATGATTAAAAGATTCAAATTATCAGAAAAAAATTAATTTATATTAACTATTATTAAACAATATGAAAATAATAAAAACTGATAGACCTGGAGGGATAAACCAACAGGTCCACTGGCACAGTACAAGAGTTTTAACACACTTTTCCACTACTGATAGATTATATACTACAAAAACTAGTAAAGACATAGAAGACTTAAACAAGGTAATGAACAAGTTTTGTTGGTCATTTATAGAACTTTGTACCCTTACACAGTCTTTTTAAGTACACATATAACATCTACAAAAACTAATGACTATCTAGTACATAACGCATGTCTCAACAAATTCAAACTAATCCAAATCTCACCCATCACATATTCCTTACTAAAATGTAATTGTCAGTTAAAAAAAAAAAAGTCATTTCGCTATGTTAGGAAATGTAAAAATATGCAAATAATTATAATTGAGTAGTAAAGAAAATAATACATACAAAACTTGTAGAAATTAGGAAACGTGGTATAGTAAGGGAAATATATAGCCTTAAATATTTATACTGAAAAGAAGAAAGTTTAATACAAATAAGCTAAGCACCAAACTTAAGCCAGGAAAAGAAATTAAGAATAAAATGAGAATGAATTCAAAGAAGAGAGAAAGAAGATTTAAAAAGAGCAGAAATTAGTTAATTAAATAAGAGAATGCATCTAAATAGCCCAAAATTAGCAAGTCTCTAGTGAGGCTGATCTAGAAAAAAAAAAAAAAAAGATTAACATCAGGGAAAAAAAATGAGATGTTAAATACAGAGATTAAAAGAAATACTGAAAGAATGATAAAGAGTAGTTAAAACCAGAGATTGGCAAACTTTTTCTTAAAAGACCAGACAGTAAATGTTTTTGGCTTGGGGCTCGTACCTTCTGTCATAACTACTCATCTCTGCATTTATAGCACTAAAGCAACCACTCAATCTGATTAGGTGTGGCTATATTCCAGTAAGATTTTATTTAGAAAAAGAGGCAGGCAGCCTGTGACAGGCCATAGTTTACTGAGTCCTGCTTTATGCCAATAAACTTGCTATTTTAGATGATATTTCCTAGAAAAAATATAATTAACAAAAAATTATTCAAGAAGAAATTTGAAACCTGAATAGAGCAGTAATCATTAAAGAAACTAAGTTAAAATCTTCCCAAAAAGAAACATCAGGCTTGATGAGCTGTTTCAAATTTTGGAAGAACAGAACTGTCTCCACCTTATACAAATGATTCCATAACACGCAAAACAAAGAGAATACTTTCCACCTTCTCTTTTTTTTGAGACAAGGTCTGGCTCTGTCGCCCAGGCTGGAGCGCAACAGCAAAATATTGGCTCACTGCAACCTCCGCCTCCCAGGCTCAAGCAATCGTCCCACCTCAGCCTCCAGGGTAGCTGGGATTGCTACAGGAACACACCACCAGGCCCAGCTAATTTTTTTATTTTTTGTAGGGACGAAATTTTGCCATATTGCCCAGGCTGCTCTTGAACTCCTGAGCTCAAGTGATCTGCCTGCCTCGGCCTCCCAGAGTGCTGGGGATTACAGGCGAGAGCCACCGCACCCAGCCATTCCGTCTCTTGAAACAAGTAAAAGTTTGACACGAAAACACATAAACATACGTAATTAGATTAGCCAGATAACTTCAGCAATGTATTTAAAAAGACAACTGTACCACAGCACTAACAGAATTTTCCACGATAATGGAAATGTTCTGTAATTTCTGTTTTTCCAATATTATAGACATAACCACAATTAGTACTTGAAATGTAGCTAGGCTAGTGGTTACTATGTTGGCCAGTGTAGCCATATCACACAACCAAGCTTGGTTTATTCTAATAATGCAAGGTTGGTTTACTATCAGAAAAAATTTATTATCATTCACCACACCACCAGAAAGAAGAAAACTATGTCAACAAATGTAGAAAACAGTACCCATTTGTTAAAAAACAACAATAAAAGAAAATGTTTACCTGACAAAGGTTATCTACCCAAAGCTAACATCAAACATCATTCTTTTTTTTTTTTTTTGAGATGGAGTCTTGCTCTGTCGCCCGGGGCTGGAGTGCAGTGGCCAGATCTCAGCTCACTGCAAGCTCTGCCTCCCAGGTTTACGCCATTCTCCTGCCTCAGCCTCCAAGTAGCTGGGACTACAGGCGCCCGCCACCTCGCCCGGCTAGTTTTTTTGTATTTTTTAGTAAAGACGGGGTTTCACCATGTTAGCCAGGATGGTCTCGATCTCCTGACCTCGTGATCCGCCCGTCTCGGCCTCCCAAAGTGCTGGGATTACAGGCTTGAGCCACCGCGCCCGGCCTCAAACATCATTCTTAATGTTGAAACACATCAAGTACTTCCTCTAAAGCCAGAAACAATCAGAATCCCGTCATCACTACCACTTTTTAGAAGTTACCAAAGGACCATCAATGGTCAGCACACTAAGAAAAGAAAAAGAAATCAACGACATAAGGACTGGAAAGAAATTACAGTCGCATTACTTGCAGGAGATAGTACTGTCTATACAAAAACTCAAAAAATTAGTATTGTGAAAATTAAAACTTAGCAAGGTGGACAAAAAAATCTGTTTCAGGCGGGCGTGGTGGCTCAAGCCTGTAATCCCAGTACTTTGGGAGGCCGAGATGGGCGGACCATGAAGTCAGGAGATCAAGACCATCCTGGTTAACACGGTGAAACCCCGTCTCTACTAAAAAAATACAAAAAACTAGCCCGGCATGGTGGTGGGCACCTGTAGTCCCAGCTACTCGGGAGGCTGAGGCAGGAGAATGGCGTAAACCCGGGAGGCGGAGCTTGCAGTGAGTTGAGATCCGGCCACTGCACTCCAGCCTGGGCGACAGAGCGAGACTCTGTCTCAAAAAAAAAAAAAAAAAAAATATCTGTTTCATTTCCATATATCAGCCAAAGCAGCTGAAAATGTAATTTTAAACCAAAAAGTTTATTATAAGATACATTTTAAAAATCTAACCAGGGCCGGGCACATTGGCTCATGACTGTAATCCAAGCACTTTGGGAGGCTGAGGCAGGTGGATCACCTGAGGTCACAAGTTCAAAACCAGCCTGGCCAACATGATGAAACACTGTCTCTACTAAAAATACAAAAATTGGCTGGGTGTGGTTGCGGGCCCTGTAATCCCAGCTACTAGGGAGGCTGAGGCAGGAGAATCACTTGAACTCAGGAGGCAGAGGCTGCAGTGAGCCAAGACCACACCATTGCACTCCAGCCTAGACAACGAGAGCAAAACTCCATCTCAAAAAAAAAAAAAAAAATTTAACCAAAGATGTCGCAGACCTATGTGGAGAAAATTACTATATTCTGGGTGCCATGTAACAATTTCAGTCAACAACAAACCATATATAATGGTGGTCTCATAAGATTATAATAGAGCTGGAAAATTCCTATCATCTTGTGACATCATAAAACATCATGATATCATACTTTTTTTGAAATAAATTTAACATAGCCTAATTGTACAGTGTTTATGAAATCTACGGTAGTGTACAGTAATGTCCTAGGCCTTCACATTCGCTCACCACTCACTCACTGACTCACCCAAAGAAATTTCTAGTCCTGCAAGTTCCATTCATAGTAAGTACTCTACATTTATCTTTTATATCATATTTTTACTGTACCTTTTGTATGTTTAGATATGCAAATACCACTGTGTTACAATTGCCTATGGTACTCAGAACAGTAACATGCTGTACAGATTTGTGGTTTAGGAACAACAGGCTACACCATATAGCCTATGTACACTCTACCATGTTCACATAGTGAATAAACTGCCTAACGAAGCATTTCTCAGAATGTACCCCTGTTGTTAAGTGACATGTAACTCTATGTTTATATCATAAAGATGCTCAATACCATAAAGATGTCAACTCTCCCCCAACAGAGTACCTCAAAGACCTTAGCACCAAATTTTTACATCACTTGGACATGCAAAGAGCCAAACAACTTCTGAAATACAGGGTAGGGGATTTGCCCTGCCAGACAGTCAGATTTGTATAAAGCTATAATAATTAAGGAAGTGTGGTATGACAGTGAAGACAATTAGGCTGCAAAACAGAACTGAGTCCAGAAACAGATTCACACGTATATGGAAACTTGATTATGAGAGTTCATTCTGCACATCACTGCAGAAAAGATGGACTCTAAAGAATGAGGTTGTGAAAACTATCCATACAGCAAAAAGTACAATCCCTGTTCCACTACTGGTGGGGAAAAAAGAAAAAAAGCAACCCCAGTGGACTAAAATGAAAGACAAAGCTTTAAAACAGGAGACTATTTTAATTACCCAAGTTTGAAGAGATGACTTCTTAAAAAAAGTAAATATAAATAAATACATGAATGCCCATATAAACCATAAAAGACCTCACTACATTAAGACTGTTTTTCACAAGACACCAAAAAAAGTAAAACTATTAACTTCAACAAGGGAGAAGGTACATGAGGGATATGTTCCAAGACTACCAGTGGATGCCCGAAACATACAGTACTGAATCCTATATACACAGTTGGTTTTTTATACATATACAGTAATGGGCCAGTAGTATTACACTGGACGGGTAACTGGACAAAGGAATAATTCACACCCTGGACAGGATGGAGCAGAATGGCACGTGATTTCATCATACCACTCAGAACAGTGGGCAGCTTAGAACAAGAATTGTTTAATTATAACAATTTTCCACTTAGTATTTTCAGACCATGGTTGACCACAGGTAACTGAAATCATTGAAAACAAAATCTCAGGTAGGACTATTGTATCTGCAACTCACAAAACTGATTTTTTTTTTTAAGTTAGTGAATTCAAGTTAGTAGAATATATCCCCTCCAAAATTCTGGTGTTGAAACTTAACAACCAATGTTGTAGTAGTATTGAGAGGCTGGGGCCTGAGTGCTTAGGCCACAAGGTCTCCTCCCTTACGAATGGGATTAGGTCCTTAAAAAAGCGGCTCCTAGCAGCCAGCGTTTGGCTATCTGGCCCTTCCACCTTCCTTCCACCATATGAGAACACAGCATTATTCACCTCTGGAGGATGCAGCCCTTACCAGACTACACAATCTGCTGCTGCCTTCATCTTGGACTTCCCAGCCTCCAAAACTGTGAGAAATACATTTCTGCTTTTTATAAAAAATTACCTAGCCTTAGGTATTTTGTTAAAGCAGCACCATGGGACTAAGTCAGTAGCCAGAATATATAAAGCACATACATAATGATGAAAAACACAACCCAACAGTAAGAATGGCACACTGCAAAAGCAGAAATATCCGATAAACACCTGACATGTTGTACCCCTCTCATTTGTAATGAAAATAATACAAATTAGGACCACAATGAGGATTTCACACCCACTGAATTAGCAAAAACTGAAACAGATAATGCCATTACTAAGCCAGATACCAGCAAGGGAAGCAGAAATGCCACAGCCGGTTTAAACTACTCTTATTTAACCCCAGCCTCCTCTGAAGCAAACTGGCCCTGAATACCTGTAAAAAATCTGAGTTATATTTGCAAGAAACAAGTGGGAGAATAGCTATTAAATTAAAAAACAAAACAAAAAAAAAAAACAGGATTTGCCACAGTGGTCTCTTCCTTTCCAATACTTACATATCTTATTTATGTCATATTTTTCTATTCCCAAGATATCCAAAACAGTATATGTTGTAGATATGTATGTGGCTACCTCTCCCACAACCATTACACCTCTCTCTGATAATGTAACTACAATAAATTTAGGGAAGTACTAACAAGCAACTCTGTAAGTCGTGCTAACCGGTAGCCAAGACAGGATAATTTCATCGCCCTAAATTATATTAAATAAATGGCTTAGGATAAAACAGATTTAAGCTGATTGGGATAAGGCAATTCTTCTAGCCAGAGGTTATTTATTCAGAGGTGGTCTGACCGTAGCTCAGAAATTTGTTTTGGATGAGACATGTAATATGGACGCAATTTCACTGTCTCACTACTGGGAGAGCTCTCTTTTGCACATGAGTTCTCTACGCAAAGACTGCCAACGTCAGAGAAACTATTAATAGATGAATTACAATAATAGGTAAAAGAAGAAAATGCACAGGATCATCTAAACTGTTTATTATTCCTGACTTTAATCCCTCAGAGAAAATCAGGAAGAGAAGGAAAATTCTTCATTATGATAAATAGTACTTTTCAGATATAAAGAGTAAACTTACAAACACTATGGCGTTTCCACTAGGACAACTAAAAAATAAGAGTGCTCGCAATACGTTAGGATTCTTGAATTGTTAAGGAACAAAATTCTGCAGTTCAACTAACTTCAACAAAATTTAAAAAAAAAAAGGCTATATTGTCTCCGGTAAATAAATAATCCCAAGGTAGAGAAGGCTTCTGCATGGTTCCAACAATGTTCCTGGCCCCATTTCTGTCCAGTTCCCTTGGATTAGATATCAGGCAATGGCAACTTGGGCTACATTTTTTTGTATTTATATGCAGAGGTAGGCAAAACAGCAAAATACTGAAAATACCCACATGCCCTTCAATAGAAAAGTTACATATTTCTTGGTAACATCATAAAATGATGAAGCATTTTATGTGCTGGCTCAAAGTCCAAAATGCATCACTAAATTGAAAAGGCAAAATAGTATCCATAGTATAATCCCATTTGTGTTTTTAAAGTATAAAAAAATTTTAAAGAGAAGGGAGGGGCCAGGCACAGTGGCTCACGCCTGTAATCCCAGCACTTTGGGAGGTCAAGGCGGCTGGATCGCCTGAGCTCAGGAGTTCGAGATCAGCCTGGCCAACATAGTGAAACCCCATCTCTACCAAAAATACAAACAAGTAGCTGGGTGTGGTGGTGGGCAGCTGTAATCCCAGCTACTAGGGAGGCTGAGGCAGGAGAATCACTTGAACCCAGGAGGCAGAGTTGCCAGTGAGCCAATATCGCATCATTGCACCCCAGCCTGGGCAACAAGAGTGAAACTCCGTCTCAAAAAAAAAAAAAAATTTTTTTCAATGCTTTTACGTTTGTAAAATAAACCTGGCAATAAGTAGTATCTACTTTGCCTGGTTCACAGAGTATAAAAAATTATTAGACAAATATTTGAGACAGATGAGTAAACTATTAAAAATCCAATGTGGACCGGGCCCAGTGGCTCACGCCTGTAATCCCAGCACTTTGCGAGGCCAAGGCAGGCAGATCACTTGAGGTCAGGAGTTCAAGGCCAGCCTGGTCAACATGGTGAAACCCCTTCTCTACTAAAAATACAAAAATTAGCCAGGCATGGTTGCAGGTGCCTGTAATCCCAGCTACTCTAGAGGCTGAGGCATGAGAATCGCCTGAACCTAGGAGGCGGAGGTTGCAGTGAGCTGACATCACACCACTGCACTCCAGCCTGGGTGACAGAGTGAGACTCCGCCTCAAAAAAAAAAACTCCAATGTGAATCCCAGCTGATTTTCTTGCCGAAACAGACAAGCTCATCCTAAAATTCACATGGAAATTCAAGGAACCCAAAATAGCCAAATGAAACTTGAGAAAAAAATCAAAAGTTGGAGGGTTCACACTTCCCAATTTCATAACATACCCCAAAGCTACATTAACTAAGACAGTACAGTACTGGCACAATGAGATACACACCAACGGAATAAAACAGATAGCCTAGAAATAAACTCTCATATTTACAATCAATTGATTTTCCAAGGATGCCAAGCCAATTTAATGGGAAAAGAACAGTCTTTTCAACAAATGGTGACAGAACAGGTTATCAACACGCAAAAGAATGAATGAATGTGCACACCTACTTCATACCATATACAAAAATTAACTCAAAACAGACCAAATACCTAAATATAAGAGCTAAAACTATAAAATTCTTAGAGGGAAAAAAAGAGATTTATATCCTTACAACCCCAGATTAGACAGTACTTTCTTAGATATGACACCAAAAGCATAAATAATAACAGCAAAAACAGGTTAAATAGACATGATTAAAACTTACAACTTTGGCCGGGCGCGGTGGCTCAAGCCTGTAATCCCAGCACTTTGGGAGGCCGAGACAGGCGGATCACGAGGTCAGGAGATCAAGACCATCCTGGCTAACACGGTGAAACCCCGTCTCTACTAAAAAATACAAAAAAACTAGCCGGGCGAGGTGGCGGGCGCCTGTAGTCCCAGCTACTCGGGAGGCTGAGGCAGGAGAATGGTGTAAACCCGGGAGGCGGAGCTTGCAGTGAGCTGAGATCCGGCCACTGCACTCCAGCCCAGGCGACAGAGCAAGACTCCATCTCAAAAAAAAAAAAAAAACAAAAAACTTACAACTTTTGTGCTTCAGAAGCTACCATCAACAAAGTAAAAAGACAATTCACAGAATGGGAAAACATTCATACACATCATATATAAAGCATTATTACAACTGAATAGTAAAAAGATTACCCAATTTAAAAATGGGCAAAGGATCTAAATAGACAGTTTTCCAAAGCAGATATACAAATAGCCAATACACAAATAAAAAGATGCTCAGTATCATTAATCATCAGGAAATGCAAATCAAAACCACAATGAGATACCAGTTTACACCCACCGCAATGGCTATAATCAAGATGACAGATAATAATAAGTATGGGCAAAAACATGGAAAAACTGAAACACTCATACACTGCTGGAGGGAATGTAAGATGATACATTAGCTCTGGAAAAAAGTCTGGCTTTTCCTCAAACGGTTAAATGTGGAACTACCAAAGTGATCCAGCAATACTACTCCTACATTTGTACCCAAGAGAAAGAACGTATGTCCACACACAAACTTGTACACAAATGTTCATAACAGCATTATTTATAATAGCTGAAAAATGGAAATAACCCAAATGCCCATCAAACTGATTAACAGACAAGCAAAACGTAATATAGCCATAAAATGAAATACTTGGTAATAAGAAAAAATGAAGTACTAAAACATGCTAAAACATCGATGACTTCAGAAAACTGTGCTAAATGAAAGCCATTAGTTACAAAACACCACATGATTTCATTAAGACACAATGGCCGGAATAGGCAAAACTATAAACAAAGAGTCACTCAGTGGATGCCTAAGGTTGAGGGTTGTTTAGTCAATTTTGTCCCGTTGTAACAGAATACCACAGTTTGGGTAATTTTATACTGAATGGAAATTTATTTGCCTGACAATCATGGAGGCTGGAAAGTCCAAGATTGAGGGGCCAGCGTCTAATGAGTGCCTTCTTACTGCAACATAACACGGTGGAAGGCATCACATGGGCAAAAGAAAGAGAAAATGGGCTTCCCTTTTATAATGAATCCACTCCTGTGATAACTAACCCATTTCCACAATAGCAGCATTAATCCATTCACTCAACCCTCATGATCTAATCATGTCAAATTAGGTCCCACCTAACTGCTGAATGAGTATCAAGTTCCCAACACATGAACTTTGGGGAACCATTCAAACCATAGCAGAGGGCATTGCCTAAGAGGTGCAGGGTTTCCTTTGAGGGTAATGAAAACATTCTAAAATTTATTGTGGTGATAAATGTACAAGTCTGTCAATATACTAAACCACTGAGCTGTATAGCTTTTAAATTAGCTAATTGTATGGTATGTAAATTACATCTAAATAAAATTGTTCTTAAAAACCAATGTGGGCCGGGCACAGTGGCCCATGTCTATAATCCCAGCATTTTGGGAGGCTGAGGTGAGTGGATCACCTGAGGTCAGGAGATCGAAACCAGCCTCACCAACATGGTGAAATCTCGTCTCTACTAAAAATAAAAAAAAATTAGCTGGGCTTGGTGGCGGGCGCCTGTAATCCCACCTATTAGGGAGGCTGAGGCAGGAGAATCGCTTGAACCCAGGAGTCGGAGGTTGCAGTGAGCCAAGATCACGCCATTGCACTACAGCTTGAGCGACAGAGTAAGACTCTGTCTCAAAAAAAAAAAAAATGTGATAAATGCTATAAAGGCATGTACCAATACAGGTAAAGATTCCAGGTGTCTGAATACATGTGCACTGAGGTAAGGAAAATTCCCTGAGAAATCACGCCGATTAAGTCTTTAAAAAGATGCACAGTCTCCTAAGGGATGGCCTAGGTGAAGGAAAAAAAAAAAGATGAACAGTCTGAAAGTCTGCCAACAGAACAAACCCAGGCAGATTTCATATGAAATTAAAAGTACTGAATATGAGAGTATTCAATAGTTTCATAAAGCCAGAACTCAGAAATTCTGTTAAAAAGTAAATATTCTGCTGGAGAGGGAAGCAGAGACAGATCACAGATGTGTCAAAAACCTTGAACGATCAAACATTTTTTCTTGCAAACAATGGGAAGTTAACAAAAAGGGGGGTGGGGGCAGTGGGAGCCAGGCACAGTGGCTCAGGCTTGTAATCCCAGCAGTTTGGGAGGCCGAGATGGAAGGATTGCTTGAGCCCAGGAGTTCAAGACCAGCCTGGGCAACAAGGCAAAACCCCGTATCTACAAAAAATACAAAAAATTAGCAGGGAGTGGTGGCACGCACCTGTAGTCCCAGCTACTCAGGAGGCTGAGGCAGGAAGATCACTAGAGCCCAAGAGGCTAAGGCTGCAGTGAGCCAAGATCATGCCACTGGACTCCAGCCTGGGCAACAGAACAAGACCCTGCCTCAAAAAAAAAAAAAAAAAGTTTTAACCAAAGGAATAAAATGATCAAATGTCTTTCACAGAAACTGTTTTAACAATTACTGAAGGATGGAGTAGAAAAAGACAAGACTGGAATTGGGAGACCAGTTAGGAGGCTACTACACTAATGAATGAAAAAATAATAATAAGGACCTCAACTAAACCGAAAGCAACAGGCACAGAGAAGAGTTTGGGATACTATAAGAAGTAAATTTAGTGACTAATTGAAGAAAGAAGAAAAGAATCAGTGAATGAAAATGAGAAATTAGGTAAAATGTCAGATGTTGATTTGGAAGTAACACATAACGGAAGCCATGGAAATGAATGACTATGCAGAAAACGCTTAGAAAGGAAGTGAAAAAACAAAAAAGACAAAATCCTGTGGGATAGTTTTTCTCCAAACTGAAATGCCCCTATTTGTAATCAAATCACATAAGTAAAATCCATAATTATTATATCAGGGAATTTAAATCATAAAGATTAATACTACTTTATGAAAAAAAAATAGATAGCTCTAAAAATGAAAGAGTGATAACTCCAGCCTCACTTAAACTTTTCAATAAGAAAGGTTTTAAAAGGTTTGAACTAAAGGCACCATGATACAATACTAAGAAGAGAGGAACAACACTGAGGACCTACCCGGTGCTCAAAATTCTAAGCATTTAATACGTATTAATTCATTTCATCCTCACCAACAACTCTGAGGTAAGCAATCTCTTTCCTAGCAAGTGAGGCACAAAGAGGTTAAATCATTCGCTTAAGGATGAACAACTAGTAAGGGGAGTGCCAGGACTCAAACACAGTGACCTTCCAAAGTCCACATTTTTAACCACTATATATCTCTCGCAGGAAAAAATTAGATTTTTAAAGCAAAAAAAAAAAAATTTTTTTTGGTTCAAATGTTGGATCTACTACCAACATTAGCACATTGGTAACTTTTAAGCAACTCTATCCATCTCCTCAAGTTTAAGAAGGAAAAGATCACAGTATTACAGGATTATTATGAACATTTGGTTAGGAATGCAAAACACCAGAGTAACTGTTAGTGTTACTAATAATCATACTTAACATTTATTGAGTACTTCTTGGAATACATCAAGACATTACACCTTAAGCACCTTACGTAGGGTAGGTATTTATCTAATTGTCTTTCAGAGAATATCATCTGAATTAGAATTAGAACTCAATCACTAACAGCAACCTGTCCCTTAACTTATTATGCACTTTCTTGATGTATTTATACTTAACATTTTTGCACTGGGCTCCCTTAACTTCCCAAGTATTACCTATATGTACCTATATTGATTTGTATTAACTCACTGTCACTCTCAACTGATGATCTAATCCACTGATACATAAGACACACCACACCATCTACCAACCTATATGCATCTATGCCCATATACTCTACCATCTCTTCATGTTACAAGAAATTCTCAGGGCTCCTAAATAAGCCAACTCTTACACTAGTTAGTCAATCTCTTCCTACTGTAGGACATTGCTCCAGCAATTCTATCATCTCTCTCCTGCCTCCATCAATTTTTTTCCTCTACTAAATTTTATTGCCATTAGCATAGAAAGGTGTTCTCATTTCTTTTGTGTGTGCGTGTATTTTTTCTTTTTTTCTTCCCATCCCCACAATTTTAGCCTCTGCTAGAGATCTCAGTTCCCAAGGAAGGAATGTTTCCACCAAGGGATGCAGCAATGGTTCCATTACTGTAAGTTGAGACTGCCACTCAGCCACTTTGGGCTCTTCATGACTATTAACCAACAAAAGATGAAGATTACAGAACTGACTAGAGTGACTGGTCTCACTATCAAGGGGAAACCGGGTTGCTACTGCACAAGGGGGCTAAGAAAAAGTATGTCTGGAATGTAGGAGTTCCTCTGGGACACCACTTAACTATTTCCATGGACTATAGTTAAAGTTAGTGGAAACAATCCAGGCAGGACTGCTAATGGTCCAGAATTATAGAATAAATGAATGAGAAAGCAAGCAAGCAAGCTTGGTTCACCCCACCAGGCAAGAAACCACAACTGAGTTGCTAGCCAAAGACAGAGGGAATACGGAATGGCAGTGGAAGAAAGTAATTACAGATAACAACTACAAGCACATAACTTAATGCAGAAGTAAGAACTCTAATAAGTATTTTCCTCTTATTTTAATGTAAAAAAAAAAAATCTGTGTATATAATTAACCAATGTATTATTTTCTTGCCTTTTCCACAACCATCTAATAGTAGCTAGCCTCATATCTCAGTATTTAAAAAAATGTGACTTAGGTAAAACAAAATTTAATCCAACAATGGATAACAGGACTTGGAGCCTCTCTTAAGGAGAGGATTTATGTGTTGTCTGAACTGAGGATAGCTGCATTATGCACAGCAAAAGTAAAATTTTCCTACCGTCTTTATTTGCAAACTAAATATGATTAAAAGAGGTGTGCATAGGTGACAAGGGGGTGAACTGAGATGGCTTTGTATTGTATCAACTTAGCTAGGTTGCAACTACCGTTCTCTAAATTCTGTTCCACGAATGGGTGTGAGTTAGGGTTCGCCTCAAAAGAAATTTCCACGAAATTTAGAAGACAACAGTGAAGCAGTAGCCATGTTTGTGTTCAGTAGGTCAACATAAGATAAGCACTGCCACTTTCTCACATGTTGTGATCTTTTGGCTCACCTTTGGTGGCATGGGGTAGCAAGTACGCTCACAGCTCCTCCAGTGCCTACCAAATTTCATTCTCCAAATTCTCCAAATAATCCTGGGACCAGTTTGTGTGCAGTTCCATGGTAAAGTATGCCATATCTACTGCTCACATCATCAAAGTTGCAGGTTTAGAAGCAGGGAGACAGCAATGCAGGTTTAAGTTTGAGCTTATGGGTCAACTTGAGCTTACTTCCATGACTTCCAAATCTCTGTAGGTTCCAGTTTAACCGTGATCTCCCCCACTTCATGTCTATCATCCCTTCCCAATTGCCAGCCCTACCAACTTCAAGTCTAGCACCAGACTCAGGAGCATAAAAATGGTTCCTAGAATTGGTTAAATATGTATCTATGTATATATATACATCTATCACTACAATAAATCTCTTAAAACACACAATAATTTTGCTTCTTTAATCAAACCCTAGCTGATAGAGATGGAAATGTAACTTAGGGTTAGACTACTGTAGAAGGGAGTGAATATGTCCACCTGCCTCCTCTTTACCTCATAAAACCCCAACTAAATTTTTGCAACTTTTTTTTTTTTTGAGACGGAGTCTCGCTCTGTCACCCAAGCTAAAGTGCAGTGGTGCAATCTCAGCTCACTGCAAGCTCCACCTCCCAGGTTCATGCCATTCTCCTGCCTCAGCCTCCCGAAGAGCTGGGACTACAAGTGCCCACCACCAGCTAATTTCTTTTTGTATTTTTAGTAGAGATGGAGTTTCACCGTGTTAGCCAGGGTAGTCTTGATCGGCTGACCTCATAATCCGACCACCTCGGCCTCCCAAAGTGCTAGGATTACAGGCTTGAGCCACCACACCCAGCCAATTTTTTGCAACTTTTAAAAGTCAGTTGGGATTATATGAGGTAGAGAAGAGGCAGGTGAACATATTCAACCCTTTTGTGGTAATCATGCACCTGGCTTTCCTTCCATCAGCAAAAATACTTAAGAATTTAACTGGAAGATCCGTCTCCAAGATGGCCAAATAGGAACAGCTCCAGTCTACAGTTCCCAGAGTGAGCGATGCAGAAGATGGATGATTTCCGCATTTCCAACTGAGGTACCGGGTTCATCTCACTGGGGCTTGTCGGACAGTGGGTGCAGCCCACAAAGCAGGGCACGGCATCACCTCACCTGGGGTCAGGGAATTCTCTTTCCTAGCCAAGGGAAGCTGTGACAGACAGTACCTGGAAAATCAGGACACTCCCACCCTAATACTGCGCTTTTCCAACAGTCTTAGCAAATGGCACACCAGGAGATTATATCCCACGCCCGGCTCAGAGGGTCCCACACCCACAGAGCCTCGCTCCCTGCTAGCATAGCAGTCTGAGATCAAACTGCATAGTGGCAGCAAGGCTGGGGAAGGAGCGTCCACCATTGCTGAGGCTTGAGTAGGTAAACAAAGCTGCCCGGAAGCTCGAACTGGGTGAAGCCCACCACAGCTCAAGGAGGCCTTCCTGCCTCTGTAGACTTCACCTCTGGGGGCAGGGCATAGCTGAACAAAAAGCAGCAGAAACTTCTGCAGACTTAAACGTCCCAGATAGCTTCAAAGAGAGTAGTGGTTCTCCTAGCATGGAGTTTGAGTTCTGAGAATGGACAGACTGCCTCCTCAGGTGGGTCCCTGACCCCCGAGTGGCCTAACAAGGAGACACCTCCCAGTAGGGGCCGACTGACACCTCATACAGCCAGATGCCCCTCCGAGACAAAGCTTCCAGAGGAAGGATCAGGCAGCAACATTTGCCTTTCTGCAGTATTTGCTGTTCTGCAGGCTCCGCTGGTGATACCCAGGCAAACAGGGTCTGAAGTGGACCTCCACCAAACTCCAACAGACCTGCAGCTGAGGGTCCTGTTATAAGGAAAACTAACAAACAGAAAGGACATCCACACCAAAACCCCATCTGTACGTCACCATCATCAAAGACCAAAGGTAGATAAAACCACAAAGATGGGAAGAAACCAGAGCAGAAAAGCTGAATATTCTAAAAATCAGAGTGCCTCTTCTCCTCCAAAGGAACGCAGTGCCTCACCAGCAACAGAACAAAGCTGGATGGAGAATGACTTTGACGAGTTGAGAGAAGAAGGCTTCAATCGGTAATATCAAACTTCAGTGAGTTAAAGGAGGATGTTCAAACCCATCACAAAAGAAGCTAAAAACCTTCAAAAAACATTAGACAAATGGCTAACTAAACAGTGTAGAGAAGACCTTAAATGACCTGATGGAGCTGAAAACCATGGTATGAGAAATACGTGACACATGCACAAGCTTCAGTAGCTGATCTGATCAACTAGAAGAAAGGGTATCAGCGATTGAAGATGAATGAAATGAAGGAATAAGAGAAGTTTAGAGAAAAAAGAGTAAAAAGAAACAAACCAACTTGGAAAACACTCTTCAGGATATCATCCAGGGGAACTTCTCCAACCTAGCAAGGCAGGCCAACATTCAAATTCAGGAAATACAGAGAATGCCACAAAGATATTCCTCAAGAAGAGCAACTCCAAGACACATAATTGCCAGATTCACAAAAGTTGAAACGAAGGAAAAAATGTTAAGGGGAGCCAGAGACAAAGGTCGGGTTACCCACAAAGGGAAGCCCATCAGACTAACAGTGGATCTCTCGGCAGAAATTCTACAAGCCAGAAGAGAGTAAGGGCCAATATTTAACATTCTTAAAGAAAAGAATTTTAAACCCAGAATTTCATATCCAGCCAAACTAAGCTTCATAAGTGAAGGAGAAATAAAATCCTTAACAAACAAACAAATGCTGAGAGATTTTGTCACCACCAGGCCTGCCCTACAAGAACTCCTGAAGGAAGCAATAAACATGGAAAGGAACAACCGGTACCAGTCACTGCAAAAATATGCCAAATTGTAAAAACCATCGATGCTAGGAAGAAACTGCATTAACTAACAAGCAAAATAACCAGCTAACATCATAATGACAGGATCAAATTCACACGTAACAGTATTAACCTTAAATGTAAATGGCTAAATGAGCCAATTAAAAGACACAGATTGAAAAATTGGATAAAGAGTCAAGACCCATCAGTGTGCTGTATTCATGAGACCCATCTCATGTGCAAAGACACACATAGGGTAAAAATAAAGGGATGGAGGAAGATCTACCAAGCAAATGGAAAACACAATAAGGCAGGGGTTGCAATCCTAGTCTCTGATAAAACAGACTTTAAGCCAACAAGGATCAAAAAGACAAAGAAGGCCATTACATAATGGTAAAGGGTTCAATTCAACAAGAAGAGCTAACTATCCTAAATATATATGCACCCAATACAGGAGCACCAAGATTCATAAAGCAAGTCCTTAGAGACCTACAAAGAGACTTAGACTCCCATACAATAATAATGGGAGACTTTAACACCCACCTGTCAACATCAGACAGATCAATGAGACAAAGTTAACAAGGATATCCAAGACTTGAACTCAGCTCTGCATCAAGCAGACCTAACAGACATCTATAGAACTCTCCACCCCAAATCAACAGAATATACATTCT
>NW_012115766.1:1344351-1344992 GCF_000951035.1 Colobus angolensis palliatus
GAGCAAACACATTCAAAAGCTAGCAGAAGGCAAGAAATAACTAAGATCAGAGCAGAACTGAAGGAGACAGAGACACAAAAAACCCTTCAAAAAAAAATCAATGAATCCAGGAGTTGGCTTTTTGAAAAGATTAACAAAATTCATAGACCACTATCAAGACTAATAAAGAAGAAAAGAGAGAAGAATCAAATATGTGCAATAAAAAATGATAAAGGGGATATCACCACCAATCCCACAGTAATACAAACTACCATCAGAGGATACTATAAACACCTCCACGCAAATAAACTAGAAAATCTAGAAGAAATGGATAAATTCCTGGACGCATACACCCTCCCAAGACTAAACCAGGAAGAAGTTGAATCCCTGAACAGACTAATAACAGGCTCTGAAATTGAGGCAATAATTAATAGCCTATCAACCAAAAAATGTCCAGGACCAGATTTATTCACAGCCAAATTCTACCAGAGGTACAAAGAGAAACTGATACCATTCCTTCTGAAACTATTCCAACCAATAGAAAAAGAGGACATCATCCCTAACTCATTTTATGAGGCCAGCATCATCCTGATACCAAAGCCTGGCAGAGACACACACACAAAAAAGAGAATTTTAGACCAATATCCCTGATGAACATCAAT
>NW_012115766.1:1346267-1359830 GCF_000951035.1 Colobus angolensis palliatus
TGGCTAGCCATATGTAGAAAGCTGAAACTGGATCCCTTCCTTACATCTTACATAAAAATTAATTCAAGATGGATTAAAGACTTAAATGTTAGACCTACAACCATAAAAACCCTAGAAGAAAACCTAGGCAATACCATTTGGATTAGATTGAGTTGGTTTTAGAGATGGCACACACATCTTTTAGTAAGTTGGTTCTTTTGTATTGTCAGCACAAGTGTAAGGGTAACAGTGTAGTTTAAATGCATTTATTAAAGTGTGTTGATTTTTCTTTTGAATTTGGACACTGCCCATTTTGTTTTAATGTAAATGTAACTGTAAGAAGTTAGGTTTTAATATTTGATCTTCCTCCTTTAGGAAATGAATGCATTCAAAACAATGTTTTTCAGTTAAATTCTTTTTTTATCCTTGTATTTTTTTTTTTAATTTTACTTTAAGTTCTAGGGTACATGTGCAGGTTTGTTACATAAGTATACATTTGTCATGTTGGTGTGCTGCACCCGTTAACTCGTCATTTACATTAGGTATGTCTCCTAATGCTATCCCTCCCCCCTCCCCCCACCTCACTTCATGTCCACTGCAGAGGAGACATGAGCTTGAAGTATGAACAGGTGAGAAGGGCTTAGTGGACAATTCAAACTTTTTGTTTTGTTTTGAAGACCAGGTCTCACTCTGTTGCCCAGGCTGCAGTGCAGTGGCAAGATCTCGGCTCACTGCAACCTCTGCCTCCTGGGTTCAAGCGATTCTCCTGCCTCAGCCACCCAAGTAACTGGGATTACAGATGCCTGCCATCACATCCAGATAATCTTTGTACTGGGATTACAGATGCCTGCCATCACATCCAGATAATCTTTGTATTTTTGTAGAGACAGGGTTTTGCCATGTTGGCCAGGCTGGTCTCAAACTCTTGACACCTCAAGTGATCCACCCCCTTCGGCCTCCCAGAAGTGCTGGGATTACAAGCATGAGCCACCGTGCCTGGCCAACACCTCAGACTTTCCTATAGACCCATCTTAAAACAGAAGACCAAGGTTCCACAAATTCAATATAATCAGCCACTAATTTTAACATTCATCAAGGGAAGCATAAAAAGAGTTTAGAGATAGGATGTATCATATCCACTTTGTAACAAACATTTTCTATTCATGAAATGAAGCAGGAAAATGTGACCTACTATCAAGGGGGAAAAAAAGAGTCAAAAGTCCATTAATACAGATAAAGGAATAAACAAGGACTTCGAAACAGCTATTATGAATACATTCAAAGACTTAAAGAAAAACACTGTTACAATGGGGAATCTCAGCAGATAAATGGAATTTTTTAAACAAAATACTGTAATTGAAGGGTGCATTCATTGAAAACAAGCTTTCCTACACATTAAACACAACATTTAAAAGAGTCTCTGAAAAACAGAGAAAGATTGAAAAAAATTAATACACACTCATGGACCAATTTTAAACAGAATAACATGTAAGCAGAATCTCAGAAGGTAAAACATAGGAATGGGGCAGATAAGGCATTAAGTAAGGTCTAAAATGTACCAAATTCTGTGAAAAACATCAACTTACAAATCAAACAAGCCAGGTGCAGTGGCTCACGCCTGTAATCCCAGCACTTTGGGAGGCCAAGGTGGGCGAATCATGAGGTCAGGAGTTCAAGACCAGCTTGGTCAACCCGGTGAAACCCCATCTCTACTAAAAATACGAAAAATTAGCTGGGCATGGTGGCATGCACCTGTAATCCCAGCTTACTCGAGAAGCTGAGGCAGGAGAATTGCTTGAATCCAGGAGGCGGAGGTTGCAGTGAGCCGAGATCACGCCACTGCACCCCAGCCTGGGCAACAGGGCAAGACTCTGTCTCGCAAAAAAAAAAAAAAACAAATAAATGAAAAATAAGCTCAGCAAAGTCCAAATAGAATACAAAAACAATTCATAAATACAATATAATTTTATCCTACTCAACATGAATGTTATATTTATATGACAATAACTTTCAATATCTTGAAAATTAAAGAAACAATGGAGACCAAAGAATAAAATGACATCTTAAAAGTGATTAAAGAAAAAAAATCAACTGAGAATTCTATATCTAGCAAAAATATCCTTGAAAAACGACAGTAAAATACAGATATATTTAAAGTAATGAAAACTGATGCTATTACTAGACCTATACGTTATGCAGCATTAAAGGAAGTTCTTGGTGGCACATGCCTGTAGTCCTAGCTACTCAGGAGGCTAAGTCAGGAAGACTGCTTGAGCCCAGGAATTTGAGGTTACAGTGAGCTATGAGTGTACCACTGCACTCTAGCCTGGGCAATACAGTGAGACCCTGTCTCTAAATAAGTTAATAAAACGGAATATTTAAAAACTACAATAATCTCAATAAATGCCAAAAAGGGGAGAGGCATCTGACAAAATTCAGCATCCATTCATAATTTAAAAATAAAAATCCTGGCCAGGCACAGTGGCTCACGCCTGTAATCCCAGCACTTTGCGAGGCCAAGGCAGGTGGATCACAAAGTCAGGAGTTTGAGACCAGCCTGGCCAACACAGTGAAACCCCATCTCTACTAAAAATACAAAAAGACTTAGCTGGGTGTGATGGCAGGCGCCTGTAGTCCCAGCTACTTGGGAGGCGGAGGCAGGAGAATTGCTTGAACCCAGGAGGCGGAGCTTGCAGTGAGCCGAGACTGCCCCACTGCACTCCAGCCTGGGTGACAGAGTGAGACTCCATCTCAATAAGTAAATTAATTAATTAACTAAATTAAATTAAAATCCCAGTAAACTGGAAGGAAACATCTTGTCTGATTTTCTTTTCTTTAATCTACAAAATATCCACTGATGACATACTACTTGCTGGGGAAAGACTGAATGCCTTCCCCTTTAAGATCAGGAACAAGACAAGGATGTTCACTTTCATTTAAAAAAAAAAAATCATTTTAAAACATATTTTATGTTAACACCGAAATTAGTTTAATTTTCTTTCTTTGTTTTGAGATGGAGTCTCGCTCTGTCGCCAGACTGGAGTGCAGTGGCGCAATCTCCACTCACTGCAATCTCCGCCTCCCAGGTTCAAGCGATTCTCCTGCCTCAGCCTCCTCAGCAGCTGGGAATACAGATGTGCGCCACCATGCCCAGGTAATTTTTGTATTTTTTAGTAGAGACAGGGTTTCACCACATTGGCCAGGATGGTCTCTATCTCTTGACCTCGCAACCTACCCCCGACCCTGCTGCCTCGGCCTCCCGAAGTGCTGGTATTACAGGCATGGGCCACTGTGCCCGGCCTCTTTCGTTTCTTAAAGAGACAGGGTCTCTCTACATTGCCCAGGCTGGACTCGAACTCCTGGGCTCAAGCAATCCTCCTGCCTCCCAAGTAGTTGGGACTACAGGACCATACCACTGCACCCAGCCATTCTCACCATTTATTTTCAATGTTGTATTGAAGATCCTAGATGCTGCAATAATACATGAAAAAGAAATTAAAGGGCCAGGCACGCTGGCTCATGCCTGTAATCCCAGCACTTTGGGGGGCTGAGGTGGGAGGATCACTTGAGCCCAGGAGTTCAATACCAGCCTGGGCAACATGACGAACCCCATCTCTACAAAAAATACAAAAAAAAAAAAAGAGCCAGCCATGGTGGCACGCATCTGTAGACCCAGCTACTCAGGAGGCTGAGGCAGGAGGGTGGCTTGAGCCCAGAAGTTCCAGGCTGCAGTGAGCTATGATGGAGCCACTGAACTCTAGCCTAGGAGAGTGAGATGCTGTCTCAAAAAAATAAAAAATAAAAAGAACTCAAAGCACAATCCATAAAACAAAAAGTTGACTGACTGGACTTCATCAAAATATAAAACTTCCACTCATCAAAATACACTGTTAAAGAAAAGATAAGACAAGCTACAAAACAGGAGAAAGTACTCTCAATACTCTGATCTGACATAGAATTTGTATTGTGAGTACATTAAGAATTCCTGCATATCAATAGGAAAAAGATAATCCATTTTTCAATGGGCAGAAAGCTTGAAGAGACATCCTACAAAAGAAAATACACTGTCAAAAACCATGCGAAAAGGCGCTCAACGTCACTAGATATTAAGGAAATCCAAAATAAAACCACAATGAGATACCATTCCATACCCACTAGAATAGCTAAAATTAAAAAGGTTGACTACCCAAGTGTTGGTGAGGATGTAAAACAACTAGATCATTCATATATTCAGGTGGGAATATAAAAAGGAAAACCACTTTGAAAAACTAGTTTCCTGTAAAGTTAAATACACATATGCCTATAAACCAGCAATTCCATTCCTAGGTATTTACTCAAGAGAAATGAAAACACATGCTTGCAAAAAGACCTATATAGGCCTTATTCATAACAGTCAAAAACTGGATTCTACCCAAATGTCCATCAACAGAAGATAAACTGTGAAATATTCACCCAATGAAATATTACTCAGCAATAAAAACTACTCATACATCCAGCCCCATGGATGAATCTCAAAATATGTTAAGCAAAAGAAACCAGATACACAAGAGCACACACTGTATGAAGACAGAACAAAACTCATCTACATTTAGAAATCAAAGAGTGTTTGGAGGCAAGAGAAATTGAATGGAGAGAGCAACAAGGGAATATTGTGGGGTAATAAAAATGCTCTACATCTTCTTGTGGTTATTGGTTATACGTGTATAATCGTCACACCTCATCCAAGTGAATAGCTAACATCTGCACATTTTACTGTATTTTAATTACACCTCAATAAAAATAAAATTTTAAATTTCTAAATAAATCTGTGAGCTTAATATTGTATCAATTTTCCTTTTCTTGGGTTGTCACATGTATGTTTAGTGTGTGTATATATATATTCTTACATATATTCAATAAATATTCATCATCTACAGTGTGCTGAAATCTTTGCTAGATCCCAAACTGCAAGTCTATGCCCTCAGGAAGTCCACCTCAGCCTCCTAAAGTGTTGGAATTACAGACGTAAGCCACTGTGTGTGGCTGCCAGCATTTTCTTTTATTTCCAGACAGGTCCTCTGAACCCCCCAAACAATGAAATGTTCTAGCATCCTATTGTTAGACCCTTTGTCTCTGTGTCTAATTGATATTTCTCTGCTTATTAATAGCTCAGTTTGGCTTATTTATGTGTCCAAAGTTCTGCTTTTCATCTTCTATTCAGGACCTAATAGGAAGGTTTTTCCAATACCTAACTCTTCTTTTAGGGAATGCATGGTGGTTCTTTCTCCTTCTCACAGACCCTGTGTGTACCTTTACTGTGGACATCCCATACTGTGTGTTATTATTTGTTTAAGTATGTGGTTCCTTCTATATGGTTGTGTTTTTAAATCCCCAGAAGGGTATAAGATAACACTAACATACATAAACATTTGAGACAGATGGGGAAGGAATGAGTTTTTTTATTGTATATCTTTTTTCTTTTTGCCCTCTTACTTTTGGAGTATATATATGTGTATAATTTAAAATAGTAATAACCTTTAAAAATACTATATCAGAATCAACAGGATTTGATAACTTATTTAATGTGAGAGGTAGGGGAGATGGAGAAGTCGAGATGACTCCCAGGTTTCTGACATGATAAACCTAGTCATCCCCTACAACTTTAAAAAAAAAAAAAAAAGAAAGAAATCTATTATTAATCAAAGTACAAGTTGGAAAAATGTTAAAGAGTAAGAGAAAGTAGCTCAGTTTGAGACATGTTGTACTGGAGGTGCTGGGTCCAACAGTGCACTAGAAAAACAAGATGGGAAATTCAGGAGAATGGTCAGGGGACATAGTTGTTACTAGAAGCCTTGGAGAAGAAAACATGTATACGAGGCTAATTTTCTAGGAGATACTTATTCTGTAAGGCCAATTAACAGGGATGAAACCAAGACCCACGGAATAAACTAAAAAAGCAACTATATCAAAATGACAGCGTAAGACCATATATTGTTATCCTTTTCATACAGACATCAGGCTCTCAATAAAAGATTATTTAGTAATTTAGTCCCCCAGGTTCACAACAGATTAGAAACATCAAAAAAAAAAAAAAAAAGGTGTAGGAATAGCTTCCAGAGGCAATCATCCGGAAGGCGGCAGCAGCATGAGGGTACAAAAACAAAAACAAAGAATTTAAGACTTCAAAAAGCATAGCATTCTTTACTCTTCATTAAAGCCAGAAATCCCATCTTTCCATCATCTAAGACTTGGTCAAAATGGTCACTCCTTCAAGAAGTTCTTCATAGTTCCTACACTCTCAGAGTAACATGATTAATCTCCATTTGTCAAGTTTCCAATTCCAAATACTGTATTGACACCTTCCTGAAGGCACTAACTATACTCTGGCTTGTTTTATAATTATTTTTATACCAGCCTCTTTCCTCCCACTTGAATATACATCTCTTGATTGAATATCTTTCATCTTTATGTCTCTATCCAGCACTGTGCACCACATCCTTGCACAGTATGCAAGTATGCAAACATCCATTCAGTAATTATCCCATTTTCGCATTCTCTAAAACTATGTAAATGGACTTTGCCACATATGGTCTCCCTGCAAAAAGCTGTTAACTGCTTTTTTACCGTGTACTTACATTTTGGCACCAACCTAAACATTTGACCTGGCTTATCCCAAACACTAATGAAATAAGGAGTGATGGGAAGTGACAGCTAGTAGGTTTGGGTTTTCTTTTATTTTTATAATTTTTAACCAGCATAAACTGTACATGTTTGTGGGTTACGTGGTGAAACTTCAATACATACAATGTGTAATGATCAAATCGGGGTAATTAACATATCCATCACTTCAAACATTTATCATTTATTTGTGTTGGGAACATTCAAAAGCCTGTCTTCTAGCTAGTTGAAAATATGTAACAACAACACAGGTCTGAACTGTGCAGTTTCACTTATATATGGATTTTTTTCAGTAAAAGTTACAGTGTGCCTGACTCTCCTGCCTCCTCTTCCACCTCCTCCATCTCTTCCACCTTGTCACCCTTGAGACAACAAGACTAATCCTTCCTTTTCCTCCTCCTCCTCAACCTGCTCAATAGGAGGACAACAAGGCTAAAGACCTTTATGATGATCCACTTCCACTTAATGAATAGCAAATATATTTTCCTTCCTTATAATTTTCTTAATAACATTGTCTTCTCTCTAGCTTGCTTTAAGAATACAGTATGGAGGCCAGGCATGGTGGCTGACACCTGTAATCCCAGTACTTTGGGAGGCCAAGGCAGGCGGATCACCTGAGGTCAGGAGTTCAAGACCAGGCTGGCCAACATGGCAAAACCCCATCTCCACTAAAAATACAAAAATTAGGCAGACGTGGTGGCGGGTGCCTGTAATCCCAGCTACTCTGGAGGCTGAGGCATGAGAGTGGCTTGAACCCAGGAGGCGGAGGTTGCAGTAAGCCGAGATCGTGCCACTGTACTCCATGTATTAATTGACTGCTTGTGTTATCAGTAAGGCTTCCAATCAACAGTAGGCTATTACTAGCTAAGTTTGGAGAAATAAAAGTTATATGTGGAGTTTCAACTGCACAGGGGTTGTTGCCCCAACCCCTTCGCTGTTCAAGGCTCAGCTGTAGTCACCCAGTACAACACTAGAACTTATTCCTCCTATCTAGCTAAATTTTGTAGCCTTTAGCCAACCTCTCTCTATCCCTTCTCACCTCTTGAGGAACCCCCATAATATTCTCCGTAATGGCTGTACTAATTTACATTTGGCTTGGCGTTTTTCACAGGAGACAAAAATGTTCCAAAATCAGACCGTGATGATGGTTGCACAAACCTATGAGTATCCTAGAAAACAATGAATTGTATATTTTCAATGGATTATGGTATGTGAGTTATATCTCAATAGAGCTGTTTTTAAAAATGAGGTTTCTGCTATCAATCCCACTGTTCAGATTAAGAAGTTGAGATTTAGTAAGATTAGGTAATTGCTTGTTTAGCTAGAGCAGATAAAAACCCATGCTGTCTTGACTCTTAAGTCTATATGCTTAAATTAACCACCATGCTCTTCTGCATTCCTTAGAAAGGGACCTCACTTATCAAGCATCATATCATGATATATGCTCCTAGGGATGTTCAAGTCTTAAATGCCTGTGACCTTCCAAATTCCAACTATAGTTATAAAGACTTGACCTATTTATGTTGCCCCAGAAGGCTACAGAGAGTCGAAAGCTGAAAGGAATGGTACCAAAGAGACAGAAGGGGAAAAAGAGCTCAAGAGCTTCTACTTAGGCCAGGCGCAGTGGCTCATGCCTGTAATTCCAGCACTTTGAGAGGCCAAGGCGGGCAGACCACCTGAGGCCAGGAGTTCGTCGAGACCAGCCTGGTCAACATGGTGAAACCCTGTCTCTACTAAAAATACAAAAAATTAGCTGGACGTGGTGGCATGCACCTGTCGTCCCAGCTACTCAGGAGGCTGAGGCAGGAGAATCGCTTGAACCCACGAGGCGGAGGCTGCAGTGAGCCGAGATAGCACCACTGCACTCTAGCCTGGGCAACAAGTGAGAAACTCCGTTTCAAAAAAAAAGAAAACCAAAAACTACGCACCCCTCATCTCTGGGACAACTGAAATACCCAGGTCCAGGCTGCCATGCCTGACAAGAAAAGAGAAGAAAACCAAATGACAATATGAATAAAAATGAAATGATAGTTGAAGGTGGCAGGGAGGAATGATGAGACAGGATAAGCAGCTGGTACAAGGTGGGGCTGACTCTATGCAAAATTTATTCGCCCTGACTCTCAAATCTCCCTTCCTGTCTGTCACTTCAGCTTCTCCTCTACCTTACCTTAACACCAAGTCAAGGGCTTTCAATACTCTCACATTGACCCAAAATTGTTCAAAGCCAGGTGCTGTAGCCTCTCCATTCAGAGGACTGCTCCCTGTCAAGGTGCCACGAGCCCCAAAATATTTTTCCTCTTCTGAAAGTCCCACCTCTCTCAGACCATCTTAGCTCTTAGGTAAGGGTGAAGGTAAGTGGTGGGGGCAGCAAATAAATTAAACTAGCATTAAACCACTTGATTAAAGAATATGTTGCAAATGACCTCCCCCTAATCAGCATATAAACAAATGTTTACCTTCACTCACAAAGAAATAAAACCTAAAACAAGACAAATTTCATATATCAAATTTGCAATATAGTTTTTAAAGTCCAATGTTGGTAAATACATGTCAAAGGTATTCTCATACACTGCTGGTTAATGTAAACTATTACAACATAGTACTTAACAGGAGTCAGAAAACATAAATTATGTTATAAAATATTCTAATCATTTCATAATTATGTTGATCTGTATGTGCCAGTATGAAAAGAGCTTGTGACTTCACTAGAAAAAAAGTAAATTACAGTTAAAAAATAAAATATTAGGCTGGGCGTGGTGGCTAATGCCTGTAATCCCAGCACTTCGGGAGGCTGAGGCAGGCAGATCACGAGGTCAGGAGTTTGAGATTAGCCTGGCCAACATAATCTCTACTAAAAATACGAAAATTATCTGGGCGTGGTGGTGGCGCCTGTCGTCCCAGCTACTCGGGAGACTGATGCAGGAGAATCACTTGAACCCAGGAGATGGAGGTTGTGGTGAGCCGAGATCGCCCCACTGCACTCCAGCCTGCGCAACAGAGCGAGACTCCATCTCAAAAAATAATAATAATAATAATAAAACAAATAAAATAGTAAATCACAGTACAGCAGTATAACAATACTCTTTGTATAATTTTTTTTTAAAGTAAACTTTTGAGAAACTGTTAACAGTGGGTTACCTGTGGGGGGAGGAGAAAAGTAATATTTTTTACTCTGTACCATTAATTTTTTTTTTTTTTTACCATACACCTGTATAACATTTAACTTAAAATACACAACTCATTAAGTACTCTATTCCCCTAATAGAGTACTTAAGGCCTGCAACTCTCACCTCCGCATCCAACCCAAACTATCCCATATCTAAAAGCTACCTGGTAGAACTTCAGCTACTAAGGGATATATTTTGGAGATACAGAGCTTTCCTTTAAAATCTCTTAATTACTTTCCTAAAATCACCTCTGGGGAGAAAGAATCCTATCCTACCTAAGGAAACACAAACTCTCATTTCTTTCCAGGTCCCTAACCATTCTCTTCTAGAGAAAGACAACGGTCTTGGTTATAACAGCACCTCCTTCTCCTTATGGGATCTAATCTTGGCTAATTTCTCTCTCCCACATAAAAAGAGCAACTTCAACTCTCACTGAAAAGGAAGGAGGGCCTGCTCCTTCGGAACAAAGTAACAGCAGAGATCCTACTCTCTGGTCTGTCTAAGTTCTCAACACCTTGCTGTGAATAGCCAACCACTACTCTACACTTCTATAGGACAGGACGTCTTCTTCAGTCCTGTTTATTGCACCATCCTTGGTACTGTATGTATACAGAAGTTTAGTACCTGTTCATTTTAATTGAATCAAGTCATGATCTGTCAAAAGAGAAAAAGTGGCAGGCCTCAAAATAGTTTCTTGCTTTAATCAGTCTTTCCCCCACGCCTGTTAGCTTTCAAGTTTTACACAGCTAAACCAAGTATTTCTAATTACTACTTATTATTAATGTCTAATTATTAGAATACAATGATTTTTTAAATCTCAAATTAAAGGCTTTAAGATTTGAACAACTAAATTTTATCCACCTAAGATTTATTGTCATGATTTTCTCACTGCATGATCACTCATGCCAGCTAAAACAATTACAGTCTCAACACAGCAAACTTATTCTTAATTCTGAACTAACTAATGAGAAAGGATTCTAAAACCTTTTTCAACTAATGGGGGGAAATGGTTAGAATCAGGTGGCTCATAATAAAACAGTGTGAGAAAAGGGCTCACCTCTACTCTCCAAGGAGTTAGAACTGCAAACCATTTGGCAGCTTCTTAACTAAGCTTAAAAAGTAAATACGTTCTCAGAGAAATTACTGGGCTTATTTTTAAACTAAGTATTTTTGGAATCTTTAACATTCCCGAACAGGAATACAAAAATCAAATAAAATGCATATTGTAACTGGAAGTGACAGATGACTTGTGTGGCAAACTAAGTTTAAAAATTAAAAAATACACACACACTCATGTATGCACTATATCTTGTAACAAAACAAAGGTCATACTAACTTTCCCAAATTACTCTTAGAAGTTTCACAAACAATAAATAAATGCCATGTCAAGTAATATTACATAATGAAAGAGCAGGCAGTTCCCGGAAACAGAGACCTACAAGAGGTTATCTTCTGAGACAACCTAAATGGACTGAATCCTAAACAGAAATTATTAAAAATCAGACGCTGAAACAGACGGCTAACCACAAAACTTTACTCTTGGTTAAATGAATAAAAAGGTGAGAAGGGGATGGAGGGTAATGTGCTACCCTGAATTTTTATTAATAAATATTCCTAAATCCTGAATAGAACAAAAAAAGACAATGGCGAAACTTCTCAGCTTCCAGGATATCTAAAGAGCTGCCCCAATTCCACCACATGAATATGACTGTGGCCTCAGATATATCAACGAAATTAAAATCTGAACAGAATTTCTCATGTATAAGCGAGTTGGAGATCATCCTTAAGTTTTCCTGTTGCTCTCTAACACTAACAGAGGAAACACAAATGTATTCTTTTCCAATATAAGTTATATATAGTCCATGTCATTCAAGAGTCCATAAGCCAAATCATACTGAGCGCACTCCTGTTAGTTCTAAGGCAGTCTCTAAATTTCCCAAGAGGGAATAAGCAGAAAGAATACAACTTCCCGAAATATTCCTTTCTCACAAAGTTTTGGGTATTTTCTACCATTGCATTCTTCTCTAGGGCAAGCCCTAACACAGAGTATTACTTTATCTTAGGCCTAACAAATTATTGATAAAGCCTACTCCTCAAAATGTTACTTTGTTAAACAAAGCTGCAGAACAGTTTAGTTTAAACAACTTTCATCAAACAGTCAACGCGGTAGAATCTTACTACAAATAAGCTTAACACAATATAATACAAATAAGCTTAATACAAACATCTCATGACAAGAATCACTATCATCAGTACATGTCTCTCTAACACGGGGGTAAAAATGAGAGGGGAGAGACATAACACGAGAGAATAAAGGCGACAAGAGTAACAAAAGCTGCTGTAGAAGTTGATATGGGGAAATCAGCCTTAACGAAAACAAGGAGAAAAGAAAAAAAGAAAAAAGGTGAACACAAACACGACCTTCCCATTTAAAACACACCTTTAAGTAAACGCCAGCTGAGAAGAGGACAATTTTTTAAACCATCAGAAAAAGGAGGAAAAAGTCCCTATTTGGATAATTTTTATAAAGTCTAAAGTGCATCTTTTTACATATACTTGTAAATGTATATTAAGCACAAATCTTATTTCTAAGGAATAACGTTCTTAAGATGTTTTTACAGTTTCTGAGAATCAATCGATCTTAACATAAAAGGTCCCATGTTAACTTTCACCTACATATTCACCACTACAAATTTTAATTCGGTTTTCTGCTATCACCATGAGATACAAGAACAAACTGTCCCACGAACTGACCCGTATACACCATTGAATACTCATTTTACTGTCCCTAAAGATGCGAACATCTCAGACATGTGTACTGCATAAAAAGCTTTCAAGTCCATATTTGTGGCTTTTAACTAGTTTACCTGACCACTACATGAGTTAATATAAAAAACGTTCTGTCTGGGAACTCTGGATGGGTTAACTGAGAACAATGACTATAATGCCGTTCAAGTATTGGGTAATGACGATTTATTTACAGCTCGCCTCCTGCACGTAAACACAACTTGAGTTTTTGAAGTTTATTAGGAAGATGGTATAGGATTACCCAACTCTCTCCACACCGCAGACCAACCCTCTAAATTAAGGCTATATCCAAAGTTTCCGAAACTATTTCATCGACAGGGTAGGATCAGTCGGGGCACCACTGCCCATCCATCACCTCTTAGTAAAAGTACAAGAAGCACTTTCTTCGACATAAAAAAGGGTTAACCCTTGCTGGGGTAGAGAGGCTGCTGAAGACGCGCGCGGAATGGGTGGGTAGCTGCTCTTTCGACCCTTCCCGGAGCTCGCCCCGTCCGCAGCAAGGAACGCAGCAGCCTGCAGTTCCGAAGGCGAGGGGCGGCGTTTCTGGTTTCAGTCATTTCTCCAAAATAACTGTCGAGCTACTTCAGAGTTAGCTTTCACGTCTCTACCAAAAACCAACAGCAGTAGCAGCAGCAACAACAAACAAGGTTTTTCTCCGGACCGAAAACTTTTAAAGTAGCATTAAAATAACAGTGCAAAAACACTAACGAGTCACAATTGCACACCATTTTCCCTGCCGTTCCTTCCGAAAGGAAAGCTAGAACCCAGCTGTCGCCTGGGAGGAGTCCCTCCACGCCAGCGCTGGGCTCTTCCTCAACTGGGTCCTCAGGTTCCCTGAGTACCCACTCCGGGCAGCGCGGTGAGCGCGATTTCCCTCCAGCGAGCAGCGAGGAACAGCGCAAAAATGTCACGCTCAGCTCGTCCCCTGGCCCGAAGCGGAGGCCAGGCGGCG
>NW_012115766.1:1360080-1360499 GCF_000951035.1 Colobus angolensis palliatus
CCCCCGATGCCGGGAGGCGAGTCGCGCCTGGCACCCGGGCGGGCGGCGCTTCAGCCCTGCCACACACACACACACACACACACACACAGCGGCAGTGGCGGCCACCGAAAAATGGAGCGCCGCGGCCAGAGAAGAGAGACATTTTCTTTCCGTTAACTGAATTGTTTCCTACCTCCGGATTCCCGACTCGCTACTCCTCTCACTCCGCGGCTCTCCGGGATCCGCCGCCGCCGCCGCATCCAATCGCCTTCTCTCCCCCCTCCCCTTCCGCAGCCAGCCCGGCCGTTCCTCCTCCTCTCCGCTTCAAAATGGCGCCAAGCGCTCTTCGGCGGCTGCTCCAATCGAACCGCCGCGGACAGCACCCGGGGCAGGCAGAGCGCGGCATGGGTGCGCAGCGCCCCCTGCCGACCAGACGGCTC
>NW_012115766.1:1360589-1376951 GCF_000951035.1 Colobus angolensis palliatus
ACCGTCCGCGCGCACGCAGCCACACGGGCACGCCGCCGCGGAGGCCGCGAGACTGGCAGCTGTCAAAGCGTCCACTGCTCTTTCGGCTTCCTAGACCTCCACCGACAAAAATTATTCCGGTTGTTACGTAGCCCTGTCTTTTTAGATAAAGGTTGGGAGATTTTTTTAAACACTGACATTGAGCACAGGTGTTGTGCTGGGTTAACAGAATTGGTATTAACTACTTTGCTCCTTACTTGTTAACTCTGACCTAGTCGTCTCAGAATGCCATACAAATCGTTTTCCTACACTTTATGTGTTATGTCTTTATTAAATCTCCCCGCTTTCCTAATGTGATGAATTGTTTATAGGTGGTAGGCTGGCGGAGACACAGAGTAATTGAGCCTGTGACGAAGCATTCTATTCCTTTGGCAGAATTGTCCTTATTAGAGGAAGACATCATCTGGAGACCGCAGGGACACATTCCGGAGGTGGGTCTCCTCCCCTCTTCGCCTTTAGGGGATGCCAGTCCCTCAAGTGGGTTTAGCCTGGTCACAACAGATCACCTACCTTGGGGGAAGGTTTCCTCCCCAGCCAGGTCCCTGCCAGAACTGAAGAAGGGACTTCCTCCTCTTTTTACTTTAATATCATCCCTTCTGTAAGGAAGTTTCCCCCAATATGGTGTGTTTGGTTACTAGAATTTTGTTCCAGGGAGAATTGGTTTCAACAGTGAACAAGCAAAGGGTGAATGAATGGATTACAATAGGATACTTATCAACTGAAAGAAAAGATAAGTAATGCTGATATATAAACTAATGTTACTGTGCACCTAGAGATACTAGGTACATTTTCCTCTGTCTGTCCTAATGGTAATTGCCCGATTCACCCTTACCATGTAGCTGTTTTGAAGGCTATCTCCTTTCTGCACCTAGAGATACTGAGACCTCTTCATTTCCATTTTTGTGGGATTCCCTGGACAATTCCGCTTCAGTCTCCTACAGTGCTTGCTAGACCAATATGTTGTGTTACTGTATTCCTATGTCCAAGATTTTGCCACGGAATACTCCAGGTTCTACCCATTTTATACATTCGTTGATGAAGTCTACTATGAGTTTTTTCTGCCCTCTTTTTAAAATTATCTCAGGGATTTTCTTATTTTACATTGTTGTTCCATCAGCATAACTCTTGTATGGAAGAAGAGAGTAGGATGTCTAGATCTAGAAAAACCTTTCCTCTTTGGTTGTTTTTATTATCTTTTTTACTTTATTTTCTTCAATTCCCAAACCTCCAAAGCCAGGAAGCAAGAAAGTTTCAGAAGAACGGCAGGATGAGAGCAAGAATTTTTTTTTCTTTTTCTTTTTTTTTTGAGACGGAGTCTCGATCTGTTGCCAAGCTGGAGTGCAGTGGCGCAATCTCAGCTCACTGCAACCTCTCCCTCCCGGGTTCAAGCGATTCCTCTGCCTCAGCCTCCCAAGTAGCTGGGACTACAGGCACGCGCCACCACTCCCAGCTAATTTTTTGTAATTTTTAGTAGAGACGGGATTTCACCATGTTGGCCAGGATGGTCTCAATCTCCTGCCCTCGTGATCCGCCCGCCTCAGCCTCCCAAAGTGCTGGGATTACAGGCGTGAGCCACTGCGCCAAGCCAGGAATTTTTGTATAAATTATTCAGTGCTCTTATCCCCATCATTTGACACCTAGAAGCCTCAGTAAATATTTTGTTGAATGTATGAATTCTTTAAGAATGTCACTCTACATCTTGTATATGGCGGTGAGTCCTGAAAGGGATGAAGGTGTCACGTCAGCTTTGTGAGCTGTTTTGCCAGTTTCACCATTAACCCGCTCTCTTATAAAACGATGCCTTGAGTTTCAATAATGAGGCCCAGAATACATATCGCCCACATTAGGCTGCTAACACCACAGGATTAAGCCCAAGAAAGAGTGGGCAGAAAGGAGATAGCCTTCAAAACAGCTACATGGTAAGGGTGAATGGGGCAATTACCATTAGGACAGACAGAGGAAAAACTCTAAAGCTTTAATGAAGCATAGTTTCTAATGAAAGGGCATACTTTCATATGACTGCAAGTGGCTTTACGGAAATCGGTAATATAAACCTTCATTTAAAACAATACTGTTTGGGAAAACTAAAATCTAAAATTGATATTTGAACAAAAATAATCTTCTGTGTTTGGGATTTTTAAAAATAGCCAAGTTGCAATTCATTAGCATCAACGTAATTGGAGGTGACATTATTTAAGACAGTTAAGACTGTGAACCATTCAAAACTCAGTTGTGAATGCTTTCTACTCCAAAAAAGAGAAATTATGTGGGAATTATGTCCAAATTCTGGTTTTATACAGAAATGGTTAGGAGAATTGTCTTTGATTATGAATAACCACAAATGTAGTTCCCACCTCTACTAATTTTACATTGCCACTATAACAAATCATCACAAAGTTGGTGGCTTAAAAGAGCATAAACTTATTGTCTTACTGGAGTGCAGAAGTTTGACAGGTATCTCGCTGGGCTAAAATCAAGGTGTTGTCAGGGCTGTGTGCCTTTCTGGAGGCTCCAAAGGAGAATCCATTTTCTTACTGTTTCCTTCTAGAAGCTGCCCAGATCCCTTGGCTCATGTCCTCCTTCCTCCATCCGCAAAGCCAGCTCCGTGGCGTCTCTCTGACCTGCTTTTGTTACCGCAGCTCTTCCTCTGACTCCCTTATCCACTTTTAATACCCTTGTGATTATATTGGGCCCACTTGGATAATCTCTAATTTAAGGTCCATTGGTTAGTGACCTTTATTCCCCTTTGCCATATAACATAACATATTCAAAGGTTTGGGGATTAGGACATGGATTTGTAGGGGGACCATTATTCAGCCTGCCACATCACTCATATTTGGGTTACCTGGGCTTTTTTAAATAGAGTCTAAAGTTGAGGTTCAAGAGGTCAGGAAGTTGGAAGACATCAGGAATGCACACAATTAACCTGGACAGTCCTAAATATACCCCCATGGCCCCTACTGCATTTTGAGTACAACCTTGCTATACTACAGCATGGTTTCCAAAATGTGGTGAAATGTTTATCATATTATGTATAGTAGAGCACACTGGGCAGCTAGTTAGTAAATGATGAGACTGGGCCCTACCTAGACAAACATTACTTGTTCAGTGTAATTCAAGGTATGTCCCAAAGGCTAGTCAACACAAAGATATGATCCCTGCTAGCCTGCAACTGTGCTGAAATTCCCACTCGACTAATTTATTGGGTTAAGGCATTGGATTCTCAGAAAACATCTTGGAATGTGGTTGTGTCACTTGAAAAAGTTAGGCCGGGCTTGGTGGCTCATGCCTGTAATCCAGCACTTTGGGAGGCCAAGGCGGATGGATCACGAGGTCAGGAGTTCAAGACCACCCTGGCCAACATGGTGAAACCCCCGTCTCTACTAAAATTACAAAAATTAGCCGGGCGTGGTGGTGGGCACCTGTAATCCCAGCTACTCGGGAGGCTGAGGCAGAGAATTGCTTGAACCCGGGAGGGGGAGGTTGCAGTGAGCGGAGATCACATCACTGCACTCCAGCCTGGGCAACAGAGCGAGATTCTGCCTAAAAAATAAAAATAAAAAAAATAACACCCTAACCCATTCATAACCCATTTGGAGAGATTAAGCCGAACAGAAATTAGCTTTGTGATATTTTAGGCATTAGGCAAACAGGTGAGGCATTGTGATAAACTCCAAGCCCCTGAAGTTGATCCTTCATTCACAATATCACTGCTGCTGAAAGAGCATACGGGCTCTTTTCCTTCACCCTCATCCAAGACTCAGCCCCTGGTGCCTCAAATTTCTCCCTCCACGGTTAATCCCCTGCATGAGGCAATGTGCCCATCTTGTGATCCTCTTTACAATGCGAATATTCCTGAAAGGATGCCACATTCGTCTACAGTCCCAGGGCAGCGGTTCTTAACTGGACTGGAGTGGAAGAATACCAAAATCATCTGGGAAACTTCTGTAAACTAGATCTTCAGAAACTATACTGGAATATGTTTGATACATCTAACTTTTTAAAAGAGTTTGAAAGATAGATGACAGAAATTTTTACACAAAATATGGTAGCTTGCATTATCACCCAAAGAGAGATTTGGGTTTAACAAAGCATTTATCATCAGTTCAACTTCTGGAAATAATAAAGAGATATGGAACCAAGAGCAATTTCACTTGATAAGTAATGAGAATGGCAAAGGAGAATTTAGACTGCTGGTTCGAATATTTGTGCAAAGGCATATAAATTCCTTCAATATAATACGTTTCACATATATTCATGTATTCACATGCAATCACTAATCAATGTTATTTAGTTTTGCACTATTTGAAAAATCTACAGGCCAGGCACGGTGACTCATTCCTATAATCCCAGCACTTTGGGAGGCTGAGGTGGACAGACAGCTTGAGCCCAGGCATTTGAGACCAGCCTGGGCAACATAGCAAGACCCTGCCTCTATAAAAAGTAAACAGTTAGCTGGGCATGGTGGCACGCACCTGTAGTCCCAGCTACTCGGGAGGCTGAGGAGAGAGGATCACTTGAGCCCATGAGGGAGAGGTTCCAGTGAGCAGTGATTGCACCACGGCACTCCAGCCTGGGCAACAGAACAAGATTCTGTCTCAAAGAAAAAATTTTTTTTTAATTTAAAAATCAGCATTCCAGTGCAAGATGGCCAAAAACTCCAAAACAATTTTTCAGTTTCACATTTCTGTTCTAGGCAAGCAGCCTGTTTTTGAGCATAGGGTAGTAGCTCACTCTATATGGAACCAAGTTTGTATCACTTTTTATTCCAAGTAAATTAACTTGACTCCTAATACTTACTCTTCATGGATATGTAGGAAGCATCCTTTGTTCTAACACAGGAATTCTATTTCTTCTCCTGGCCTTCTCGTTTAGTTAAAACGTGGTATTTAAAATTAGCTTTATTCAGCGGCCAGCAGATGGAGCTATTGAAAAATGTTGACATCTCCATTCTTTTTTATGAAATAAAACCAGTTTAGAGATACACTTTAATTTTTTGCTGTGTAAATAATCTGCCCATTATAGAGAAATCTGGAACTGCAGTTAAGATTAAAAAGAATAAAATATCACTCATAATTATGCCAGCAGAAAAAATTACTTTTAATGCTTTGGTATATATCAGTCCAGAACATATTATATTCATGTATTTAGATTTAGATTGTTTTACAAAACATAATGTTTCATAATATAAAATTTGCTCCTAGAGGCATAGAAATCTCCAAGGATAATATTAAAATATTTGCAACTGTACAGGACAGGCAAGGACCAATGAGAACAGATACTGGCTATAGCTTGAATAGGACCCCATATGCTTCCTGCTGTGTGAAGCATTAACTCTTCCATTGATGGATGATGGGCAAGGTCTTGGGGGCAGCAGGGAAGGGTTTGGGTGCCCAAGGAGGAAGGGGTGGGTTCAGAGAACCGACCGTATAACAACCTTATAGAAGTGTTTCATTATTTTTAACAACTAATACAGCCACAATAATAAATACCAGGTGAACTATCAGCTCTAGAAATCTCTGGAAGAATATACAAGGTTATGTAAAAGTAGAGGACTCCTAGATGGGAATCAAGGTGACTTGGGAACAAAGGTGAGAGAAATCTGTCACTGTTATACCTGTGGTACTATGAGCATGCATTTAATATTTTAAAAATAAGTTTTAAATAAAATATCATAAATAACTTTCTGGTGAATAAATACACATTGATATTATTATTTTAGTGGCTATGTAATACTATTTTATTGTGTAGTGATGCTATGATTTATTTAATGAACCCCGATTGTTAAGTAGTTCGATAATGAATTGTAACACAAAAAATATATTTAAATCCATGACTCATAATATATCTTAAAAATAAAAACAATCGGCCAGGCACAGTGGCTCATGCCTATAATCCCAGCACTTTGGGAGACCAAGGTGGGCGGATCACGAGGTCAGGAGATCCAGACCATCCTGGTCAACATGGTGAAACCCCGTCTCTACTAAAAAAATACAAAAATTAGCTGGGTATGGTGGCACATGCCTGAAGTCCCAGCTACTCAGGAAGCTGAGGTAGGAGAATTGCTTGAACCTGGGAGGTGGAGGATGCAGTGAGCCAAGATTGCACCACTGCACTCCAGCCTGGAGACAGAGCGAGACCTCGTCTCAATAAATAAATAAATAAATGAAATGAAAAGAAAAAAAAACCATCACTGTTGGAGGTTGCTAATGAATTATTTTAAAAACTAACAAATATAAGGAAAGAATCAATCATTTATCCTGCTTGCTCTATACGAACTGTACCAGTGGAAAATCAAATAGTAATCTGTGAACAGAAGTAGTCCAGCTAACAAATGAAGAAGGAATATAAAAAGTAGAATATTGTTATTTTTAAAACCCTAATGAAAATAGCTGATCCAGACATTGAACATAAGTACCTGCTGGCATCACAAAGAGAGAGAATAAAGCATTAGATGTTCACCGACAGAGGAATACACCAGCACCTATGTAATCATCTTGCCATACAAATCTAACCTGAATGCGAAAGAGCCTCTAGATACAAGTATCAATTTACAAGAAATACATAGGAACATGTTCTGGTCTTTCACACAAATAAATTCCGAAGAAGAAATAAATGAGGGATGGAGGAGAAACATAAATATTAAAAGAGTTCAACCAATCAGTCACTTGCAATGTGTGTACCTATTTGGACCCTGATTCAAAAAAATAAATTGTGATTGGCCGGGCACGGTGGCTCACACCTGTAATCCCAGCACTTTGGGAGGCCAAGGCGGGCGGATCACAAGATCAGGAGATCGAGACCATCCTGGCTAACATGGTGAAACCCTGTCTCTACTAAAAATACAAAAAATTAGCCGGGCGTGGTGGCAGGTGCCTGTAGTCCCAGCTACTCGGGAGGCTGAGGCAGGAGAATGGCGTGAACCCAGGAGGCAGAGCTTGCAGTGAGCCAAGATCGAACCATGCATTCCAGCCTGGGCAACAGAGCAAAACTCTGTCTCAAAATAAATAAATAAATAAATAAATAAATATAAATAAATAAATAAATAAATGGTGACATATATGAGACATTTGGAAATTTGAACACTGGATATTTAATGATATTAAAGAATTATTGTTAATTTGTTTTTTGCAATAGTAGTACAATACCTATGCTGAAAAATTTACTGAATACAAAATCTTCTGTTTCTTGATCTGGCTATTACTTACCCAGTGTGTTCAATCTGTGAAAGTTTAGAGAGCACCACATTTTTTGTATGCACGTTATAGTTCAATATAAATTTGAAAATATAAATGGAAATGATAAACATGGCATATTTTTTTTAGAAAAAAGGAATGATATGATATAGTATCTAGGATTTACTTCAACGTAATATAGAAAGGGGAAAAAAAAGCAGAGTACATATGGAACAAGATTTACCATGAGTTGATAATTGTTGAAGCTCGGTGATCAGTGATTGTAGTAGTTCATTCTTGCGCTACTAATAAAGAGATACCTGAGACTGGTTAGCTTATAAAAGAAAGAGTTTTAATTGACTAACAGCTCAGTATGGCTGGGGAGGCCTCAGGAAACTTACAATCATTATGGAAGGGGAAATAAACACATCCTTCTTCACATGGCGGCAATAAGGAGAAGTGCCAAACAAAAGGGGGAAAAGCCCCTTATAAAACCATCAAATCTCATGAGAACTCACTCACTATCAAGAGAACAGCAGAAAGGGGGTAACTGCCCCCATGATTGCATTATCACTCACCAGGTCCCTCCCACAACACATGGGGATTATGATGAGATTTGGGTGGGGACACAGCCAAACCATGTCATTCCATCCCTGGCCCCTGCTAAATCTCATGTCCTCACATCTCGAAACACAATCATGCCTTCCCAACAGTCCACCAAAGTCTTAACTCATTCTGGCATTAACCCAAAAGTCCAAGTCCAAAGACTCATCTGAGACAAGGGAAGTCCCTTCTGCCTATGAGCCTGTAAAATCAAAAGCAAATTAGTTACTTTCCAGATACAATAGGGGTACAGGCATTGGGTAAAATATGCCTGCTCCAAATTGAAGAAATTGGCCAAAACAAAGGAGCTACAGACCCCATGCAAGTCCAAAATTCAAGAGGGAAGTCATTAAATTTTAAAGTTTTAAAATGATCTCCTTTGACTCCATGTCTCACATCCAGGTCATGCTGATGCAAGAAGTGGGCTCCCATGGCCTTGGGCAGCTCTGCCCCTGTGGATTTTCAGGGTACAGCCCCCCTCCAGGCTGTTCACAGGCTGGTGTTGAGTGTCTGTGGCTTTTCCAGGTACAAGGTGCAAGCTGTCAGTGGATCTACCATTCTGGGATCTGGAGGATAGTAGCCCTCTTCTCACAGCTCCACTAGGCAGTTCCCCAGTGGAGACTCTGTGTGGGGGCTCCGACCCCACATTTCCCTTCCACACTACCCTAGCAGAGGTTCTCCTTGAGGGCCCCACCCCTGCAACGGACTTCTGCCTGGACATCCAGGTGCTTCCATACATCCTCTGTAATCTAGGCAGAGGTTCCCAAACCTCAATTCTGGTCTTCTGCATATCTGCAGGCCCAACACCATGTGGAAGCTGACAAGGCTTAGGACTTGTACCCCCTGAAGCAATGGCCTGAGCTGTGTCTGGGCCCCTTTTAGCCATGGCTTGAGCTGGAGCAACTGGGACACAGGCCGCACAGAGCAGTGGGGCCCTGGACCCAGCCCAGGAAACCATTTTTCCCTCCTTGGCCTCCAGGCCTGTGATGGGAGGGGCTGCTTTGAAGTTCTCTGACATGCCCTGGAGACATTTTCCCCAATATCTTGGTGATTAACATTTGACTCCTTATTATTTATGAAAATTTCTGCAACAGACTTGACTTTCTCCCCAGAAAATGGGTTTTTCTTTTCTATTGCATTGTCAGGCTGCAAATTTCCCAAACTTTTATGCTCTGCTGCCTTTTGAATGCTCTACCACTTAGAAATTCCTTCCACCAGATACCCTAAATCATCTCTCTCAAGTTCAAAGTTCTACGGTTCTCTAGGGCAGAGGCAAAATGCCAACAGTCTCTTTGCTAAAGCATAACAAGAGTCACCTTTGTTCCAGGTCCCAACAAATTCCTCATCTCCATCTGAGACCACCCCAACCTGGATTTTATTCTCTATATCACTATCAGCATTTTGGTCAAAGCCCTTTAACAAGTCTCTAGGAAGTTCCAAAGTTTCCCACATCTTCCCTGTCTTCCGAGCCCTCCAAATCTCTAGGAAGTTCCAAACTTTCCCACATTTTCCTGGCTTCTCCTGAGCCCTCTAAACTGTTCCAACCTCTGCCTGTTACCACATTTTTGGGTACCTTTACAAAAGTTGCTTCCACATTTTTGGGTACCTTTACAGCAGCACCCCACTCCTGGTACAAATTTACTATATTAGTCCATTCTCACACTGCTAATAAAGACATACTTGAGACTGGGTAATTTATAAAGGAAAGAGGTTTACCTGACTCACTGTTCACCATAGCTGTGGCAGTCTCAGGAAACTTACAGTCATGGTAGAAAGAGAAGCAAACACGTCTTTCTTCACATGGCAGCAGCAGGGAGAAGTGCCAAGCAAAAGTGGGGAAAGCCCCTTATAAAACCATCAGAACTCACAAGAACTCACTCACTAGCATGAGAACAGCAACACAGGGGTAACTACCCCCATGATTCAATGACCTCCCACCGGGTCCCTCCCATGACGTGGGAATTATGAGAGCTACAATTCAAGATGAGATTTGGGTGGGGACACAGCCAAACTATATCAGTGATAGGCACAGGAGGGTTTATTATAGTATTCTGTCTACTTTTGTATATGTTTGAAATAGAGTAACTAGTTTGTTTTTTTTTTAAGTATACAGATTTTAAAGTTTTGGCACATCTTCCCAAACTGTTCTCTAGAAAATTTATCCCAAGTTTTACCATACGGACAGTGTAAATCAACAATCATACACAACCAGTATTAATGCAATTTTATGGAAACATAATTTGAGATAATGCCATCCCCAAGAATCTTAATTTAAAAACCAATTAGTTTGAGCTTTTGCATAGTACAATATTATAAAGTAAAATGTAAAGGTTAAAAATTATCATATGATTATTTCATTAAAGAATACTGAGTGAGGCTGGGCACAGTAGCACACGCCTATAATCCCAGCACTTTGGAAGGTTGAAGCAGGCAGATCACAAGGTCGAGAGATCGAGACCATCCTGGCCAACATGGTGAAACCCCACCTCTACTAAAAATACAAAAATTAGTTGGGTGTGGTGGTGCACCCCTGTAATCCCAGCTACTCGGGAGGCTGAGGCAGGAGGATTGCTTGAACCTGGGTGGCAGAGGTTGTGGTGAGCTGAAATCTCACTACTGCACTCCAGCCTGGTGACAGGGCAAAACTCCATCTCAAAAAAAAAAAAAAAAAAAAAGAGCATGCTCAGTGAAATAAATCTAACGTCTAGGGACAACCAGAAATAAATTAGAAAGAAGTATAATTGGCCGGGCACGGTGGCTCAAGCCTGTAATCCCAGCACTTTGGGAGGCCGAGACGGGCGGATCACGAGGTCAGGAGATCGAGACCATCCTGGCTAACACAGTGAAACCCCGTCTCTACTAAAAAATACAAAAAACTAGCCGGGCGAGGTGGCGGACGCCTGTAGTCCCAGCTACTCAGGAGGCTGAGGCAGGAGAATGGCGTAAACCCGGGAGGCGGAGCTTGCAGTGAGCTGAGATCCAGCCACTGCAATCCAGCCTGGGTGACAGAGCGAGACTCCATCTCAAAAAAAAAAAAGAAGTATAATTACAATTATGAGTCAGCACCTCAAAGTGAGCAGACCTACCTAACATATGAGAACACAAACAGCACATCTACACACAAAGACATTGTAGGGTTGTGTAAACAGAGTGGATTTTGATATAATATGAACTTACTGCAAATGCTACACTATGGAACTTTCAATTACTCAGTTTAATCATCTGTAAAATCTAAATGATAATATTAACCACTTTTCAAAGATGTTGTGATAATTGATATGTGTAAAGTTCCACGTACAATTCTTGACACATTATAGTCACTTAATAAATGGAAATTTATATTAAGTTTTATGAGTGAGTAATTTTATCTTCTATAAGAAACCTCTTAAAAATAAATCCAGGGCCAGACACAGTGGCTCATGCCTGTAATCTCAGCACTTTGGGAGGCTGAGGCAGGAGGATCTCTTAAGGTCAGGAGTTCAGAACCAGTCTGTGTATTATAGCAAGACCCTCTCTCTACGAAAATTTTTTTTGATTAGTCAGACATGGTGGCATGCACCTGTAGTCTCAGCTACTCAGGAGGCAGAGGCAGGAGGATCCCTTGAGCCCAGGAGTTTCAGGCTGCAGTGAATTATGATTGCAAGACTCTTTCTCTAAGGAAAATAAAAATAACAATAAACTAAGACTGGCCAGGTGTGGTGGCTCATGCCTGTACTCCCAGGACTTTGGGACGCCAAGGTGGAAGCATCACTTGAGTTCAGGAGTTCAAGACCAGCCTGGGAAACATAGTGAGACCCCATCTCATTAAAAATAAATAAATAAATAAACAAACAAACAAATAAGATTGGCACATCCTTATTATGTACCTATTTTATGAACATGGTAAAAAAACAGAAGTTAGTAATCTTTCAAAGATGGTGTGGCAAATCCTCTTTCATTCAGAGAAGTTGCAGTTTTTTTTTATGACATGGGAGTAGCACCTCTTGTCATACATCAAGGCTGCTGAAGGCATAGCTAGCATTTCCAAGGCATTCCCTTTGAAAATGCAAAGCTTGCAGTAGAGAGACTACTGGGGATGAGGAGACTATGTTTAAGTCAGCAAACAGATTAATTAGCTGCTGGGAAAAAAAGAAGGATGAATTGACTTCCAGTAGGAAGGAGGCAAGAGTGAGGCTGGGTACCAGGAGGGGACTCAAATGCCCAACCGACTTGACCCAAGATAACCACCCATTTCCAAGGCTTTATCTCATAACCTCATCAATGCAATAGCCTCCTCTTTCCAGCCCCATACCCTTTCTAACCATACCCTCACAAGGGTCTAAAGAGCAATTCTAATCTTAACATTTCCCTGCTTCCCTTCCTTTCAGGTCAAAGCCCAAAGTCCACTATGTTTTGTAGAGTTCTTTATGACCCTCACCCCATTTATCTTCCTAGTACAATAGGCAGCCTATGCTCTGTCCTTATAGAATCATATGCAAGTTTCTCTCTCTTGCCTCCTTGACTTTGAATGTTTTGTGCCTTTCTTCTCCAGAAAAACTTCTAAATATCCTTCAAGACATAACTCAATTGTTTCCATCTCTGAGAAGCTCCTCATAATGCCCAGGCAGAGTTAGGCAGTCCTTTGACCATGCCCTCCCCAATCACTGCTCAGCACAACTTTACTCTCACACTAATTACACTGTATTTCTATTATTTGTTAATTATTGGTTTAAATGTCTATATTCCCTACTGGCCCATGGCCTCCTTGAAAATAACTATAATTTATTTATGTTTATATTCCCAACTGTTAGCCCAAGGAGGACTGCACAAATATTGCAGGAATGAATGAACATGAATGACTGTGGCACATTAAGGACAACTGTGATGGCATTTGTGTACTAGAAGATGATAGGAAGAACAACCATAGGCTGGGCAGAGCTGGGTTAGAAATAGGACTCCAGACTTAGTAAGGATATAATCTTAGGAGATTTACTTAACCCTTTTAACCTCACATTCCTCATTTATAAATTATTTTTAACATTCTGCTACAGAACTCTCTCATTTCTCTACATTGAGTAAATTCCTAAATGAAAACCTGACCAAGTGATTTCCTGGCTTTAATGATATCCAACTGCCCTGGGGATAAAGTAGTCTCACTTAGAAACATTACAAGACTTGCTAATGATCAGGTCCTTGCTAACCAGCAGAGCCTCAAATTTAATTTTCCTTCTTTTCACATGACTTTCTTTCCCCCAATCCCTAATGTGGCTTCAAGTCCTTTCAAAGACCAGAGCACTAGACAGCCACTACCGAGTAATTCCAGTGGTATGTGAGATGAAATCTACTTGTGAACATGGTTTGAGGTGTTGCTTTCTCTGACCCCACAAGTCTGGGTTAGGTGTCATTGGTACATACTTTGATGACACCCTATACTTCCTCCATCATAGGGCATTTGTATTAGTCAGGTTTTTCTAGAGAGACAGAATCAATAGGATGTATATACAGCCGCCCTTCCACCAACTGCATATCAAAACTATTCGGAAAAAGAAAAAATACAATAACAATAACACCAATTTTTTAAAATACAGTAGAACTATTTACACAACACTTACATTGTATTAGGTATTATAAGTTATCTAGATATGATTTAAAGTATATGAATTATGTGGGTAGGTTATATGCAAATACCATATGATTTTATATAAGTGACAGAGCACCCTTGGATTTTGATATCTGCAGGAGTCCTGAAACCAATTCCCCATGGACATCAAGCGATGAAAGAAACTTATTTTAAGGAATTGGCTTACCTAATAATAAAGGAGGGCAAGTCCAAAATCTGCAGGGTAGGTGAACAGGAGGGACATCCAGGGAAGGGCTTGTGTTGTTGCAGCCCTTTGGAGGCCACCCACTGGCCGAATTTTTCTTGCTGGGAGTGAGAGGTGGGATTTGGGAGTGGTCCATCTTTTGTTCTATTCAGGTCTCGATTTCATGAGGCTCACTTACATTATGTAGGGCAATCTGCTTTACTCAAAATCCACAGATTTGAAAGTTAATCTCATCCAAAAACACTCTCATAGAAACATCCAGAATAATGTTTGACCAAATATCTGGGTACTGTGGTACATTTATAGTCAGATTTTAAGAAAATAACTTAAGTCACCTTGTGGAGAATGGGCTACAAAATAAAAGAATGCCAGCAGATCATCGATGTAGGAAGCTATTCTAATAATCCAGCACAGAAATGATGAGGGCCTGTGTCCATGTTTCATCCTGGCTGAACACATAGCCAGAATCACCCCAAAAACCACAGCAGGGCAGTACCCGTAGGTGAGCACCCAAAACCATCCTGAGATGGGTCTGGTTGGAATTCTAAAGCAAGAAGCAGCTGGGCACAGTGGCTTACGCCTGTAATCCCAACACTTTGGGAGGCCAAGACGGGTGAATCATGTGAAGTCAGGAGTTCGAGACCAGCCTGACCAACATGGATAAACCCCTGTCTCTACTAAAATTACAAAATTAGCCGGGTGTGGTGGGGCATGCCTGTAATCCCAGCTACTCGGGAGGCTGAGGCAGGAGAATCTCTTGAACTCAGGAGGTGGAGGTTGCAGTGAGCCAAGATCGCGCCATTGCACTCCAGCCTGGGCAACAAGAGCGAAACTTCATCTCAAACAAAAAAGCAAGAAGCACTAGATGCCAAGGTGATCGGTCCAAATAATTTATTAGGGGAACTTAGAAACAGAAGGGGTTGCAAGCTGTCCTCGTTGGGACAGGGAGATAAGGGATGTTCTCCTGACATATGTCTGCAACTAGGGCGTTGGGCTATGGAGTTTATGTGAGAGTTTAAGGAATGTGGCTCAGGGCTAGAGCTAGTTTCTTTCAGTGTTTTGGGCAAGAACTTAGACACCTTTCTCAGTGCCTGCAAATGTTCAAGGCCCCAGCTTGGGTTCAAGCCTACAGGGGAAAGCATGCAGCTGTCCAGGTCACTTTGTGTTTCTCAGTCAGGACAGAAAAAGAAGTGAGGAAAACCGGGGGACTGTGCACCGTAATAGCAGAGAAGAAAGAACAGAATTAGAAAGAGACAGATGTGATGTAAGGAGTGAGCAAAAGTCTAGATGTTAAGTTTGGGGGCTGGGGAATTAGATAGATGGTGATTGCTATCGTTTGAATATGGTTTGTTTTTCCCCCACCAAATCTCATGTTGAAATTTGATTCCCAGTGTGACAGAGACAGGCAATGAGGCCTAGTGGGAGGTATTTGGATTATGGAGTGGATCTTTTATTAATTGCTTGGTGCCATTCTAGTGGTAGTGAGTGAGTTCTAGCTCTCACAAGACTAGATTGGTTCTCTGGGGAATGGATTAGTTCCCAGAAAGTAGGTTATTATAAAGCCAAGACGGGCCGGGCACAGTGTTTCATGTCTATAATCCCAACATGTTGGAAGGCCAAAGCAGGAGAATCTCTTGAACCTGGGAGGTGGAGGTTGCAGTGAGCCAAGATCACACCATTACACTCTAGCCGGAGCAACAAGAGTGAAACTGTCTCAAAAAAATAAAAAAGTTAGCACCACGCCTCTGGTAGAGCCTGCAGAACCACGAGCCAAAATAAACATATTTTCTTTATAAATTACCCAGCCTCAGGTATTTCTTTATAACAACACAAGAACGGGCTAACACAAAATTGGTCTGTGCAATTATTTTCTTGGAAATGACTCCAAAACACAGACAACAAAAGCAAAAATAGACAAATTAGATTACATCAAACTAAAAAGCTTTTGCACATAAATGGAAATAAGTGGGTGAAGAAACAGCCTACAGAATGAGAGAAAATATTTGCAAACCATATATCTGATAAGGGCTTATTTCTGAAATATATAAAGAACTCAAACAACATCATTGTAAGAAAACAATCTAACTAAAAAATGGGCAAAGGTATTTCATATAAATAGACTTTCTTAGAAGATGACATACAAATGGCCAACAGGTATAGGAGACAATGCTCAACATCACTAATGATCAGGAAAATGCAAATCAAAACAGCAATGAGCTATCACCTAACACTTGTTGTAATGACTATCATCAAAAAGATAAAAGATACAAGTGGCAAGGATGTGGAGAAAACAAAACCCTTGTATGCTGTTGGTAGGAATATAAATTAGTACAGCCATTACGGAAAACAGTACAGAGTTTTCTCAAAAAGTTAAAAATAAAGCTACCATATAATCCAGCAATTCCACTTCTGAGTATGTACCCAAAGGACGTGAAATCAGTATGTCAAAGAGATATCTGCACTCTCATGTTCATTGCAGCATCATTCACAATAGCCCAGGAATGATGCCAACTTAAGTGTCCATCAGCAGATGAATGACTAAAGAAAACATGGTGTAGGTACACAGTGTAATAGTATTCAGCCTTTCCAAAGAAGGAAATCCAGGCTGGGCACAGTGGCTCATGCCTGTAATCCCAGAACTTTGGGAGGCTGAGGCAGGTGGATCACCTGAGGTCAAGAGTTTGAGAGCAGCCTGACCAACATGGTGAAACCCCGTCTCTAATAACAATACAAAATTAGCC
>NW_012115766.1:1377551-1389288 GCF_000951035.1 Colobus angolensis palliatus
CGGGTGACAGAGTGAGACTCCATCTCAAAAAAAATAAATAAATAAAAAATAAAAAATAAAATAAATAAATAAATAAATAAGCTGGGAGTGGTGGCGAGCCCCTGTAATCCCAGCTACTTGGGAGACTGAGGCAGGAGAATTGCTTGAACCCAGAAGGTGGAGGTTGCAGTGAACTGAGATCACACCGTCACACTCCAGCTCTGGGTGACAAAGCAAGACTGTCTTGGGGGAAAAGAAAAAAAAAAAAAGACAAGGTCTTGCTCCATCACCCATGCTAGAGTGCAGCAGTGGAATCATGGCTCACTACAGTCTCTACCCGCCGGGCTCAAGCTATTCTCTTGCCTCAGCCTCCTAAGTAGCTGGGTCTACAGGTGCACACCACCATGCTTGGCTAAGTTTTGTAAATTTTTTTAGAGGTGGGGTTTCACCACGTTGCACAGGCTGGTCTTGAACTCCTGGGCCCAAGTAATTCTCCCATCTGGCCTCCCAAAGTGCTGAGATTACAGGCGTGAGCCACTGTGCCTGGCCCACATAGTTTCTTTAAAAAAAACATACATTTGGCCTCTAAAAAAAATACATATGGTTTCTTTTTTTCTTCTTCTTCTTTTTTTAAAATGGAGTCTCACTCTGTCAACAGGTTGGAGCGCAGTGGCACAATCCTGGCTCACTGCAACCTCCATCTCCCGGGTTCAAGCGATTCTCCTGCCTCAGCCTCCCAAGTAGCTGGGATTACGGCGCATGCCACTACACCCAGCTAATTTTTGTATTTTTAGTAGAGCCTGGGTTTCACCACGTTGGCCAGGATGTTCTTGATCTCTTGACCTTGTGATCCACCCACCTTGGTCTCCCAAAGTGCTGGGATTACAGGTGTGAGCCACTGCACCCGACCTACATATAGCTTCTTTAGGGACCTCCTGCTTTCTTCCTCCTTGGAATGATTCATGTTTGCAAAATTAAAATTACACTTTTTAAAGTTTACCAATACTGGGCCAGGCGCGGTGGCTCACTTCTGTAATCCCAGCACTTTGGGAGGCCGAGACAGATGGATCACCTGAGGTCGGGAGTTTGAGACCAGCTAGACCAAAATGGAGAAATCCCATCTCTACTAAACACACAAAGTTAGCCAGGCGTGGTGGCACATGCCTGTAATGCCAGCTACACAGGAGGCGGAGGCAAGGGAATCGCTTGAACATGAGAGGCGGAGGTTGCAGTGAGCTGAGATCGAGCCATTGCACTCCAGCCTGGTGAACAAGAGAGAAACTCCATCTCAAAATAAACAAATAAATAAAAGTTTACCAATGCTTTGAAACCATCTTTTCTTTATATCATATATGTAGTTCTTATCTTTAGCCATTCTACCCCTAGTGGTTACACACTCAAAATTGATAAGATCATTTTCTCCTGGGTTGTCATCACTTTCTGGTAATCATTTCCTCTTATTGATGACTTGGTTGTACCTTTGAAGCAAGGCCCATGGTTAAAGTTCATGTTGTTTCTTCTAGCCCCTGTTCCATTCTGATAGACAGGTATTAAGAATGGACCCAAGCAAGGCCGGGTGTGGTGGCTCACGCCTGTAATCCCAGCACTTTCAGAGGCCGAGACAGGCGGATCACAAGGTCAGGAGTTCAAGACCAGCCTGACCAACATGGTGAAACCCCGTCTCTACTAGCATTTGGGTGAAACCTCAAATGCTAATTACAAAACTCTCACGTTGATCAGAGCTAAAGTGGATGTTGTAGTCACCTTTGGAATGTGGCCTTTTTTTTTTTTTTTTTTGTCTGAGACAGGAAAGTGGCCTTTCATTGAATGTTAGCTAACAATTGCTGAAACACATATTCCTAATTAGGGCACAAACCGGTCTTAGGGTGTAGATTTAAACAAACACACACACTGATATCACATTGCTTATGCTAGAAACTAGCATTTAGAAAAAACAAAAAACTGCATTCAACTTAGAATGGGTCACAAGCAAAGCCCCAGTTCATGTGTCGGCCTACATGACCCAAGACGACACCAGGAGGCATTTTGTAAGTAATAAAATGATACTTTTATATCTTTATTGTGCTTAGTGTATTTGTTTCTGAAAGTGACACTGTGAGAAAATCCTCAGCAGAGAAGTAAGAGAGAAATGGGGGGGATTCCTAACCAGTGGTGACAGCAAAAAAGTGATAATATCAGAGATGGATTGCAGCCCCCAAGGCAGAAGTCAGTTTCTCAACTTGGTCCAGGCATTGGTCAGTCCAGGATTAGATGTCCTCAGAAGTATACTTTCTGGTAATAGGCATCATTTCCCCCACTCATCTTTTAGTCCCTCTTCACAGGAAAATCAAGACTTCACAATGGACACGGAGTACCATCGTTCACACAAATAAACCTATGCTAAAAATATATGGAAGAAGACGGCCGGGCACAGTGACTCATGCCTGTAATCTTAGCACTTTTGGAGGTGAAGGTGGGGAGATCACCTGAGGTCAGGAGTTTGAGACTAGCCTGGCCAAACCCCATCTCTACTAAAAATACAAAAATTAGCTGGGTGGGGTGGTGAGTGCCTGTCATCCCAGCTACTCGGGAGGCTGAGGCAAGAGAATCGCTTGAACCCAGGAGACAGAGGTCACAGTGAGCCAAGATCACACCACTGCACTCCAGCCTGGGCAACAGAGTGAGACTTTATCTCAAAAAATAAATAAATATACACACACACACACACACACACACACACATATGCAATTATTTTCAGTGAAACCTAAGGGAGCTCTTTTTAAAACAAAACTGTCTTGATAACAAAGCCGTACAAATTTTTATCTTATTAATAAAAAAGTCTGCTTCTGGTAACTTCTGTACCTTGAACTTTCGGGTGGGGGGGTTAGAAAATTAACTTACGCCATAAAACACTTTATAATTTTATTTCTTGGAATGAAATTAACTTCCACAAATTTTTATTGATTCTGTGCATAAAACCGTTTATACTTCTAATCAGAAATTGGAGAAATAGCATATTTTTTGGCTGTTTAGTGTCAAGGTCATTCGAAATTACATTTTGCAAGCAATTTTTCAGAAGAACTAGTCAACATATTTGCTTTGAAAATATATGTGTATGGTTTTAATAAAAACTCGTGTGACTTTAATGGTTTCATTAATTTTCCATCAGTGATGTGATCTATTGATTTTTCCATTATAAATATTTGTGCTTACCATGCTCTAAAATTTATTTTTAAAAATAATGTTTCATTACATAAAGATGACATTTATTTTTTACAGCCTAGAAATGCAAAGCTGATTTTATTTTTTAACTAAATCACTATCTAAAACAGCTGAGCAAAAAGTGATTTGGGGATGGTTTAGCAGTGTTTTTCCTGTTTAAAAACTTACATTTGGCCGAGCATGGCGGCTCACGCCTGTAATCCCAACACTTTGGGAGGCCGAGGCGGGTGAATCACTTGAGGTCAGGAGTTCGAGACTAGCCTGGCCATCATGGTGAAACCCCCATCTCCACTAAAAATACAAAAATTAGCCGGTGTGGTGGCAGGCACCTGTAATCCCAGCTACCCGGGAGACTGAGGCAGGAGAATCGCTTGAACCTGGGAGGTGGAGGTTGCACTGAGCAGAGATAGTGCCACTGCACTCCAGCCTGGGCAACAGAGTGAAACTCAGTCTCAAAAACCAAAACAAAACAAAACAAAAGTATATTTCGTCAAAGTGACATGCTTTTATCAGAGAAAATGTGGAAATACAGAGAAAATAACTAAGTTATACTACTTGGAGTTAGCAATGAACAGCAAATCTGAGTAGATCAAGCAGAAGGGAGCTTACGGGAAGGATATTAGAGGACACAGAACCCAGGATCTGCTGGGGACCCAGGGTGAGAGGGAACTGATGCCAGTGTTGTGCGGGAATGGCTGGCTACAAGAACCATAGCAACAGAAACTACATAATCAGAAAAACCCATTAGCAGTGCAATGAAGATTGCATGCAGTAAATATCTTTGACCATACTCATAGCCTTGGGACGTTAGATCAAGAGGCAAAATACTAGGAAAATACTTAATTATCCAAATCATGGGTCATGTGCTCATACACTGGCTGTATCAGAGAGAGGAAATGGTGAATCTGGCCCCTTCGGCTTTTGTTGTGGCACTGTTCCCACTAAGACTACCTACAATGGGTATTCTCCACCAGGAAGATGGGTATACTGCCAAGAAACCTGGCATTGAATTGGATACTAGAAATTATCCAATTCCCACCCAAAAAAGACAAAATCCCCTAAAGTAGATGTTAGAAAGTGTCATACCTAAGCTTACCACTCAAAGAAAACTTAGTATTTTGGTATCTTTCCTCTTAAGACTTTTCTATGAATTTTTCTTCTATGTACATAGCTTAGATCATGGAATGAAAAACAATTTTTAAAAATCCTACTTCCTTCAAACACCAATGTAGCATAAGCATTTATTTTTCATGGGATTAAAATCTCCATAGTCATCGCTAATGGTCAAATAATTATCCGTAACACATGTAATAGTGAACTTAAAGCATTTACCTACTGTTGGAAATTTAGATTGTTTCTTTTTTTCTTTTTTTTTGTTTGTTGAGACAGAGTCTCACTCTGTCACCCAGGCTAGCATGCAGTGGCGCGATCTTGGCTCACTGAAATCTCTGCCTCCCAGGTTCAAGCAATTCTTCTGCCTCTGCCTCCAGAGTAGCTGAGATTACAGGCACCTGCCACCATACCCAGCTGATTTTTGTGTTTTTAGTAGAGATGGGGTTTCACCATATTGGCCAGGCTGGTCTTGAACCCCTAACCTCAAGTGATTTGCCCACCTTGGCCTCCCAAAGTGCTGAGATAACAGGCGTGAGACACTGAGCCCAGCTGGGAATTTAGATTGTTTCTAAGGAAAAATACCTCTGTAATAATTGGTACAGGAGTTGCAGATCAATTTTTTCAATTGACTCTTCATTGTCTAGTGAATCAGATCCAGGTTGTATGTCTCAGTTCGGGCTGCCATGACAAACATACCATAGACTTGATGGGCTAAACAGCAAACATTTCTCACAGTGCTGCAAGCGGGAAGTCCAAGATCAGGGTGCCTGCAGACCTTCGTCTGGTGAGGACCCACTTCCTGGTTGGCAGATGGTGGTCTTCTCACTGTGTCCTCACAGGGTGGAGACAGAAATTACCTCTCTCATGTTTCTTCTTATAAGGGCACTAATTCCATTCATGAGGGCTCCACCCTCAAGACCTAATTACCTCCCAAAGGCCCCACCTCTTAATACCATCACCTCAAGGATTAGGATTTCAACATATTAATTTGTGGGGAACAAAAACATTCTGCTCATAACAGCATGCAACCAAAGCGCTTGCACAAGGCCTTGGATCAGTTAAATTGGGGCTTGTTAAATTAAATTTAGCCTAAAGCTGCCTCTTTACATATTTGAAAGGTTTCTCCCTACATAGCAGACTGTAACCTAACTGAATGTATAAACAGACTGTAACATATTCTTCTTCCAACTACTGAGTTTTGGCCAATCGAAGGTGGCCAACTGTTCAAACTGGGTTCACATAAGGCAAATGCCAAGCTGTAACCAGTCTGGCTATTTCTGTACCTCTCTTCCATTATCTGTGTGTCACTTCTTTTTCTGTCCACAAGTTTTCTTTGACTATGCAGGAGCACTGGAGTCTCTTTAAATCTGCTGTGATTCTGGAGGCTGCCTAATTAATGAATCAATCTTTGCTCAATTAAACTTTGACAAATTAAATTTGCCTAAGGTTTTTCTTTTAACAGTTGGTGTCAGAAGTGAGATTCAAAGTAGGGCTTCTATCAACACCCAGGAGCACTGAGTGACCAAACAAGGTACCTGCTAGACTCATTTTGTCCTCCCTCTAAAAACACCTGGGTAAGTTCTCGGATTCTGAAGCTCCATGGATTTGTGTTTTGAGCTATCCAAGTTTGAGCACAATTTTTTTTTATCTGAACCGGGTTCAGACGTCACAACAAAAACTGGGCCACGTCCAGGTGTTACCAGAAAGGGGTCCTCATCCAGACCCCGAGAGAGGATTCTTGGATCTAACACAAGAAAGAATTCGGGGTGAGTCTATAAAGTGAAAGCAAGTTTATTAGGAAAGTAAAGGAATAAAGAACGGCTACTCCATAGACAGAGCAGCGGCATGGGCTGCTTGACTGAGGATACTTATAGTTATTTCTTGACTATATGCTAAACAAGGGGTGGATTATTCATGAGTTTTCTAGGAAAGAGGTAGGCAATCCCAGGAACTGAGGGTTCCTCCCCTTTTAGACCATATAGGGTAACTTCCAGACGTTGCCATGGCATTTGTAAACTGTCATGGTGCTGGTGGGAGTGTCTTTTAGCATGCTAATATATTATAATTAGCATCTAATAAGCAGTGAGGATGACCAGAAGTCACTTGCATCACCATCTTGATTTTGCTGGGTTTTGGCCAGCTTCTTTACCACAATGTGTTTTAGCAGCAATACGTTTTGCACGTAGGACAGTATGTATAAAGGCCCCAGAGCGACAGAAGTGAGGCCAGTTCCATTAAATGAAGAAAGGTGAGTGTGAAGTTGAAGCACCAGGGTGGGAAGAGAGGCAGGAATTGAGCATGGAGAGGTTATACTATGTAAACAATTTTTTTTTAGGATTTGGCAGTGCATCTTTTAAGCATTACATATGTGAACATGTTTCCTGGAAAAAAGAAAAGAAAAGAAAAGAAAATAATAGAAAAGAAACAAAGTCTCAAATCAATGACCCCAGCCTCCACCTCACAAAAACTAGAAAAGAAGAGGGCAAATAAAACTTATACAGAAGAATGGAAATAATAAAGATCAGAATGAATATTAATGAAAACAAAACAGAAGAAAATTAAAAATCAACATAATAATAGCTAGTTCAGTAAAAAGAGTTCAATGCAATTGATAAAACTCTAGCAAGAGGTCCATTAGAGGTTCTGGTTAGTGCAATAAAGCAAGAGAAAGAAATTAAAAGGTCTCTAGCTGTAAAGAAAAAAATCAAGACTATCTTTACTCACAGAGAACATGACTATCTATATGCAAAATCCTATGGAATCTACAAAAAGGAGCTACTAGCACTAATAAGTAAGCTTAGCAGGGTTGCAAGATAAAATAGAAATATAGAAAAACGCTGTGTGGCCCAGGCTGGAGTGCAGTGGTACGATCTCAGCTCACTGCAAGCTCCATTTCCTGAGTTCAAGCAATTCTCCTGCCTCAGCCTCCCAAATAGCTGTGATTACAGGTGCATACTACCACGCTGAGCTAATTTTTTTGTATTTTTAGTAGAGACAAAGTTTCACAATGTTGGCCAGGCTGGTCTTGAACTCCTGACCTCAAATGATTTTACCACCTCAGCCTCCCAAAGGGCTGGGATTACAGGGGTGAGCCACTGTGCCCAACCTCAAGTGTGTTTCTTTATAGTAGCAACATTCAATTAGAAATTGAAATTTAGGCCAGGTGCAGTGGCTCACGCCGGTAATCCTGGCACTTTGGGAGGCCGAGGTGGGCGGATCACAAGGTCAGGAGATTAAGACCATCTTGGCCAATATGGTGAAACCCTGTCCCTACTAAAATACAAAAAATTAGCCAGGTGTAGTGGTGCATGCTTGTAATCCCAGCTGCTTGGGAGGCTGAGGCAGGGGAATTGCTTGAACCCGGGAGGTGGAGGTTGCAGTGAGCTGAGATCACACCACTGTACTCCAGCCTGGCGACACAGCAAGATTCCATCTCAAAAAATAAAAAAAAAAGAATTGAAATTTAAAAACCAAACCATTTAAAATTACATGAAAATATATAATAATTAGGAATAAATTGGACAAACAATATGTAAACTCTGAGTGCCTGAAGACTATAGAACATTCTTAAGAGAGATTTAAAAGGCCTTAGAACTCGAAGATATATACCATGTTAATAGATGAAAAGACTCGATATTTTTAAGATGTTACTTCTCCCCAAATTGATTTACAGATTTAATGCAGTCTGAAACCAAATCCCAGTGGATCTTTTTATAGAAATTGACAAATCGATTTTAAAATTCATATGGAAATGCAAAGGACCTAGAATAGCCTAAATGACGTGGAAAAGAATGATATAAAAGGATTCATATTACTTGACTTCCAGAGTTTATTATAAAGCTACAGTAGTCAAGAAAATGAGAAATTGCATATGATGGATAAATCAGTAAAACAGATAGAGATTCCATAAAAAGGCCCATGCATATATGGTCAATTGGTTTTGATGGTTTCAAGGGCAATTTAATGGAAAATAAATAATCTTTCCAACAAGTGGTACTGAAACAGTTGGATATCCATATGCAAAAAAAGTAAAATCCATAATTTGCAACATATACCAAAAAAGCTCAAAATAGATTACAGACAAAATATAAGCCCTCCAAATACAAAACTTCTGGAAGAAAATATAGGAGAAAATTTTATTTTATTTTGGTATAGGCAAAACTTTTATAGATTCAACAGCAAAAGCATGATTCTAAAAGAAAACAATTGATAAATTAGATTTAATAAAAATTAAGAAATTGGTTTTTAGGCTGGGCGCAGTGGCTCTTGCCTGTAATCCCAGCACTTTGGGAGGCCAAGGCAGGTGGATCACGAGGTCAGGAGATCTAGACCATCCTGGCTAACATGGTGAAATCCCGTCTCTACCAAAAATACAAAAAAATTAGCCGGGTGTGGTGGCAGGTGCCTGTAGTCCCAGCTACTTGGGAGGCTGAGGCAGGAGAATGGCGTGAACCTTGCAGTGACCGAGATCACGCCACTGCACTCCAGCCTGGGAGACAGAGCAAGACTCTGTCTCAAAAAAAAAAAAAGAAGAAGAAGAAAAGAAGAAGGGAGCATCAGGGAGAGGGGGCAGTGGCAGTTGACCCTGTTGTTTGGAGTGATAAATATTGTAGAAAGATCAAGCATGGAGATTATGAAGGAACGGTTATGGTGAAGAGGTGAGGGTGAAGAAGAGAAAAGTGGCTGGGCACAGTGGGCTCACACCTGTAATCCCAGCACTTTGGGAGGCAGAGGTGGGTGGATCACTTGAGGTCAGGAGGTCGAGACCCGCCTGTTCAACATGGTGAAACCCCATCTCTACTTAAAAAAAAAAAAATTAGCCAGACATGGTGGTGGGCACCTGTAGTCTCAGCTGCTCGGGAGGCTGAGACAGGAGAATCACATAAACCCAGGAGCTGCAGGTTTCTGTGAGCCAAGATTGTGCCACTGCACTCCAGCCTGAGCAACAGAGCAAGATTCTGTCTCAAAAAAGAAGAAGAAAGAGAGAGGGAGAGAGAGAGAAAAGCCATGTTCCTAAGGACGTTATCTAAAAGAGAAAGAACAACCAACAAAAAAAAAGTAATAAATAATTAATTAAAAATTTAAAAAATTAAAACAAAAAACACACAAAAATTGGGAAAAAAGTTTAGGGGGTGAAGACCTGTTTACTTCATGCAGGAAAGAAAAGTCTATGAGCAATGTCTTTTGCCTGGTTGTGTTAAAAGCCTGTTTCCACCCTTGTGGTTGTGGAGAAGAATGTGGTGAAGTGTTCTGGAAGGTAGCACCAAACCTATCCACTATTGCCTCCTCAGCACATCCACATCTCTGTACCCACCAGGATCCCCTACAGCTCATCCCATAGTAGCCAGAAAAGTACTGGACACATTTATAATCCTTAAGCACCCATTGGTGTTTTCTTGTGACAGAGTTTTGTTTTGTTTAATTTTTTTTTTTGAGATGGAGTCTCACTGCAATGCCCAGGCTGGAGTGGAGCACAATGGTGTGATCTCGGCTCACTGCAACCTCCGCCTCCCAGGTTCAAGAGATTCTCCTGCCTCAGCCTCCTGAGTAGCTGGGATTATGAGCGCCTGCCCCCAAACCTGGCTAATTTTTTTGTATTTTTAGTAGAGATGGGATTTCATCATATTGGCCGGGCTGGTCTTGAACTCCTGACCTCAAGTGATCTGCCCACTTCGGCCTCCCAAAGTGCTGGGATTACAGGTGTGAGCCACTGTGCCTGGCCTGTTTTATTTCTGAAGTAGGGTCTTGCTCTGTTGCCCAGGCTGGAGTGCGCTGGTGCAGTCACAGCTCACTGCAGTCCCTCCTGGGCTCAAGTGATCTCCCAACAAGACTCTCAAGTAGCTGAGACTACAGGTGCATGCCACTGTGCCTCACGAGTTTTTAAATTTTTTGTAGAGACAGGGTCTCACTCTATTGCCCAGTCTGGTCTTGAACTCCTGGGCTCAAAGGATCCCCCGACTTTGACCTCCCAAAGTGTTGGGATGACAGACATGAGCCATCTCACCCAGCCCTTGTGACAGCTTTGATTTTAATGTAAAGGTGTACTTGCTGTCTTCCTTTCTCCATATTTATTATACGTGCACTATAATCTGAAAATCTTCTTTTATTATAATTTAAACATCCTAGTAAATATTCAAGCTTTTAGTATAATTGTTACTTAAAATTCATAGTACATAGCAGTTTTATGTGCATTTTGCACAAGTATATTACTACAGAGATTTTTAGCACCACGGCAATAACAAACATCGCAAAAGCCTCAGCTTCTATAATCTAGATTCATAAATGATGGGTTCTCCACACAGAAAACTTAAAAAAAACTAACATATAGTTTGCCAGACACTATTCTAAATGCACTACATATTTGATTCATTAAATCTCCTGAGCAGTCCTGTGAAGTAGAACTATTATCATTTCCATTATACAAGCTAAAAAATCAAGGCTCAGAAGGGTTTTGTACTTTGCTCAAGGTCATATAGCCAGTAGGAGGGAGAGCCCGAATTTGCATCCAGGCAATCTGCCTTTGGAATCCACACTGTTAGCCATAAATGATACTGATTCTAAGCTTAAAGTAGAAGTACGTCTTGCAGAGAATAAGTGAATAAATTTAACTTTAGGAGGATTTGCATGTGTTCATGTTAAAAATAGTATAATAATTTTCATCCGATCACTATAAAACAATGCTATAGAATGGAATTGAACTTGTAAAAATGCATTTAATATATTCTTGTAACAAGTCAAAAATACAGAGTACATAAAGAAAAAGTTAATCACCTCCCTCCCAGTCCTCACTGCACCAAACTCCTCTCGAGGCAAGCACTGTCTGCATCATAGAATGTCTACTTCTACATCACTTTTCAAGTTTCTACAAATATATACACACATACATGATGTTTCTTCTTTGCTGCTTCTTTTCCTTTTCCTCCTTCCTTTCACAAAACGAGATTACACCATACGTTTGCCCTTCCAGTCTTTTGGTGCTGGAAAGTACATTTCACCATGATTTGATGACCTACTTCTTTGTGGAAATTCCCTCTTCTGATACCTGTGTTGGGCAGAAGTCAAGGACAAATGAGGCCTGCCCACCTGACAACCTGGGCCTTCAAGGGAAAACTGACAGGGCTGAGATAATCCTGTGGCCATTGCTGTGGGGGCATTGTAACTGCACAGGAGAAGGGACATTGCTATGACACTATGGAAATGTGAAACCTCTGGAATTGTCCTCTTGGTACATTTTGCTTCCCTTATAATTGTTAACAGGAAAATCCATAAAGCAAAGACATTGTGTATCTACCCTTTGGAGCACGGGTCTCTGAGTTGAAAATGGGGTGCATGCCGGGCGCGGTGGCTCAAGCCTGTAATCCCAGCACTTTGGGAGGCCGAGACGGGCGGATCACGAGGTCAGGAGATCGAGACCATCCTGGCT
>NW_012115766.1:1389778-1399150 GCF_000951035.1 Colobus angolensis palliatus
CGCCTGTAGTCCCAGCTACTCGGGAGGCTGAGGCAGGAGAATGGCGTAAACCCGGGAGGCGGAGCTTGCAGTGAGCTGAGATCCGGCCACTGCACTCCAACCTGGGCAACAGAGCGAGACTCCGTCTCAAAAAAAAACAAAAAACAAAAAACAAAAACAAAAACAAAAAAAATTCTCATTCTTATGACATCTAAGGAAAAGAGTGAAATTCGATTCTTAAGAGTAATTTATAACACATGCCTCAAGGCAAAGCCTCCTTGAACAGCATGTATCTTCTTTACTGCTAGGGCTTGGAGGCAGCTGGACTCTGAACCATCCTGCGAAGTAAACTATCAGAAGAGACACCAACATCACTGCCTTAAAGACAGTGGAACCCCAAGATTTTCTAGACTGGGCAGCCTCCTTATCCCCTTATCCAGGAAAGTGAACAGAAGAGACACGTTAGGAGCAGAAAATGTTCTCTAACAATCTCTGCAGCAATTTTTTCCCCAATGTTTTCAGTTAAAAAATTGTTAAGTGTAATCCTATTTCTTTTCATTTAGTTTCCTTCAAAGAATTTTCTTTTTATTCAAGTACTTGAAAATATCTATTTTTCTATTACTGGATCTCCCTGTCACTATGACTCTGTAAAAAAAAATTGGGTAAAATACACAAAAAAAATGTTAACATCTTGACCATTTTTAAGTATACAGTTCAGTAGTGTTAAATATATTTCACATTGTTGTGCAAAAAAATCTCCAGAATTTTTATCTTGCAAAGTTGAAACTCTGTATGTATTAGATAACAACTTCCCATTTCCTCCTTCCCTCAGCCCCCGGCAACCACCATTCTACTTTCTGTTTCTGTAAGTTTGGCTATTTTAGGCAGCATTTGTCTTTTTGCGACTGGCTTATTTTACTACAGTGCCTTCAAGGTTCATCCATACTGTGGCATGTGACAAGATTTCCTTCCTTTTAATTTAATTTTTGATACAAGGTCTTGCTCCATTCCCCAGCCTGGTCTCCAACTCCTGGGCTCCAGTGATCCTTGAGCCACAGCCTCCCAAAGTGCTAAGATTTCAGCATGAGCCATAGCATCTGGCCTCCTTCCTTTTTAAGGCTGAGTAATATTCCATTGCATGTTAATAGCACGTTAGGTTTACACATTCATTTGTCAATGCGTCCTAGGGTTATTTCTATCTTTTGTCTATTGAGAACAATACTGCTATAAACATGGGTGTTCAGATATCTCTGTGAGACCCTGCTTTCTATTATTTTGGGTATATACCCAGAAGCGGAATTGGATCACATAGTAACTCTATGTTTCATTTGTTTGACGATGCACCGTGCTATTTCCCACAGTAACTGCACCATTTCACATTCCCACCAATAATACACAAGGGTTCCAATTTCTCTGCATCTTCACCAACACTTGTTATTTTCTGGGTTTTTTTTTTTTAATTTTATTTTGATAGCAGCCATCCTAATGGGTGTGAGGTGATATATCATTATAGTTGTGATGTCTGCTGAGCATCTTTTCATGTTCTTATTGGCCATTTGTATACCTTCTTTGGAGAAATATCTACTCAAGACCTTGCCCATATAAAGACATATAAAGACATGGGCAAGTATGAAGACATATTCAAGACCTTGTCCATTTGGAGACATTTCTCCAAAGAAGCTATACAAAATTATATATATAGTTTTTCTCTTTTTTTTCCTGTCACCCAGGCTGGAATCCAGTGGCACTGCAGCCTCCACACCCAGGCTCAAGCAAATCCTCCCACCTCCCACCTCAGCCACCCAAGTAGCTGGGACTACAGGCACACACCACCACACCTGGCTAATTTTATTTTATTTATTTGTAGAGACAAAGTGTCTAAGTTTCACTATGTTGCCCAGGCTGATCTTGAACTCCTGGGCTCAAGAGATCCTCCTGCCTTCCCTCTGTAAGTGCTGGGATTACAAGTGTGAACCACCAGGCCCAGCGTTGTCCATGTCTTAATCAAATTGTTTGTGTTGTTGTTTTGTTGCTATTGTTAAGTTGTAGCAGTTCTTTATACATTCTAAATATTAACCCTTTATCAGATACATGATTTGCAAATATTTCTTCCCAAATTTCCATAGGTTGCCATTTCACTCTGTTGATTGTACTTCAATACACAGAAGTTTTAAATTTTGATATAGTCTAATTTACTTATTTTTTCTTTTTCTTTTTGAGATGGGTTTCACTCTGTCACCCAATCAGGAGTGCAAAACAGGGTCTCATTCTGTCGCCCAGGCAGGAGTGCAGTGGCATGATCTCAGCTCACTGCAACCTCTGCCTCCCGGGTTCAAGCGATTCTCATGTGTCAGTCTCTTGAGTAGCTGGGACTATAGGTGCCCGCCACCATGCCTGGCTAATTTTTGTATTTTTAGTAGGGACGGGGTTTCCATGTTACCCAGACTGGTCTCGAGCTCCTGAACTCAGGTGATCCACCTGCCTCAACCTCCGAAAGTGCTGGGATTACAGGCGTGAGCTACCGTGACCAGCCCCTGCTTTTTTCTTTTGTTGACTGTGTTTTTAGTGTCTTATCTATGAAATCATTGGCAAAACCAACATCATGAAGCTTTTCACCCATATTTTCTAAGATTTTTGTAATTTTAGGTCTGATACTTATGTCTTTGATCTATCACTTTTTTATTATAGTGAAATAAACATAACATCATATTTATCGTTTTAACCAGCTGCGAAAGTGTAATTCAGCTGTTGCTCTCACTTTTTAACTCTTGGGATCTCATCCTTGGGGGAATAAATTATAAAGTTTTGTTGTCTGTCATCTAAGCAATGATAAAATCAATCATCTATCAAATGTGAACAGGATATGCCTTTTAGGATGGTAAGGCCATGACACCTCAGATGAAGCAAAGCAGCCAATAGCACAGACAGATAGCCCTAAAATCTGCCAAAGCCCCATCTCTCTTCGTTATTTTTATTGTGAGCTGACCATGCAAATTGATTAACCCAACTCTTACAACTGTTTTTTGATAGACAACAGTTGCCTTCAGTTGTTAGAATGAAGTAAAAAAATCTTCTCCCCCCAACCTTGAGAGCAAGTTTCTGTCTCACAGATGCATTAAACATTTTTGTTTAGCAAGCAGGCACAGAGTAGCTTACAGAGCCTATGTAGTAAGCCTCATGACTGTTCTTTGTCCTTTTAGTGCTCTACTATGTTGCATGAAAGGCTCTTTTCAGGCAGATGCTATAGTTTTCACAGTTGATATCAGACAACCAGAGGTGATCCTCCCACCTTGACCTCCCAAAGTGCTGGGATTACAGGCGTGAGCCACCGTGCAGGCCAGTTTGTCTATTTTTATACCAATACCATATTGTTTGGGTTATTATATCCATGTAATATATTTTGAAGTCAGGTAGTGTGATGCAAAACTTTGTTCTTTGTTCTTGTTGCTCAGGATTGCTTTGGCTCTCATGCTTTTTTGTAATTTCATGAGTTTCTGTATTGTTTTTTCTATTTCTGTGAAAAAATGTAATTGCAGTTTTGATAGGGATTGCATTGAATCTGTAGATTTCTTTGGGTAGTATGTTCATTTTAACAATACTAATTCTGGCCGGGCGCGGTGGCTCAAGCCTGTAATCCCAGCACTTTGGGAGGCCGAGACGGGCGGATCACGAGGTCAGGAGATCGAGACCATCCTGGCTAACACGGTGAAACCCCGTCTCTACTAAAAAATACAAAAACCGAGCCGGGCGAGGTGGCAGGCGCCTATAGTCCCAGCTATTCGGGAGGCTGAGGCAGGAGAATGGCATAAACCCGGGAGGCGGAGCTTGCAGTGAGCTGAGATCCGGCCACTGCACTCCAGCCTGGGCGACAGAGCGAGACTCCGTCTCAAAAACAAAACAAAACAAAACAAAACAAAACAAAAACAAACAAACAAACAAAAAATATTAATTCTTCTAATCTGTAAGCATTTATTTGTGTCATCTTCAATTTCTTTAATCAATATTTTATAGTTTTCAGTGTACAAATCTTTCACCTCCTTTGTTAAATTTCATAAGTATTGTATTGTAAAGATCTATGTGCAGGAGTACAGTGAGATAAGTAAACACCCCATTTTAGATCACTGTAGCTATTGTGAATGAGATTTTATTTTTCTTCAAATATTTCATTGCTAGCTTATACAAATGCTACTGATTTTTGTATAACTTTGTACCTTGCAACTTCAGTTAATTTGTTTTTTTTGTTTTTTTTTTTTGAGACAGAGTCTCGCTCTGTCGCCCAGGCTGGAGTGCAGTGGCCGGGTCTCAGCTCACTGCAAGCTCCGCCTCCCGGGTTTACGCCATTCTCCTGCCTCAGCCTCCCGAATGGCTGGGACTACAGGCACCTGCCACCTCGCCCGGCTAGTTTTTTATATTTTTTAGTAGAAACGGGGTTTCACCGTGTTAGCCAGGATGGTCTCGATCTCCTGACGTCGTGCTCCGCCCGTCTCGGCCTCCCAAAGTGCTGGGATTACAGGCTTGAGCCACCACGCCCGGCCAGTTAATTTGTTTTTTAAGTTATGGCACAATTTTGACATATCCAATATTTTAAGCTGAAGGATCCGAGAAATGGCAGGTGTAAGAAGGGCTCTTTGACCTTCTCCTGAGGCAAGTCATAAGACTCTCATGTAAGAGGTGCACTTCCTCTTTGTGGAGAAAAGGAGCATCCTTACTTTGAAAACAGAGGGACACCAACAGGAATCTAAACAAAGAAGCCTGCTAATTTCCCCCAGTTTACTACACTTAGCTCATACCCCCTTTGTCCTATCACATTTTTCCATGACTTTTCTCTTCATCAAACCTTGTATAAAACACTCAGGTTGAACTATTTTTGAGGTCTTCATATTCTTATGAAGTTTCCATGTATCAAAAACTTAAGCTAAATAAATCCATATACTTTTCTTTAGTTACAGAGTTACAGCTGAGAACCAAAGGGTAGAAGCAAAATATTTTTCCCCCCTCTACAGTATTCCACCCTAAAGGAGGAGGAGCAGAACACCCTATCTTAGTTTCTTTGTGCTGCTATAAAAAGTAGCACATTCTGCTGGGCTTGGTGGCTCATGCCTGTAATCCCAGCACTTTGAAAAGCCAAAGCAGGAATATTACTTAAGGCCAGGAATTCAAGACCAGCCTGGGCAACAGAGTGAGACCCTGTCTTTACGAAAAGTACAAAAATTGTCTGGACATGGTGGTACATACCCATAGTCCCAGCTACTACTTGGGAGGCTGAGTGGGGAAAGGTCATTTGAGCCTGTGAGGTTGAGACTGCAGTGAGCTGTGATGGCACCACTGCACTCCAGCCTGGGTGACAGAGTGAGATCCTGCCTCAAAACAAACACCTTAGTAGAAGTGGCAAAAAAAATAAAAAATAAAAAATAAAAAAAAATAAAAGAAATAGCAGAGACTGGGTAATTTAAAAGGAAGAAAAATTTAGCCTGCACAACATGGTGAAAACCCATCCCTACAAAAAATGCAAAGATTAGCAGGGCATCGTGATGCATGCCTATGGTCCTAGCTACTCAAGAGGCTGAGGTGGAAAAATTACGTGAGCCCAGGAGGCTGAGGCTGCCGTGAGCTGTGATTGTGCCACTACATTACAGCCTGGGTGACACAGTAAGACCTTGTCTTAATAAATAAATAAAAATAATAACAAATAACAAACTTATTTCTCACAGTTCTGGAGGCTGCGAAAAACATCAGACAAATCCCAACATAAGAATATGCTACAAGATGTCTGATCAGTTTTCCTCAAAATTGTCAAGGACTGACAGGCACTGTGGCTCACACCTGTAATCCCAGCACTTTGGGAGGTAGAGGCGGGTGGATCGCTTGAGTTCAGGAGTTTAAGACCAGCCTGATCAATATGGTGAAACCCCGTCTCCAGTAAAATACAAAAATTAGCGAGGCTTGTTGGTGGGCGCCTATAGTCCCAGCTACTCAGGAGGCTAAGGCAGGAGAATCTCTTGAACCTGGGAAGCAGAGGTTGCAGTCAGCCAAGATGGTGCCACTGCACTCTAGCCTGGGCGACAGAGCAAGATTCTGTCAAAAACAAAACAAAACAAAAAGGCAAGGTCACCAAAAATAAGCTCAAGATACTAAAAAAATAAATTTAAGAAACTGTCGCAGCCAACTCCTTGTACTCTCCCCTCCGGTCTTCTTTCCGCCATCTTTCCGCGCCGCCGCAATGGTGCACATGAATGTCCTGGCTGATGCTCTCAAGAGCATCAACAATGCCGAAAAGAAGAGGCAAAGGCCAGGTGCTTATTAGGCCTTGCTCCAAAGTCATCGTCCGGTTTCTCACTGTGATGATGAAGCATGGTTTCATTGGCGAATTTGAAATCACTGATGATCACAGAGCTGGGAAAATTGTTGTGAACCTCACAGGAAGGCTAAACAAGTGTGGAATGATCAGCCCCAGATTTGATGTGCAACTCAAAGATCTGGAAAAATGGCAGAATAATCTGCTTCCATTCCACCAGTTTGGTTTCATTGTACTGACAACCTCAGCTGGCATCATGGACCATGAAGAAACAAGACGAAAACACACAGGAGGGAAAATCCTGGGATGCTTTTTCTAGGGATGTAATACACATATTTACAAATAAAATGCCTCATGGACAAGAAATTGTCACAGCCAAAAGGAGCCTAAGGAAACATGATAACTAAATGTAAGGTGGTATCCTGGATGGAATCCTGGAACAGAGAGGGCATTTAGGTAAAAATTAAGGAAATTTGAATAATGAATAAGTTATATAACTAATATATAACTGATACGTAACTTAATGTTACATATAATATGTTATAACTAATAAGTTATAACAAGTTAATGTTAATGTATCAATGTTAGGTCATTAGTTGTAACAATGTAAGAGGTTAGTAATAAGGGAAACTGTGTGTGTGTGTATGGGACACAAACTGTGTGTGTGTGTGTGTACATGGGAACTCTACCATTTGCTCGATCTTTATGCACATTTAAAACCATCCTAAAAATAGTCTATTAATAGTAAACAAGTAAGGAGAGCAATGGTGTATAACCACCTGAACAAAAGAAATCCATAAATTCATACTGATAGTGAATAAATAAACAAGTAAGGTTCTGCTCTATAGCAGCATCTGGATTGACAAATGTGGAAGACTTGAAGGAGGTGGGAAAAAAAAATGCCAAAATTTATGGAATCTGAATCATAAGGTCAAGTTTGATTAGGAGCAGGATATTTGCTTGGTCTCAAAGTATAACCTCACAGATTGATTGCTTATTAGTGCTTTTTTTTTTTTTTGAGATGGAGTCTTGCTCTTGTTCGCTCTTGTCACCCAGGCTAGAGTACAATGGCGTGATCTCGGCTCACTGCAACCTCCACCTTCAAGCGATTATCTTGCCTCAGCCTTCCAAGTAGCTGGGATTATAGGTGCCCGCCACCATGCTCAGCTAATTTTTGTATTTTTAGTACAGATGGGGTTTCACCATGTTGGCCAGGCTAGTCTCGAACTCCTGACCTCAAGTGATCGGCCCACCTCAGCCTCCCAAAGTGCTGAGATCACAGTCATGAGCCACCGTTCCCGGCTGCTTATGAGTTTTAAGGGGGAAAATATGCCATGGAGAAACAGGACGATACCTTGATAGGGTGACAAAGATTAATATTATTTTATAATGAGCATAGTGTGCCTGCGGATGTAACACACTGAGAACGCCACAACCTCACGTAAATGTGGCTGTTTCAAAGGAGGATGCATGACTTTAATTATGAGAAGACAAAGGTCATAGTACAAATCTGTATTTGAGATAGATTTCTTTCTAAAAAGATGGGTTGCTTTGGTGAACTCCCTTGATCACAAGGCTGTTAGTTAAATAATCAAATGTATATATTCCAGACTGCAATTTTAACAACAAATGAAATTGTTAACACGTCGGAGATGGAAAAAGGTACATATCTCTCGAAATAATTACTTAAATATGAGGAGATGATCAATTTTCCTTGCAAGGACCTGAAATTATGGGGGGTGGGGAATCAGTGGAGGCAGGACGGGTTGGAGAGGTGGTGGGAAAAGCCCTCAGTTGAGGACTGCCAGTTGTTTGATTTGTATTTATTTTTAATGCAACAAACACTTGAATAACGCTTATTCTTACCAGGAGCTCGCTGTCCTACGTGCTTTGCATATATTGACTCTTAATGGGAAAGCTCAGTCATCGGTCTGTATTTCCAAAAACAAAACAGCGACATGACACTAAACGATTTTGTTCATAAGTATTTTTATCTGTTATTGGGGACCTGCGCCGCAGTAATTCTTTCCTTCCACAGAAAAGCATGAAGCTAAAATTACGTCAGGTGGTCTTTCGTAGAAACGGCCGGAATCCAAATTTGTGATACCAACTGTAGAGTTCCGTTGGAAAAGTCAGCTGGCTCTTTGTCTTCTAGAATGCCCTAGGAAGCATGCACTGAGAGCCGGTTACACATCTATTTCGGGCGCCGGGTTCTCATATTCCCTTTTCCTTCGGGGGCGAACGCCAGAGGAGGTCGCTGCTCTCTTTTAACTAAAGTTGGTGTTTTTTGATAACTTCCCTTCTCCAGATCTAGGAACTAATTCCGGTCTACTTTAGTTGCCAAATTAGTGCGTTTATCACGCCATGGATTCTGGGAGACCTAGTCTCCTTGCCGTGAGGTTTACGGAGCCGGTGTGAACGTCAGACTTCAATTCCCACAATGCCTGGCGCAAAAGCCTAGTTTTTGGCCTGGGTAACCGAGAGGTGGTCGCCATCTTGCGTACGGAGGTGCCGTTTGTTTCCGCGATTCTGAGAGCTGGGGTTTTAGTCCTTCCAGACCTCGGCTTTAGGGCTGTGTCTCCGCTTTTCTTTCACCTTCACAGAGGTTCGTGGCTTCCTAGAAGAAGGTTTTATTGGGAGGTAAAGGTCAATGCGTAGGGGTAGAGTAAGGTGAGTAGACACCCCGTTTTAGAAGTCAGGGTGGGGTGGTGGTGGCGTTTTTCGCTTTCACTTCTTGACCCTTTAGATTGGCTGTAAACGTAGAAGCAAGCTCATTGTGAACTTTTGCGCCTCAGAGACCTCCAGAATTCCTGGACAGGACCTGAGCATGTCTCCATTGGGACAAAAAAGCTGGGTGACGCACTTTCGCCTGGGCCGCTCACTGGAAGTCTGGAGTCATGGAGTTCGGATAGTGTATAGGCCACGCTCTGTTAACGCAGCCCGGTTGCTCTTCTTCGGGACTTTCTGACACATTTCGAATGGGGAAATGAGAAACCGAGAGGAGGCCTGTTGGCGTTCTCCGCAGTTGTCCTCCTCCAGCTCTGTGGCCTACTTCCATCATTCTCTAGTTCGCCTTTTTGTCCATTTCTTTTTCTCTC
>NW_012115766.1:1399515-1445679 GCF_000951035.1 Colobus angolensis palliatus
CGCGCCCCCATGCCCGGCTAATTTATTGTATTTTTGTTAAGAGACTGAGTTAGGCCATGTTGCCAGACTGGTCTCGACCTCCTAAGCAGCAATCCGCCCGCCTCAGCCTCCCAAGTGCTGGCATTACAGGCTTGAGCCACTCTGCCAGGTCTAAAGGGAAGCAAATTTTGTCTTCATGATAGACTATTCGGAAAAGAACGCTTTGAACTTTGGGAGTTGCCAGATTTCTTTATTAAACGAATTTCCGTTATCGTCATTGCAACTTATCTCTTCCTTCCTTTTAAATTAACGCACTACACCCATTTGGGAACCTCTTTTACACTAACTACTCACAGTAAAGGGCCTCCAAAGACTGGCATTTCAGTTAATCTAACATTTGGATGCTAAGGAGATTGGTTGTCTGAGGTTTGGGAGGGAATTGGAGCAATTTACTCTCAAGAACACAGTGATTTTAAGTAAGGAAATGCTTAGGATGCAGTGTGTCAGCCAGTTTGAGTATGTGTTAATTTGGTGTTGGCAGTTTCACTCTCCTTTTAAATACACAATTGTGTATCCATATCATAAAAATATATATTACTGACTCAACTTTGCAGACTTACTTAAATCTTTTAGGTCCTCCAAATTCAGAAATGGATCGTTTAAAGTTGAGATCTATCTATCTATCTATCTGTATATATTTTTTAAAGGATATTCAGTGAGATCCCCTCCCATAAACCACCCTGTTACGACTGTACTTAAATAATAAGTGGTTATAAAATTGACCCTGGTACTTTGGGAAATTGTTACCATTAAATATATCACAAATTTAAATGTTTTTGTTTAATTTCTTGTTTTTGAAGAAATTTTTATTTAGGTTTTTAATAAGCTAGTAATTGTATGATTTATTTATTTCTCAGATGTCTTATGGTGAAATTGAAGGTAAATTCTTGGGACCTAGAGAAGAAGTAACGAGTGAACCACGCTATAAAAAATTGAAGTCAACTACAGAGGCATATATTTTTCACAATCATAGTAATGCTGATTTTCACAGAATCCAAGAGAAAACTGGAAATGATTGGGTCCCTGTGACCATCATTGATGTCAGAGGACAAAGTTATTTGCAGGAGAACAAAACTGAAACTACAGATTTGCGTAGACCTTTACATGATGAGATGCCTGGTAATAGACCAGATGTTATTGAATCCATTGATTCACAGGTTTTACAGGAAGTACGTCCTCCATTAGTATCCACAGATGATGAGATATATAGCACAAGTAAAGCATTTATAGGACCCATTTACAAACCCCCTGAGAAAAAGAAACGTAATGAAGGGAGGAATGAGGCAGACGCTTTAAATGGTATAAATGGCAGAGGAGGACGAAAAGAGAAACAGAAATTTAACTCTGAAAAATCAGAGATAGACAGTGAATTATTCCAGTTTTACAAAGAAATTGAAGAGCTTGAAAAGGAGAAAGATTATTTTGAGAACAGTTGTAAAGAATCTGAACCTTCTCAGGAACAGTTGATTCCATTTTATCAGGGCCATGGTAATGGTCTCTTAAAACCTGACGAAGAAAAGAAAAATCTTAGTAATAATGTTTTTCCATCACATTGTGATTATCAACAGAACTTGGGGAATGAGACAGGCAAATATCCCTGTAATGGACAAATAATACCTACATTTTGTGACACTTCATTTACTTCTTTGAGGCCTGAATGGCAGGCAGTGCATCCTTTTATAGTGCCCCATGGTCCTCCTCTTCCCAGTTTGAACTATCATTTAAATATTCAAAGATTCAGTGCTCCACGAAATCTACCATCACATATTTTCCAAGCGCAAGATGACTCTCAGATACAAAATGGATATTATTTAAATAATTGTCATGTTAACTGGAATTGTATGACTTTTGATCAGAACAATGAATATGCTGATTGTAGTGAGAATAGGAGTAGTGTTCATCCCTTTGGAAATGGCTGCAGTATGCAAAATGAATATGTGAGTAATGGTTTCTGTGAAGTCAGAGAAAGATGCTGGAAAGATCCTGGCATGGACATGCATAATGGAACAGACAGGTTTGTGAACCAGCAGTTTCAAGAGGAAAAGTTAAATAAATTGCAGAAGTTACTTATTCTTTTAAGAGGTCTGCCTGGTTCTGGGAAAACAACATTGTCTCGGTGAGTAGAGGATACCAACTGAATACTTGATAATTCATTATTTAAAAATTATAAATGATACTTGTCGCCGGCTGCAGTGACTCATGCATGTAATCCCAACACTTGTGAGGCCAAGGTGGGCTGGTCACTTGAGCTCAGAAGTTTGAGACTAGCCTGGGCAACATAGTGAGAGCCTGTCTTAAAAAAATGAAATAAAAATGTTAAAACTATAAATGATATTTGTAATCAGTGACAAATGCTTTCATGTTTCTAGTAGAAGAAAATCTTTAATTTGCTATATTTGAGAATAGCATCTGACAGTGTAACTATTTAAAAATCTTTTCTGATAGAAGAAAGGAGAATTGGCATATATGTTTATATTTAGATTCTGCTAAGGGCTTTAAAAATAGATAACACTTTGTATAATTATGACAGTGATGAAAGCCAATGCTACTTGAGGACTGTCCTGGCCTGCCCTTAAAATAGATAACACTTTGTATAATTATGACAGTGATGAAAGCCAATGCTACTTGAGGACTGTCCTGGCCTGCCCTTTTGAGTCAGCTATTCAAGAAAAGTTGGACTCAGTGTTTGAAAATTTGGGTTTTTCAAATTCAGCTGGAGGTGAGAAAAGAAAGAGAAAATTTGGGTATTGACTCAGTTATTTCACTTTTTCACCTTGGGCAAGTTTTGCTCTGTTAATGGAATAAATGATACTTAATTTTTCTGGAATTATTTTGGGAATCAAATGAGACAACCCAAGGAAAGGAATTTTGATTGTGTTGAGCACTGTGCCATGTTCATACCACTGATTGGCGGAAGGAACCCTTTTTTGATTTCTTAAAATTTAGGAGTTTGAAGTGAGCAGTATCTGAATTGGCATTAGAACTGGTGATGGTTTATTGTATTACAAGATATTTCAAATTCCTTTTTGTGTTTACATTTTAAAACTGTTGATGCACTTGAATATATTTATGCAATTGTGAAAAAATAGTGTAAAGTAAGCAGTACAAATTTTCTGCAGTTTATATAAGATTATTCAAGATTTGTGCCAGACTAGGGGAAAAAGAAAATTTTCTGGTATCTTTGGGTGAGGATGGAGAAGTCCAAGAAACCATTTTGCAAATGTTTTATATTTACTAACAAGACAATCTAAACAACCTAACTAAACTTTTTTTTTCAGAGAAAAGACACTAAAGATTTAATTTGTGATATTTCAAGCTAGATTATAAACGGTGATCTTTGTGAATGAATTAGTTCATTCCAAAGTTAAATTTTGGTCTTTGTATTTTGATTCCTTTTATGTTAGTGAGGATTTTGTAGAGAAGATAAAATTTCACCTCTATAATAATAGAAGTTAGGAGTGAGGTCTCACAAACATGGGCAGTCTTCTAGATTTGGGATATACTATCAGAGAAAATAAATAATTGAAATTTGGAAATTGGATAAACGAGTCTGCTAGTTAGGACCACTTGACTAAGAGGGGGTATAGAAGAAACCTAAAGAAGAAAAAAGTTAGACTTGAGACCACATATTGGAGTATGTTGAAACTAAAGGTGAATAAAGTAGTGGAAATTCAATAGAATTTAAAGGAGACATTGTAGTGGGAGATGATAGAGGTGATTAGATATAATATGTATACTTATTTGAAGAATAGACCTAAGAATAGAAGTTATATGTAGCACCAACGAGTACTATTTGTATTGTGATTCACAATTTACAGAGTATTTCCATACATACAAATCTTGTGAGATGGGTTGTTTTTTCATTTTATAGAAGGAGCAGAGGCTAAAAGAAGTTGAGGTTAAGTGATTTAGAAGTTACAAAAGCTAGCAAGAGATCAAACTAGGAATAAAATGATAGTATGTTTTTTCCCTTGCCTTCACTTTAATGCTTAATGGATATGTAGTCTTATACATGACTCCTGACTTCAAGGAGCCTGGTCTGTAACTCTTTAGGTCAACACTTTTTGAGTGAAGTGGTTTTGGTTATTTGGAATTAGATATAAAGTCACATACTCTTTGGTGAGGAATGGCTTCATATGGGAGTTCACATTCAAAACAAGCTTTGACAAAATAATAGAGTGAAAATTGATAGATCAGAGTTGAGCTGATTTGGAGGACCAAATTAAAAGACCGGCTGAGCGTGATGGCTCACACCTGAAATCCCAGCACTTTGCGAGGCCAAGGCAGGCAGATTGTTTGAGCCCAGGAGTTCAAGACCAGCCTGGATAACCTGGGTATCCCAGCTACTTGGGAGGCTGAGCCCCAGAGGCTACAGTGAGCCATGATCGTGCCAGGCACTCTAGCCTGGGTGACAGATTGAGACCCTGTCTCAAAAACAAGGAAAAAAAATTAGTAATGTTTACATTTGGTATGTGGTAATGAGTGTAGGTTGTTGGATAAAATTCAGATTCTTTGGAGGTAATGTTCAAGTCCTCTTCTTATTTAATTTAGTCCTTGCCCACATCCCAATCAGCATGTGTCTAACATGGTAAGTATTCAAGATGTCTGATGATGATTCTGAGAGAGACAGTAGGCCATAATAGCCTTGGCCATAGCTTTGGCCCATAGGGTGGTTATGGGTAGGATAGCCCAATAAATATGTCACTTTTCTCCCTAATTGATTTATAAATTCAGTGAAACTTTAACCAAAATCCCAAAGGAGTTTTTGTATGAATTTGAGAAGCCAATAAGTTTGTTTGGTATGTAACTATAACAAGGACAGTTTGAAAAAAATGAGACTTATCCCACCAGCTATCAAAATATACTTAGAAGCTACTATAATCAAAACTTTGCAATAATTAGCAAAATAACAAGTAGATAAAAGTAGAGAACCCAGAAACACATTAGGTGTGGTGGCTTACACCTGTAATCCCAACACTTTGGGAGGCTGAGGTGGGGAGCATCACTTGAGGCCAGAAGTTTGAGATCAGTTTGGGCAACATAGACCCTGTCTCTATTTAAAAAAAAAAAAAAAGGAAAAGGAAAAGAGAATCCAGAAACATACCTACATATAAGAGAATTTAATATTTGATTAAATGACATTTTCTATTAGTAGGGCAAAATATTCAATAAATGGTAATAGGATATTTGATTGTCAGTCTGGAAAAATAAAGCCCCTGCCTTAAATCATTCACAAAAATAACTTCTAGATGGATCAAGGACTAAGAGTAAAAACAAAACCAATAAGGAAACTGGAAGACAATAGAGAATGGGTAAACGCTGGGATCTTTCTTACCCCCCAAGAAATAAAAAGTGAGGGAATTTAAGAAATTAGTTTTTTGTTGTCATCTGTTTGTAATTACAGATTATTGTGGATATTTGCAATGGGAGGGTGAATAATGTCCCCCCTCCAAAGATATCCATGCTTTAATCCCTAAAAGCTGTGCATATGTTGCCTTACATGGTAAATTGGATTTTGCAAATTTGATTAAGTTAAGGATCTTGCAATGGGGAGGCTGTCCTGGATTATCTGGATTGGCCCAATGTAATAACAAAGATTCTTAATAAGAGGGAGGCAGGAGTAATTAGTCAGAGAAAGGGTAAGACCAAAGCAAAGGTCAAGAGAGAAGATGCTACACTGCTGGCTTTGAAGATGGTGGAACATCCCATAAGCCCAGGTGTGCAGCTAACCTTTAGAAGCTGGAAAAGGCAAGGAAACAAATTCTGTAGAGCCTCCAGAAGGAACACAGGTCTGCACACACTTTGTTTTTAGCTCAGTGAAACTGATTTTGGACTACTGACCTTCAGAAATGTAAGATAAATTCCTGTTTTTAAGTTTGTGGTGTTATAGAAGTTACAGAAACTAATATATTTACCATAGTTTAGGGAGAGATGGGAAAAGCCTTATTTTTTCTCCCTTCTTTTGGAGGAGGCAAGTCTCCTTAATTCCAGAGGAAAGACTTAACCTTTCTTAGTGTAGGTCCCTTTATTCTTAATTCAGGGAGTGTTTAGAGTACCCCAGTAAAGTTGTCTCAGGAAGTATATAAAGGCACTCAGTAAATAAGGGGAAAGTGTTCATGATGTGTCAGTTTTACTCAGATTTTGTATTTTGTTTGAAAATCACTTGTAAATGCACATGAAAGTATTAAAATAATGTGCAGGTCTTAGAAATTTAAAAAACAAACCTTGAAAATGGACTCTCTTTTAGGCCTTGTTTTGGGAACAGGTTCTCTTGGTTTACTTGTTTCTTAAATGAGAAATTGTAAGTATAGAGTACATTAGTTATTCAAGGCTGTATAACAGATTACCCTAAAACTTAGTTGTTTAAAGCAACGAACATACTGCCTCATAGTTTCTGTAGGTCTGGACTCTGGCTATAGTTACTTGGGTGCCTTTGGTTCAGTGTCTGTAAGAATGCTGTGACCAAGATGTTAGCTAGGACTGTGTTCTGGTCTGAAGGCTTGATTTGGGAAGGATCTGGTTCTAAGAACTCTCTCAAGATTGTTGACAGAACTGAGTTCCTTGTGAGCTATGTTGGATTGAAGAGTTCCTTGCTGGCTGGAGACTGGAGGCTTCTCTCATTTCTTTGCTGCTTGGCCTCTCTCCATTCACAAGACAGCTGATTTATTTCAGAGAGAGAGAAAGCATGCAAGCTCAAGTCTTAAGACAGAAGCTACTTTTTTTTTTAAGTAATCTCCAAAGTGACATCCCATCACCTGTGTCACATTCTATTTCTTAGAAGCTGGGGACTAAATCTAAGCCTACTGCAGAATAAGAGGATACCAGGTTGTGAGCACCAGGAGGCAGGGATCATTGGAGGCCGTTGGTTTTGGGGTCAAGGAGATGCCTTATCTTAGTTCTCCCGGTACCATCTAACTTGCCAAAATTATTTCTTCTCCTGAATTGGTTTATTATCAAATTGGCAGGCTTTTATGAGTTGGCAGGCTTTTATGAGGATTAAATGAGGTCATAGGTTTATGTAAAGTATTTGACATATAATAGATTCTCAAAAAGATAGCTATTGTTTTGAAAAAAAAAAAAAAAAAGAAATCAAGTGGCCACTGAGACCAGATTTGATTTTTTAAAATTAGATATTTGACTTACTCAAATCTCTAAATTTTGACGTTCTTTGAATCCATTTTAGTACCTGACTTGAGAGTTCTGACAGAGTCTAAGAATTTTGAAAATATGAATGTTCTTAAATAATTTATTTTTGCTTTAGAGGCTTGGTATGACATTGAGATATTCCTAGGTTCATATAGGCGTTTTTTTAAGTCCATAAAATAAAGCTTCATGGTTTGAAGTAATTCAGGGAATTTGAAAAAGATGCATGAACAGTCTATGCTGCCTGGGAGGAAAAGTATTTTCAAGCTAAACATTTACTGATTTATATATTTAAGAAAATGTTCTTTGTTGAGATTTGTTCATATGTAATGTTTACTTGTTTTAATGATATAAATTGGTTTATTACTTCTCCACCTTTTATTTTGAGAAAATTTAAACCAGTTCTTAGATACAAAAACTATGATTGTCATGTAGAATGATATTATTAACATCTTAAAAATCACCTATGCCAGGCACGGTGGCTCACGCCTGTAACCCCAACACTTTGGGAGGCCGAGGTGGGAGGATCACCTGAGGTCAGGAGTTCAAGACCAGCCTGGCCAACATGGCGAAACCCCGTCTCTACTAAAAAGACAAAAATTAGCCAGGCGTGGTGGCACACACCTGTGATCCTGGCTACTCGGGAGGATGAGGCAGGAGAAACGCTTGAACTCTGGAGGTGGAAGTTGCAGTGAGCCAAGATCATGCCACCGCACTCCACCCTGGGCAACAGAGCGGGACTCTGTCTCCAAAAAAAAAAAATCACCTGCTAATAAACGGGTAGGATGGGAAAAAAAAAAAAAAGGAAGCATAGAGTATCTACAAAAGGTGTTATCTGGATTTCTGGTACTGTTGAACATAATTAGATATTATGTGATTGATTACAACCAAAATCTCTTTTTGGGTGATTGAGTTTTGCTTTAGAATATATTATGTGATTGATTACAACCAAAATCTCTTTTTGGGTGATTGAGTTTTGCTTTAGAATGCTAATATCATGGCATTTTCATATTCTGGGTTATCTGCATAAGCAGTAAAATGCCAAATGTGTCATATAGACATGTTTTGGAAAAATCATGGCTGCCTGAAAAAGAAATCCAACTCCAGTCCCCCAAGGAAGCAGACACACAACCCAAACCATTAACTTTCATTTGGTTTGTCTGAAGTGATTTGAACTGTAATTCTGTAAGTGGAAATAGAGTTTTGTGCAAAAGTAATCGCAGTTTTTAATTGGCGTTTTAATGGCAAAAACTGCGATTACTTTCACACCAACCTTTACATACTTAAATTGCTTTATTTTGATACTAGTGATTTTATTTTTATAAAATATACCACTGGCCCTCCATTTTTGTTGATTCCACATTTTGTTGATTCCACATCAGTGAATTCAACGAACCTTGGACTGAAAGTATTTGAGAAAAAATATTGCGTCTGAATTGAAATGTACAGACTTATTTCCTTGTCGATATTCCTTCAACAATACAGTATAATAACTATTTACATAGTATTCACATTGTATTAGGTATTATAAGTAATAGAGAGATGAGTTAAAGTGTATGGAAGGATGTGCATAGTTTATATGCAAACAGCTATTTCTGTATCAAGGTCTTGAGCAGCAATTGTGCTCTTGGAACCAATCTCCCATGGATATTAAGGGAGAACTGTATATGATACCATTATAAGCTGAGGGATGGAGAGATGACACTTGTCATCTTAACAGTTGAAACCCTCCCTACTACTTTTTTAGTAGGAAATAAGTCAATTTGATTCATTCCAGGCCAATATTCTTTTAGTCTCAATTCCTTCCACCTTCCATCCCACCAATCCTCGCAGAAGTATACAGTGGTGTTCAATTGCCTAAAGGTTGAAGGAGAGGAGAGAAACAACAGAATACTTTCATTGTTGCTCTCACCAAATCATTATCTTGCTGCATTTTCCCTATTACAGCACGCTCCCAATTTCTTTCCTGAGTCATTGGTAATGCAAGTTCTCTCTGAGTACCTCTTAATCTTGCTGTGCTTGTCAATTTAAGGCAGTATCATTTTCAAAGCAAAGCTTGATTATCATTGATTTGAACTGAGCATTTTTCATTTAGTGTTTAATAATTAATTTGATTTAGCAACTTAATTTCTTGAAAATTTAAAGTTTGATTATACTTTGGAGGATCACAGATTGTTCCATAACCTTAAGCCTCCAACTATTTCTGACTTTCACTAGAGGATCATATATGTTTCATGGAAATGAGTTTATTAAAGCTGTCTAGAGTCACATATGGTTTTTTCCAAATGAATTGCTTGCTTAGGCTTACTTTTTAGGTTACGTGTTGCACTAGATTGAGGCAATTTTAGACAACAAATACAAAATTTACTAAAGTGAAAACATGGATAATAGTTGATATAATTTTGAGATTGGGTAAGGAATGTTTTAAAAAGTTGCAATACAAATGCTGCCTTAAAAAGTTTGTGACGGCCGGGCACGGTGGCTCATGCCTATAATCCCAGTACTTTGGGAGGCCGAGGCAGGTGGATCGTGAGGTCAGGAGTTCAAGACCAGCCTGACCAACATGGTGAAACCCCGTCTCTACTAAAAATACACGAAATAGCCGGGTATAGTGGCGCATGCCTGTAATCCCGCTACTCAGAAGACTGAGGCAGGAGAATCACTTGAACCCAGGAAGTGGAGGTTGCAGTGAGCCAAAATTGTGCCACTGCGCTCTAGCCTGGGCAACAGAATGAGACTCCATCTCGGAAAAAAAAAAAAGTTTTTGTTAATGTCTGTAATTGTGTAGATTTAAGTGTGAAATGATTTGAACTCTGAAATCTTTGTAAGATTATTCAGCTCTTAGGCTATTAGGTTCGTAATATACTTTCAGGTAAGTATCAGAAATTCATTTAAAACCTTTCCTGTGTGATTTATTTCAGTTATATTTATTTCTGATGGTTATAGATTTTGTAAATGGCGCCTTTATGATTTCTTTTGTTAACAGAATTCTGCTTGGTCAGAATCGTGATGGCATTGTGTTCAGCACTGATGACTATTTTCACCATCAAGATGGGTACAGGTATAATGTTAATCAACTTGGTGATGCCCATGACTGGAACCAGAACAGAGGTTTGTTTTGGGCCAAGTCTCCCGGGGTAGAATATTTGGCTCAGAGTCAAAAGACCTAGATTTTGTTCTCACCTTAGGTTTTTACCAGCTGAATGACTTTAGCCAAGCCGTTTCAATAGCTTTGAGACCTAATTTCTTCATCTGTTAGAGGTGGTGATAATTATACTTGCCCTACCTGATCAGGGTTTTTGTGAAAAGCAGAGAATTTAGATAAAATGCCTTGTAAACTGTAAATAGTGTATCAGTATAAGCTGGTAAAATGATAGCAGTGTGGGATATTTTAAGAGGCTTTATTTTATACTTGATGAGTAAATTCAGAGAACTGTGAATCTGTACCGTTGTTATGTGGTCCCAAAATTATTTCCCTGAGAATAATGCTAATGTTTTCCAAGGCTTAATATATTGGTTGTGAATATTAAAAGGTTTTCTCAATATTGCTCTACAAGAAACCTACTTAAGGCTGGGCGTGGTGGCTCACGCCTGTAATCCCCGCACTTTGGGAGGCTGAGGCAGGCAGATCACCTGAGGTCAGGAGTTCAACACCAGCCTGATCAACAGGGTGAAACCTCTACTAAATATAAAAAATTAGCCGGGCGTGGTAGCACATGCCTCTAATCCTAGCTACTTGGGAGGCTGAGGCAGGAGAATCACTTGAACCCAGGAGGTAGAAGTTGCAGTGAGCCAAGATTGTGCCATTGTACTCTAGCCTGGGCAACAAGAGCGAAACTCCATCTCAAAAAAAAAAAAGAACCTACTTAATACATTTTTTTAGGAGACATGGGTCAGTTTCTGTTTATCATTAATAGGGATTCTTGACCTGGCTACACTTTTGAATATCTTGGGGACTTTAAAAAAAAAGCAAAAAAAAAAAAAAAAAAAAACCAGACAAAAGTGTGCCTGACCTCAGCCCTAGATATTTTGGTTTTATTGATCTGGGGTGGGGCCTAAACATTGATATTTTTTGTTTTGAAAGTTCTCCAGATGATTCTGTTGTATAATAAGAATTGAAAACTGTTCATCTAAACTATAAGTAAATATATATACAATGTTATTTTAAAAGAAGGATGGATTGATGATTAAACAGATAGCTTTTATTATGAAAAATTTTAAAGAGATTAAAGAGACTGTAATGAACCTCATAGACCCGTCACCCAGAATGATCAGTTATTAAGATTTTGGTGTATGGGCTTTTATCTTTTTGTTTTTACCCCTTCCTCTGTTTAAAGCAAATTCTAGATATCATACTTTATACATTTCAAATTAACTTTTTTACTTAATCACATCTTTCACTTTATTGCCGTTATCACACATATTAAAAAATACCAGTTCCTTCAGGTCATGTAACCCAGTGTAATTGAATTTCCTCTGTTGTCCTAAAAATCTCTTCAAAGTTATTTTGTTTGAATTGGGATCCAAACAAAGTCCTCAAAATGCATTTTGTTTTATTTTATTAAGTTAAACCATAGCATTTTCCCTCTTTTAACCCTTATACCATTGTTACAGAAACTAGGTTGCTTATGCTGTAGTTATCTATTTGCTTCTTGGTGATAACCATTGAACTTGCTCCTCTTCTTTGTTTTATGTGAATGGAAATTAGCTCTAGAATAGAGGCTTAATTAGGTTCAACTTTTTTTTTTTTTTTTTTAGCAAGCAGGTATTTGGTTGTCCTAGTGTTAGTAATAGTGAGCTTAATCGGTAGCTTCACAGGGACAACCTTTTCCCTCTGTCTGTTATCAAGTTCCCTATTAACCTTATATATGATGGTTTTATTCAACAATAAATTGTTTCCTGAGTCAGTTATTTCATTCAGAATTGCAAAATGGTGATTTTTAGGTTAGTTATTCCTTCCATGTTTAATAGAATTATTCTGTAATGAAGAACTTATCTCAAAGCTACCAACTAGGTTTGCCCAAAGTATAATATATACAAGAAAAATAGTAATACTTTTCTTTTTATTTGTCAAATACAGTAAGGAATTTCAGTGAGGATGTTTGTGTGTGTGTTTTAGAGATGGGGTCTTGCTTTGTTGCCCAGGCTAGAGTATAGTGACACAATCATAGCTCAGTGTGGCCTTGAACTCCTGGGCTCAAGAGATCCTCCTGCCTCAGCCTCCTGAGTAACTAGGACTACAGGCAAGTAATTGGGACTACATATGTGTGCCAGCACACCCAGCTCTTTTTTTAAAAAACTTTGTAGAATTTTGAATGAGCCACAGTGCCTGGCTGAGGGTGTTTTCGAGTAAAAAGTTTTCACTCTGTTACAATTTATGGTTTCACAAGGATAAATTTGATCATAAGACTGTTTCCCAGTATTGATTTTATAACTCTCTAGAATTTCTCCAATATATTGGAAAGTGGCATAGCAGTCTCAAAAAACACTAATTTTTTGATTTTTTTTAATGCCATAGAACATTGCTGCTCAAATCAAATAATGATGGGATTGCAATTCTGAAAATGTCTGGGGTTACTGGCCTAAAGTTAAGGGGAACAAGATTAGTTGATAAGTTGAAGGAATAGACAGGGCAGAGCCAGTATACCTTTGGTGAACCAGTAAGTTTATTTGTGTGGGACATTTTTTTCTCATTGCAGTACTAGCATAGCTGGGTGTGGTGGCGCATGCTTATAATCCCAGCACTTTGGGAGGCTGAGGCGGGCGGATCACTTGAGCCCAGGAGTTAGAGACCAGCCTAGGCGACATGATGAAACCCCATCTCTATAAAAAGTATAAAAATTAGCCAGCCGTGGTGGTGCACACCTGTAGTCCCAGCTACTTGGGAGGCTGAGATAGGAAGATGACTTGAGCCAGGGAGGTCAAGGCTGCAGTGAGCTGAGATTGTGCTACTGCACTCCAGCCTGGGTGACAGGGCAAGATTCTGTCTCAAAAAACACAAACAAACTAGTACAGAATATTTCATTAAAATGTTTATGTCATTTGTATTATGTTAATTATATGTGTTAAATGGAGTAATGGTATCTTATTAAACTGGAACAATAAATATGGACTTGAATATCTTTAAATGCTAGGCACCATTCTATGAAAGTCTGTCTGCTTCACATTTATTATTAAAATAATGTAAATTAATTTTAGAACACCTAAAAATGGAAAACATCTCCAAAGTGTAATTCTTCTCTTTCTTACAGTGTGATAGTTCATTTGTTTAAGAAAACTATTCCCGTTATTTGGGTACTCAGACGTGTTTTTACTTAGGAGCTCTTTTCTACCGAAATGTGCTAGACTGTGGTATTGGATGATAACGGAAAGAAGATAATCTCCCCATTCCTACAAATCACAAATTTATTTGGTCAATAAAAACTTATTTTCTAGAACACAACTCCTTGGATGTGTGAGCGTATCAGACATTAGGAGAATAATTTTAATAAGGTTTTGAATGGAAGATTTGATCATTTTGATTAGAGATGGAGTAGTGGGAGATGGTAGTGTCTTGGTGCTAGCACCAAGCTAGCACTAATAGATGATGGCACCTATTTATGACCCAAATTCTAAATTTATTTTGGTGTTTAGAGACATCTCCCAAATATGTATTTCCCCATAGTGATTATTCTAACTGACCTTTAGCATTCTGTCTGTCCTAGACATCTGTATAAATGTTTTCATTCTGTTGAACTTAGTGGTTTGAATTCTAACTCCTGAGAAAACTTCCATATCTTTGCATTTTGCTTCAGCCTTTTTTTTCCCATAGTGTATTGGGGAACAGGAGGTGTTTGGTTACATGAGTAGGTTCTTTAGTGGTGATTTGTGAGATTTTGGTGCACTCATCACCCAAGCAGTATACACTGCACCCAATTTGTAGTCTTTTATCCCTCACCTCCTTCCCACCCTTTCCCCCTGAGTTTCTAGAGTTGCGTCATTCTTATGCCTTGGGATCCTCATAGCTTAGCTCCTGCTTGTGAGTGAGAACATAATGATGCTTGGTTTTGCTTCAGCCTTTTAATTTTTTTTTTTGAGACAGACTCTTACTCTGTCACCCAGGCTGTAGTGTAGTGGTGCGATCTTGGCTCACTGCAACCTCTGCCTCCCGGGTTTAAGCAGTTCTCTTCCTCAGCCTACTGAGTAGCTGAGATTATTACAGGCACCTGCCACCACACCCCACTAATTTTTGTATTTTGAGTAGAGATGGGTTTCACCATCTTGGCCAGGCTGGTCTTGAACTCCTGACCTTGTGATCTACCCAGCTTGGCCTCCCAAAGTGCTAGGATTATAGGTGTGAGCCACCATGCCCGGCCTTTTTCTTTTCTTTCTTTTTTTTTTTTTTAGACATAGTCTTACTCTCTTGCCCAGGCTGGAGTGCTGTGGCGCGATCTTGGCTCATGGCAACCTCCACTTCACAAGATTCAAGCAATTCTTGTGCCTCAGCCTCCCGAGTAGCTGGGACTACACGCGCACACCACCAAGTCTGGCTGATTTTTGTATTTTTAGTAGAGACAGGGTTTTGCCATTTTGGCCAGGGTGGTCTTGAACTCCTGACCTCAGGTGATCCACCCCACCTTGGCCTTTCAAAGTGCTGGGATTATAGACCTGAACCACTACACTTGGCCTTAGTTTTTTAAATTTATCAGAGGTTCTTAATTATTTTTCTTCTCTCGTATATCTCAGAGATATACATACTCCTGTCATTAACAGTGGCTTCTTGTGACAGTGATTCCTTTTTTTTCTTTTTTGAAATGGAATCTTGCTCTGTCACCCAGATTGGAATGCAGTGGTACGATTTCGGCTCACTGCACCCTCTGCCTCTAGGGTTCAAGCGATTCTTCTGTCTCAGCCTCCTAAGTAGCTGGGACTACAGGCGCACACTACCACGCCCGGCTAATTTTTGTATTTTTAGTAGAGATGGGGTTTCACCATATTGGCCAGGTTGGTCTCGAACTCCTGACCTTGTGATCCTCCCGCCTTGGCCTCCCAAAGTGCTGGCATTACAGGTGTGAGCCACTGCGCCCAGCCTTGTGACAGTGATTCTTATCTCTTGGTAGAAAAGATGGCATTTGGATGGGAGACAATAGTTTAGAAAAGTTCCATTCTACCACAACTCCCAATTTGAAGACCATAGTTCTAAGAAATATCCACAAAGTCAGTTGAACTATGATTTTTAGCTACTTGATATATAAAGTTTTGCTGGTAAGTAATGACTTAAATCCATAATTTTTCAAAAACATGAGCCTTAGTTCAAAAGCATTATTTGTACATTGTAGAAAATTAGATAATACAGATAATCATCTGCAATAACTTTCCCAAAAAAGAGAAAATACAGATAAAATATTAAATGAAAATATTCTTACCACCTACAGGTGACCACTTTTAATATCTCCATAAATCTTCCCCAACTCTTTTGACCTAAATAGGATTATATTTAACTATTGTCTTGTAACTTGCCATTTTCATTTAATAATCTCCATCCTTCTGTGTCAAAATAATTTTTCACCTCTTCTCTTACTTAGTCTATATTCAGATGTAAATTGTTCATCTCTTATATTTCCCATAAGTGAAAGTTAGTTCTAGACTTGAAAGTCTTATTAGCTGTAAGTTCAGCAAAATGCCTTTCAGAGCCAGTTTGTCAAAGCCAGCATCCAGTCTGGAGAATACACCTGGCATATGATTATGTCCTTTAATTCCCTTTCAATCTATTGGAGTTCTTTTTTCATGACACTGACTGAAGAAATTGCATAGTTTCGGTTTTAAGTAAAGAGATGTAGTACATTTCTTAACAATGTTTAACTTTTATTTTGTGTATTTTAACCTAATCTGTTTTTTTTTCATTTTTAAATTTATATTTTATTTCAGCAAAACAAGCTATCGATCAGGGAAGATCTCCAGTTATAATAGATAACACTAATATACAAGCTTGGGAAATGAAGCCATATGTGGAAGTGGTAAATATGAAATATGAGAAAGTTTTTATTTTTTATTGTCAATTTTTTCACATTCTAAAATTTGGGCTGGTTTGATCTTGATTATTAAAACATTTGTCCTTTGTTTTCTAAAAAAGTTTATTGGTTTGCTTAGTTTTTTAAAAAAATTGTGAATGATGTTTTTTTAAGGAACATGTTCATCTTGTTAATTTTTTTTGTTTGTTTTTTTGAGACGGAGTCTCGCTCTGTCGCCCAGGCTGGAGTGCAGTGGCACCATCTTGACTCACTGCAACCTCCACCTCCCCAGTTCAAGTGATTCTCCTGCCTCAGCCTCCTGAGTAGCTGGGATTACAGGCGCCTGCCCCTATGCCCAGCTAATTTTTATATTTTTAGTAGAGACAGGGTTTCACCATATTGGCCAGGCTGGTCTCGAACTCCTGAGCTCAGGCAATCTGCCATCCTTGGCCTCCCAAAGTGCTGGGATTACAGGCATGAGCCACCATGCCCAGCTTCATCTTGTTAGTTTTGAGTTTCCTTGAGAATAGTAATCAAAATTTATCCAGTTAAGTAGTCTTAACTTTTATAAACCATATTATTTTATAAAGCATCATTTTTCTTGGTTGAGCAAGTTTATAGTATTGTTGAAATGAAATTTATCCGTCTGCCTTTTTACTTTAAGAAGTACTTCTCTGGGTTTTTGTTCCTTTCCTTTGTGTAGGCCATAGGAAAAGGATACAGAGTAGAGTTTCATGAACCTGAAACTTGGTGGAAATTTGATCCTGAAGAATTAGAAAAGTAAGACACTGGAATTTTTATTGAATCCTTAACTTCTTTCTTTTGTGATTTCCAACATCATTTCACAGTTTATTGAATACAAGTGTAGGTTCAGGAAACTGAGGGTAAAATGTGAGGACCTTTTTTCTCTGGTTTTTGGCTAGGCCACTTCTCTGCATTGTCCTTCCACCTTCATCTCCTACCCATTTTAGGTCCCATCAGCTTTTTACTTTGTGCTTTCATGTTGCTCCCACTTTTCTGTCTTTTCAACTATGGGACCATAATGCTATACCAAGATCCTTGGAAACAATGTGTTTTGGAATTTAGGTTTTAGCGATTTTAGAAAGGTAATGTAGTACGTAGATACCTAATCTTAACTCCCTTTTCAGAGTTTGGGGGAGCATGTTATAATCAAACATCTTAATATTTCTGCAGCAGATCATGACTTGTCAATTCAAGTAAATGACAAAGAATCAGCATAATGTAAAGTCAGTTCTGATTATGTTGTGCTGCCAAATGTGTATAGATCTGGTTAGAGTTTGCTGCCAAAGGAGTCAGTGGAGAACGGAGTTTTCACCGCTTATCAGATTTCAGTATTTGTGGTGAGAGAGTGTGGACTTCTATTATTTTCAGATTTTCAGTCCTACTCTTCCATTTGTACCTACATTTACCTTTTCCGTTCATATCACAGCGTTTCCTGACTGTTATTCCTTTTTTTTTTTTTTTTTTTTTTTTTTTTTTGAGATGGAATCTTGCTCTGTCGCCCAGGCTGGAGTGCAGTGGCGTGATCTTGGCTCACTGCAAGCTCCACCTCCTGGGTTCATGCCATTCTCCTGCCTCAGCCTCCTGAGTAGCTGGGACTACAGGCACCCACTACCACGCCCAGCTAATTTTTTGTATTTTTAGTAGAGACGGAGTTTCACTGTGTTAGCCAGGATGGTCTAGATCTCCTGACCTCGTGATCCACGTGCCTCGGCCTCCCAAAGTACTGGGATTACAGGTGTGAACCACCGTGCCCGGCCTTTTTTGTTTTTTTTTTTCACTTCTAGTCTCTTCCTTGTCTCCACCTCCCGACATCTGTTTTTAGGTAACAACTTTATTGTGATACAATTCACATACCCTTACAATTCACCTGTTTAATTGCATACAATTCCGTGTTTTTCTGTATATTCATAGAGATGCGCAGCCTTCGCCCGTCTTTTTTTTAAACCAGTTTTTCCCCACCTACCTCAGTTTGCTTCAAGCTGTTACTCTGTGTATGGAATCAAACTAATTTATTTCCCTCTTGCCTTTCATTCCTTTGGCTACTTTCTCTTTCTCATTTGTATGCTGTGTGTTCATGTATAGATAGACAAACAGATTTATTAGTATTAATATCCGGTATTTTTTGCCTGCCTAGGTGTGTGTGTATCACACCTGAAGTGAAAGAGACAGAAGCTTAAAAATTAAAAGTATTTGAGTAATGCTAAATAAATGAATGATAAAATGCTATGCAGTTATGGCTTCATTACATTTTTGAGGAATTGTTAAAATTTATTATTTTCTTATTATAAATTCACCTTTATATAACAAAGCCACGTTAACTGATATCTGGCGTAGTTTGATTTTTTAAAAGAATAGATTGAATCATAAGTCTTGACATCTTATGGATTTAGTCTTTTTTTTTTTAATTAAAAAAAAAATATTTTTTGAAACAGGGTCCACTACTGTCACCCAGGCTGGAGTGCAGTAGCGATCTGTTTTTATTTTTTTCAGACAGCGTCTCATTTTGTTGCCCAGGCTGGAGTGCAGTGGGGCAATCTCAGCTTACTTCTGCCTCCCAGGTTCAAGCGATTCCCCTGCCTCAGCCTCCCGAGTAGCTGGGCATACAGGCGCCTGCCACCATGCCTGGCTGATTTTTGTATTTTTAGTAAAGATGGGATTTCACCATGTTGGTTAGGCTGGTCTCAAACTCCTGACCTCAAGCAATCCACCCGCCCTGGCCTCCCAAAAGTGCTGGGATTACAGGTGTGAGCCACTGCACCTGGCTTGTAGTAATGATCTTGGCTCACTACAACCTCTGCCTCCTGGGCTCAAGCAGTCTACCCACCTTGGGAGTAACTGGGACTACAAGTGTACACCACCATGCCCAGCTAATTTTTGTATATATATGTATTTTTTTGGTAGAGAGAGGATTTCACCATATTGCCCATACTGGGCTCTTGAACTCCTGGGCTCAAGCGATTAGCCGGCCTCAGCCTCCCAAAGTGCTGGAATTACAGGTGTGAGTCACTGCACCCAGCCAGATTTAGTCATATCTTGCCAATTTTCAACTTCATCTCAATTTTTTTCCTATCTTTCTTGCTTTTTCTTTTTATCTTGAATGTAGACATCAGCTTTGCAAAGTAAACATTTCTGGCCTTTTTTCGAGATAAGTAAATTGGCATTTGTACATCTAGAATGATAAATGTAAAATATGTTTTCTGTATGTTTTGTCATGTCCAGGTCAAGTCACAGGAAACTATAAGGGTAAAATAAGTTGTCAGAAGTTCTTCGAGGGTCCAGAATAAATTTTAAACCACTTTTTAGTGTTATATAACCTCACATACAGAAAAATACATAAATATAAATATATAATTTAACAAAGTTCTTACAAGATCAACACACGTTTAGGTATCATTCACATCATGGGAGCATTACCAGCACCTCAGAAGCTCTTTGCATTCCTCTTCCCAGTCACAGTTACCTTTTATTCTCTAAAGATAACCATTGTTTTGCCTGGGTAATCGTAATCTTTCTTTTCTTTAAAGTTTTGCCATAATATCTTTGACCTTAATATCATCGTTTAGGGGGCATGGGCAAGGTTAAAAAAAATACCATAGCTTAGTTTTGCCTTTTATCAAACCTTTATATTACTTATGTATAAGACATATATATATATATATATATGGAATCATACAGTTTATATTCATTGTGTCTAATTTATTTCACTCAACATTATGTTTGTAAGAGATGTTCAAATTGTGTCTCTAATAATAATTTGGTGTTGATAATAAATTTAAAAATGTGGTACGAACCGTCATTAATAAGTTCTAAAAAATGATATTTTACTTCTACTTTCGTAAGTCCTAGAAGTCCACTCAATCTTTCTGTAATTCTTAAAACAGTATCTCATAATCTTCAATTTTGTTATTAACAAGGGGATATAGTCAGCAGGCTTAGTGAATAAATAGGTAGTTCTATGTGAAGAGGATGTAATTAACATTTTTCTGTGATATATGGAATCCTTTTACCTTTTTAAAGTATTGATAAAAACATTGAGTTTTTAATCTTTTTACGTAAAATGTGGACAGATGAAACATATATTCTGTTTATTTGCAAAATATTGTTTAGAATTTGTATACTTTTTCTCTAAAACAGTTAATCTCTAAGCCTGTACATTCTGCAACAAAGATTTATAATCCTTTTCTTTTTTGTTAGGAGGAATAAACATGGTGTGTCTCGAAAGAAGATTGCTCAGATGTTGGATCGTTATGAATATCAAATGTCCATTTCTATTGTAATGAATTCAGTGGAACCATCACACAAAAGCACACAAAGACCTCCTCCTCCACAGGGGAGACAGAGGTGGGGAGGCTCTCTTGACTCACATAATCATGTCTGTGTCACAAATAATAATTAAATTAGCTATTTTCAGCTAACACATTTGTTGTTGCACTTGAAAGAGTTAGTGAGCCTGTCTTGGAGGTTAAATAGTTTCAAATAAAAAAAGGCTACATTGCCTCACAAAGGATTTTCCCAGCAAGTTGTTTAATTTCCCAGCAAATTGTTAAAGTGTAAATAAAAATTAAATGAAATTGTATTTTAAATGTTTTTATATTCTCTTGTTGTAATGATTTTGACTGTTATGAAAACATCTAAGTAGTAGAGTGGTGGGTAGGAGCTAGGATGTTTTTCTACAATCGAATTTTAAACTAACTTTATCTATTTTATAGATACTATTGAACAGTTTTTTAATAGTTTGTACCTAACTCTAACTTTTCATAAAACTTTAGTGTTTTTCCTTCATTACCTTAAATATGCAAGAAATACTAACTTGTTATAGGGCACCTTAACTGTTTTCTCTTTTCATTAGGTAAAATTATATTTCAGCTGATTGATCTGTGTGACAGAATTATTACTTAGCTATAATCAGCACATCACTTACTTCAAACAAAATTTCCCCAGCAATAGTAGTAGGTATATCAATCACCTGGGGAGTTTTCTTAATAATATATATATTCATCTTGTAAAGCATACGTAGTCATCATCCTCCTTCTCAACCCATCTTCCTAACCCCACATGCTTGCCAGTTCTTGAAGGGATAAAGTGATTCTAATAATGTTTGATTTCTCTCTGTTCAATTTAATGTGATATAATTCTAGTATAAAAATATTTTAGACAGTTGTTTAACAATTGGTCCTAAGTGGATTTGTACTGTCGAATATCTTCTAGTGCTAATTTTTCTGTAGAGCAAACCATATTTCTCTCACTGGATAGCTTTCTTTATTAGATATGTTTCTTGACTTAAGATTAAAAACTGAGATGGAATTCATTTCAGAGGTCTTGTCATTCATCCCATGCCTTCAAACCAAGCTTTACCTCGACTAACCTAGATAATTAAGCATTTCTCTTTGCAACATGAGGGAAAAAACACTACTACCTCTCTTAATACCATTGTTCCCAATGTCTTATGAAAAATATTTCTTCAATAGTTTTGATTTACAAAACCCCCAGCTAATTAGAATGCTGTTTAAAAAAATTAAGCATTATAATTCTTTATATGTTTTACATAATATTTTGTGACCTTTAAGCTTTCTCCTAAACCATCGCATCTTGAATCCCATAGTATTTCTTTGTTTTAAAACATTTTGCTATTCCTTTCAACTTTAAATATTCTCTCCATGTTTATATTACTTTTTAAGTTGTGAGGCCAAAAACTAGATTCAGTGCTGTCAACAAGGTCTTTGTTAAATTGCCTTTAGTGAAATAAGAATATGATTTTTATTTGTACTATTCAGTGCTAACATTTGAATGAATATTACCTTTATCTTGTTTAATACGTGTGTTTGTATATATTGTTCATCTTAACTAAATACGATGTAAGAATATGCTAATTCATGTTTTGTGTATAAATGTATATTATATACATATACACATCTTCATCTATGTTTTCATACTTTTATTTCAGAGTAACACTTGTTAGTATTTGCACTTGTGTTTCTAAGGATTTTATTCTATAGATTAGCACAGTTTGAAAATTGTACAAAAGGATTTCATTTTGGGACAGGTGAAACAACTCTTAGGTAGACTGTGTATCCCTTTCCCTGTGTCTTCATAAACTTAGGAGTAGTAGTACTATAAATTTAGTTTTTTGGCCTGGTGCAGTGGCTAATGCCTCTAATCCAGCACTTTGGGAGGCCAAGGTGGGTAGATCACCTGAGGTTAGGAATTTGAGACCAGCCTGTCCAACATAGTGAAACCCCGTCTCTACTAAAAATACAAAAAAATAGCTGGACGTGGTGGTGTGTGCCTGTAATCCCAGCTACTTGGGAGGCTGAGCGGAGAATCGCTTGAACCTGGGAGGCAAAGTTTGCAGTGAGCTGAGATTGCGCCACTTGCCCTCCAGCCTGTGAGACAGAGTGAGACTCCATCTCAAAAACAAAAAAAAAATTAGTTTTTTTAAATAACTTTTAATCAAATTTATTTTCAGAAAGTAGAGGATTGCCTTTGGGAGAAACATGATGAGGAAATATGTTCATATTAAGTTTATTTATTTTAATAAATTTCCAGATTTTTATTTTAGACTTGTCTTCATCTTCTAGTTCCAGCTACTAAATAATAATCATTTAGAGATCATTTGTCATTACCAATTAATTATTTTACATTATAATGTTAGTGAGATGGCTACTGTTGCATTACGAGGTCCACATAAATAAATAAATCTTACTGAGGCAGGAAAACTAACATTCTTACTCAGAATTAAACAAACGAGGTCTTGTCCTGTTACATGTGCTGGATGTGGTGTGGTGGCGTGACCATAGCTCGCTGTAACCTTGAACTCCTAGGCTTAAGGGGTCCTCCTTTCTCAGCATCCCAAGTAACTGGGACTTCAAGCATGTACCGCCACACCTGGCTTATTTTGCATTAAAAAAATTTTTTTCTTTATGGAGATGGGATCTTGCCATGTTGCCCAAACTGGTTTTGTACTCCTGGCCTCAAGTGATCCTCACAAAGTGCTGAGGTTACGGCATGAGCTACTGCACGAGCTTTAGTGGGTTTTTTTTTTTGAGGCAGATTCTTGCTCTGTCTCCCAGATTGGAGTACAGTGGCACTATCTCGGCTCACTGCAACCTCCACCTCCCAGGTTCAAGCGATTCTCCTGCCTCACCCTCCCAAGTAGCTGGGATTACAGGCACGTGCCACCATACCCAGATAATTTTTGTATTTTTAGTAGAAACGGTGTTTCACCATGTTGGCCAGGCTGGTCTGGAACTCCTGACCCCAGGTGGTCTGCCTGCCCCCCAGAGCAGTGGGTGGGATTACAGGCGTGAACCACCACACCTGGCCTAGTTGGTTTTTTTAAGGCGGAAAAACAGTTGTTTTCCTAAACATTGTGGCTGATTTTAATTTAAAACAGAATGGAGGAATGAATATGCAGTGGAAGTACTAAAATCACTAAAGTCATTGCTTGGTATTTAAAAATCTATAAAAATGTGAAATTTACAATTTTTCATCAAAATTCTATTCAGAGTTTTTTGGGGGGCGGGGTTAAGAGAGGACCTGAGGTCTCTTTCTATTGTATAGACTGGACTTGATCTGGTCTCAAGTAATCCTCCTGCCTCAGCTTACCTGGTAGCTGGGATTACAGGCACCCAGCCAGATACAGTGTTAGTGGAATAGACCCCTGCTGCTATACCCCATTTTAACCATCTCCATCACAAAGAATTAAAGTAGACATTAATCATATTTAACTAAGATGGAGTACATCTTAGTTAAGTAGAATACAACTTCTAGTTTGGTTCAATAAGATTAAATTATATTTAGTTGTTCTTTTGTTCCACGGGTTTAGTGCAAAAGTTACTTTTTTGTGGTAAATGAATATATAGTTTTTTATGTTTCATAATTTTAGTAAAAATTCTTGTGTGGTAATTAAGTTGAACTTTTGGTACTGCTTTTGAACCAGGTAATCTTTATTTTTAGTATTTATCTTTGTAAAAGATAATATTAGCTTTTTCATATTTTTGTTTTAAAAGTAAGATTATTTACAAAAGATTAAACTTTTTAAATTGTTGTAGTTGGTGATTTAAGTATTTGAACTTTGCTTATCTCTTGTCTAATTAATATAGATTCTGGAATTTTCCAGTTTTACATATAGATAAGTTTTGAAAGTTTATGGTTTAAGAGGATATGAAATGTTTGTATTGGCTATACTTGAATATTTTTATTGCAAAAATGTCTGATTTTTGTGAGACTGGTTTTCTAAGTATTTATAAAGGAAATTGGTGGTGGTCTCTTTGGAAAATGTAGAAGAAATGTAGTTGTGTGTTTTAGTGTCTTGACCAGATAGACTTGCCAGTCTTTATTGAAGTTTAATGTATTCTGATAGGAATACAATAACTAATAAGGGCTAAAGTTGTATTGTTGTTTTTTTTCTTAACATTTGCAATCCACATTGAACAGTGTCTTAGTCTATAATCATAACAAAGTCTTAGCTTATGATTCAGAATAAATAATTCAGAACATTCAGAATAAATAATTTGGTGGCAGCAGCAGGAGTAAGTTAAGTTGGTGATTTTTAGAGTTAAGTTTTAGGAGCTACAATTTTTATAAATTAAAATTTTTCCTATTAAAGTTGTCAGCTCTATCTTTGTAAATTTTCTGAGAAGGAGAGATTGTATTAAGGGATTAATGAACGTTTGGTGATAAGATTGGCATGCAAATCTTTATTTTTAAAATTAAGGTATCATTAAAACAGCTGGCTTCCCTGTATGTATACTGTATTTTCTTCTTACACTATCCTTAGGATGGTAAGAAGTAGTATTAAATTTCTTGAAATAGATCCTAAAAATATAGGGATTAGTGATTGTCTTACGTGTCATTTTGATTCCTTTTTTACTTTGCAAAGCAGTATTTAGATTGATTCAATTTAGTTGATTAAAATTGCCAAATATGTTAAACCTAAGTTTTCACTTTTGCATGGTTTGTAAGTTTCAGAGCAAACCTTGAAAAGCTAATAATTATGATTGTCTGCAACTAAGTTCAGAAAACATTGTAAAAGAATGGTTAAAATTTACTCTCAATAATTTAGACTACATTGAGTGGTGTAATATTTGTAATAGAATATACATGTATGTAAGCAGTTATTTGGAATATCTCCTACAGAAATTCTTAATATATTATCATTCTTTATGCACAAGAACAAGAAGAAGGAGTAGCACAAATAACTTTGGAAAGAGAGTCTCAAGAGTAAATAGTAATTCCAGTAGCTAAGCTGTATGTGTTGAAAAGTTTTGACTTTTTATACATCCAATAGAAATTCATTTTAATCATTCATAATCTCTTTTTCTTCTCCATCTGACAAATTTTGCTCTCTGAAAAATAACCCTGTCACATTCCAGTTGTGATAATTGTAATAATTATACATTATAATTCACTTTCTAAAATGGAATATGTTAACTTCAATAAGTTCTCTTAAATTTCAGTGTGAAAAAAATAGATTATTTTTCTGTAGCATGGACACAGGCGTAGTCTGATCCCTAATCTCAAAACTAGACGCAATTGCATTAGCAATTGGTGAGTAACTGAAGACTTCACATGGAAGTGTTGGTTTGGTTTTTAATATTTCCATTTCCTTTTTTTTTTTGAAATTGAACTACTTTTTGTAAATCAATGGGAAGATTGAAATATTTTGAGAGGAGCTGTTGGGTTTGCCTCTAAGTTTTGCTAGTAACTAAGGGAAAAAGAATAATGTGGTTATTTGTGGTTGAAATTGTGTTTTAGTAGAGTCCATTAAAATATACTTTATTATTTGGATTATTTTCTTATTTTTCAGTTTTAACTGTTTTCAGATGATACATGTAAAATTAAAGTTTTATTCTTGGTGTTAATTTACAATTGGTAATTACACAGCTTTCAGAATGTCTCTTCATTTTTTTTTTCGGTTTTTCTTAATCTTAAAAATCGTATTTCTTTTTCTTTCATAGTCTTTTCTTGTATGCATGTTTTCTTTCATTCTCTCCGTTTTTTGCTCAGCTATCCTCCTGTAACCTCATAATGTTTTTATGAAGATGATGGGATGGTAAGTGACTGGCAAAACTGGAGATAATATCTTTTTCCCTCCTGTGTTATACTGAACTTGTTGTTGCTTCTGAGCGTTACTTAACCAAGTTAAACTTACAGACCACCAGCTTTGCATTTAGTTTCCTGACCCTGTGGGTTAGGTAGAATTTAGATACGAAAATGGCTGGAAAGATTTGTAAAAATCTTTGTGTTAATCATTGGTGGGGAATCCATAACATGGCATGGAACTTGAATGTACAGATTTGAGAAAAAATATTTACATTAACTTAATTATATGATGATGGATGTTAATTGATAAGCACTAGGTTGAAGTTCACTGTTACAGAATTCACTATTATGTCTTGATTGCTGGTTGCCCTTAACTGAATGATTTTGAAGGAAAGCTGATAACTATTTTGAGTTAAATTTTTACAAGTGGTTCCTTATATGATGCAATGCTGCTGCAACAAACAGTAGGAATTTTGTAGCAAAAAGTCTTAATATCCATTTAAATAACTGTTGTTTATTTAATGCCCATCAGTGCTAGGCCCCCATCTAAATGTGATTGTTACAGTCTCTAAATTTTCACAATTCTACAATGGTTTTAGAAAGGAAACAAAAATTTAGATTAAACAACTTATCCAAAATGATTTCTCTAGAAAGAGATAAAACTGATTCAAATCTATGTGCAGTGGCCGGATCTCAGCTCACCACGAGCTCCGCCTCCCGGGTTTATGCCGTTCTCCTGCCTCAGAGTCCGGAGTAGCTGGGACTACAGGCGCCCGCCACCTCGCCAGGCTAGTTTTTTGTATTTTTTAGTGGAGACGGGGTTTCACCCTGTTAGCCAGCATGATCTCGATCTCCTGACCTCGTGATCCGCCCGTCTCGGCCTCCCAAAGTGCTGGGATTACAGACTTGAGCCACCGCCCCCGGCCAACCCTGTATTATTTTTAAACCACATAGTTATCCTTTTTTTTTTTTTTTTGATTTAGTGTTTTTCCAAGATTAAAAAGAAATTCCAGTGAAGAGTTGATTCCATCTTTATGGTATCTTTATTTTATAAGGTTATAAGGTATGTTGATTTATCACGGAAGTTGAATGAAGAAATCTTTAAGTGGCCATTTAGAATTCTGTTTTTAAAAGTCAAAATTGAAAAGAGTTGGGCCGGGCACAATGGCTTACACCTGTAATTTCAGCACTTTGGGAGGCCAGGCGGGTGAATCACCTGAGGTGAGGAGTTCGAGACCAGCCTGGCCAACATGGTGAAACCCTGTCTCTACTGGAAATAGAAAAATTAGCTGGGTGTGGTGGCGTGTGCGTGTAATCCCAGCTACTTGGGAGGCTGAGGTAGGAGAATCGCTTGAACCTGGGTGGTGGAGGTTGCAGTGAGCTGAGATTGTGCCATTACACTCCAGCTTGGGCAACAAGAGCGAAACTCCATCTCAAAAAAAAAAAAAAAAAGGAAAGGGTTTATACTATTTGATGTTTAAATGTTTTCTGTAAATTAAACATCCATACACTTAAGCATATTTCCGGAACATTTTTTTCATTGAATTATTTACATATAGTGTTGTGCTTTAAGGTTTTAAATTAATTTTAATATTTGATGATTGTAATTAATATTTGAAATGTATAGTGTTCAATAAATGGATTGTTACATTATGTAAGTTGGGTTTTTTTTACCCTAATTAATTTTCAGGTAGTATTTCCTAAAATAAGTCAATACTACTTGTAAGTGGTTTTACTTATTTTTCTTTTATGTCCACTTACTGCTTAAGTATGTTAGTAGTAGATATCTTGGAAATTACATAAATTTTCTGAATATTTGAATAATTAAAGGAGCTTTTTCTCTATAATAGGAACTTTTTTATTCCTTTATGATATTTTAAATTAATTTTCGAAAAACACTAAAAGAAACAATTACTTAAGTTTGCTTTGTAAATAATTTAAATTTTATGAGGAAAATCTTGAAGTATAGAATTCTTACTGTTGTGTATTTGCTTTATTTTGTTTTAGTCAACTTAAAAAAATGGAAAAACTGGGTCTTGTTTGGTTTCTCTTAATTCCTTAAGAGTAGTTTGTGTTTTTTCTTCGTTGTTCTAAATGTTAAACTAGAATTGGAGTTTTTGTTTAGAATAGAAAAGATTTCATGAAAGAAGAAATGTGATTGGTTTTATGAATAGATTACATAGTTTTCAATTCAGGAAAGTGGTAAGCAGTACTTAAAAGTATTGAGATTATTGGTATATACTTCAGTGTAACCCTTGGCAGAGATACAGTTAAGACATTTATCTAGAATATTAGTAAATTGAAGTGTTTATAGGAAATGTGATAGGAGCTATGGGCTAGACATTTTGAAAATTAAAACCAGGGATCTTGTTATCTTTGGATCACTACTGTGTCCTAGGAGCTTTATCCTTTACTAAGAATCAGTAACTGTTTATTGGATATTAGGCACAGTCTTCTCCCCGAAACAGTCAGCAAACTTTTGATTCAAAGGAAGCAGTGATCAAAGAAGAGCAATATTACAGGGCAGTTTGTATTAAAAGTTGAATGAATATCCCTATCTGAAATGCTTGAGACCAGAAGTATTTTGGAGTTCAGATTTTCTTTTGGATTTTGGAATATTTGCAGAATACATACTGATTGAGCATATCTAATCTGAAAATCCAACGTGCTCCAGTGAACATTTTCTTTGAGCATTATGTCAATGCTCAAAAAGTTCAGGATTTTGGAGCTTCTTGGACTGTGAGTGCTGAACATGTATAGGAAATGTGGACATGGAGCATGAGTTAATTGTATTTGATACTTGCTGAGGAAAGGATGTCCAGACCACCAAAGAAGAAGGATCACCCATTTAACTTGGTGTATCCAATGCCATATCAGAGCCTTTTCTTCCATTTTAACCTCACCAGTAGTCTTTATTTAGATTTGTGGTTTATGATCAATAAATTAAATCCTAGAATACAGATTAGTAGAGCAGAGTTGAGCCTTTTCATTATTTCTTTTAAGGTTCTTTTCAGATTGTGTTCTAGTTTTTTGCTTTAACAGTTTACAGAAGAATTTCTAGACTATCTGAGAAGAATACTCCAGGTATTTGTCCCAGTCTTAAATTGATTCAACAAAAAGTTCATAATCACTTTTTAGAACGCTTTTTCCAAAGAACTGTAATCCTATGTGTAACTTAAAAAAAGAAAACATACAAATGCTTGCATCTTTTTTCACATATTTATCTGTATTCAGCAATCAAGAATAGCTTGTACTGATGCATATCTTCACATGATTTTTCATTAGTTATCTGAAAATAATATATATTGGGTCATTATTTGGCTCTTCAACCTCAGTAATTCAGTAACTTTCTTTTGGTTATTTTGTTGACCTGTTTTGGACACTTTTCAAAATATTCATAGCATGATTTTAGTGGGAAGAACACATTATTATGAGAGTTAGGCAGTCTGAGTTCCACCTCCATTTGTGTCCATCCTCTCTTCCATTTGTTTATTGAATGCCTTCACATGTACTCTGAATTGCATCTCTTTCCTTCTCAGGAAATTTTATGCATTGTTGGTTATTCCTTCTCTCTGTAACTTCAACCTCGCCGCCTTTCCTGAGTCTGACCCATCAACAGTTAAACATGATCAAGTCTTCCAATCTGACAGAGCTCATTTATAGCCAAACTTCTTTCTAAAGAGCATCTACATTCATTGTCTTTTTCTCCTTCACCTCTGATAATATTGAATCCACTCCATTTTAGGTTCTGTCCCTATCATTCCTCTAAATTGATTTTTAAGGTCTCCAGAATATTCCTTTGTATTCATGGGCATTATTCACTACTCATCTTATTTGACTACTCAGCAAACATGTAACTTTCGATCAGTTTTTCCTTAAAATACTTTACTTGACTTCCTTGACATATGATTTTTGTTCAGATCTCTGTGGCTATTTCTGTCTCCTTTGCTGCCGCCTTCTCCTCTTGGTTCTTGACTTTTAGAATTCTTCAAATTTCGTTCTAGACAATCTTCTATTCTTACTCATAGCTTTTCCTGTGTGGTCTCATCATTTCTCATGTGGACATAGTAGTCTCCCCACTTTTGTTTTTGCCACCCTACAATTTTATCCACAGAGCAGCTAGAGTAGTCTAAAAATTCTTTTTAAAATACATAAATAATATCATTCACTGCTTAAACACAACATAATCTAGTCCTTGGCGGCTTCTCTGACCCTCTTATACCAGTCTTCATTTACTACAGTCCATCTATATTGGCCTCTTTGAACTATTCTTCAGACATGATAAGCTTGTCCTTGCTAAAAGCTCTAGCTGTTATTTCTCCTTGGAATGCTATTCTTGTCTACTCTTCCTATGCCTAGCATTTTCTTAATGTTTAGGTCTCACCTGAGATGTCACTTTCACTGTAGTACTTGTAGTTGACGTTGCTACTGATTTGTTGACAGTATTCCTGAAATAGAATATAGGATCAATGTGGACATGTTTATTTTGTTCACAGCTGTGTCCACAAAATCTAAAGCAGTGCCTATAGTACTGTAGGAGCTCATTAAATAGTTGGCTGATTGATTTTTGTACCTACTGGTTCTATTAACAATTCTTCTTAACCTTATCCTCTGAACTCCAGTGTGTATATTTAACTGTCTATCTGACATTTCCACTTACAAGCTTAAAAGGCTGCTCCAGTTGAACCTGTGATCTCTCTAAATCTGGGACTCCAGGATTTCCTGCCCACAGTGAATGGATTTATGTTCATCTATTTCTGTAAGCTAGACAATTCAGAGTCTTCTTCAATGCCTTCTTTCCTCCTCATATTCAATCCATCAGATAGATTCTATGGACTTTGCCACCTGAATATCTCTTGGATCTGTTCCTACATTTTTAACTACCATCATTTGATGGATTTTCACACAGTGAGTGTATCTATATAATTAATACCCAGGTCAGGAAATATGGCATTACTAGCACCTTAGAAGCTCCTTGTCGCCTCTCTCTGAGTGATATTTTCAAGGGAAAATGTGATCATGTTTAACGCCTTTCAGTTGCTTTCCCATTGCTCTTAGAATAAAGACCAGAAATCATAATATGATGTTTAAGATCCTGGATTATATGACTGTTTTTCCTACCCGACTTCATGTTTTTTTAGCTACTCCTCTCACTTTCTGTATTCCAGCCCTGATGGCCGCCTCTTAATTCCTTGAATGTGCTATGCTGTTCCCTCTTGCTAAAAAGTATGTGCACATACCCCTCCCATTCTTGTCCTTCAGATTTGAGTTTTCTTGGACATAGCAAGCTTGATGAGGTCTCAAATGCTCTCATGTACTTTATTCATTTGTATATGATTATTTCCCTTCATTATTTTTAAGCTACATGAGTCAGGTATTATACCTCTTTTGCTCACTATTGCATGGTCATCAGTTAGCGTGGTGGCTGGAAAAGATTGGTATTCAGTATTCATACAATAAGTGAATGTGAATAGTTTGGGTTTGTTATGGGGATGAATTATCCACCCCCCCACCCCCCACCCCCCCGCACACACACACAGACACCCAGCTCATATATTGAAGATTAAAGTTCTAACTGTAGAACCTAGAATGTAACTATTTAGAGATAGGGCCTTTAAAAAGGTAATGAAGATAAAATGAAGTCATATGAGTGGACTCCAATCCCATATGAGTGGTTTCCATTAAGAAGAGGTAATTAGGAAGCAGACACACAGTAAGGTAAGACGATGTGAAGACACTGGAGGAAGATGGCTGTCTGTCTACAAGCCAAAGAGATCTACAGGCTTTAGAAGAAACCAACACTGCTGACACCTTGATCTTGGACTTCTAGAAGTGTGAGAAAATAAATTTCTGTTCTTTAAACTGCCCAATCTGTGATACTTTGCCGTGGAAGCCCTAGTAACTAATATGGATTTTGGTATTGGAAAATGGGGTGCTGGTGTAATTAATACCTAAAAATGTGGAAGAGGCTTTAGAACTAGATAATGGGTAGAGGCCAGAAGAAGTATTTGTTAGAAAAAGCGTAGACAGCCTTGAAGAGATTGTTGGTAGAAATATGGATGTTGAAGGTGATTCTAGTGAAGTTTAGAAAAGAGAGCTGTAGAGAAAGCTTTTGTCATCTTAGAGGTACACATATGTCACCTTGAATCAATATTGGTAGAAATATGAATGTTAAAGGTGTTTCTGGTAGGATCTCAAACAAATGAGGAAAATATTGTTGGAAACTGAGGGAAGGACAATGCTTATTATAATGTGGCAAATAACCTAGCCAAATTGTGTTTTGTGGAAAGTGGATGAACTTGTAAGTGATGACTTGAATGTTTAGCTGAGATTTCTAAGCAATGCATTAAAGATGTGGTGTGGTTTCTCCTTGCTGCTTAAAGTAAAATGCAAGAGGAGAGAGAGAAATTTAAGAAGGAATTATTAAGCCGAAAGGAACCAGAACCTGAAGATTTGGAAAATTCTCAGTCTATTCATATTCAAAAATTTAGCATGTTCGGAGAGAACATCAAAGTTGTTGCAAGACAACCATTTCCTAAAGCAATTAGGGGTATGTGACTCATGGATCCAGTCAGCCATCTTGGCAGCAACTAGCAGAAACCAGGATAGAGATGGAATTATACCATTGGAAATGCTGCTGACTGGTAGTGAAGGGAACAGAGGGATAAACATGAAAGAAGTCTGTTGGATTTCTGGGGTTCTATAAAATGGGTCAGTAGAGCTATCTAGCTGTGAGCATGTGTTCTCCTTCAAGAAAAGGGAAGAATGACCCTGAAGGTGATTGAGAAGTCAAAGCGGCTACTGTTGCTACCACAAGACTAGAGGGCTCAGGCCTGAGGAGTCAAGGTGGGCTACCACACTGGTGGGCTCAGAAGACAGGGCTGCCACCCCTGTCAGCTGGGAAGATGGAAAATGAAGCTGAAGAAGATTATTCTTGAGCCTTAAAATCTAATGGGATTTGCCTTGATACGTTTCAGACTTGCTTGGGACCCATCACCCCTTCTTTCTGATTTATTTGGAATAGGAATGTTTATTGTATGCTTATCCCACCAGTGGTGTATTTTGGAAGCAAGTAACTTGTCTAGTTTCACAGGTTCATGCTGGAGAAGAATTTTGCCTCAGGATGAAACCTTGAGTATGCCTGTACCTGATCTAAATGAGATTTAGATGAGATTTGGGGCTTAGAGTTGATACTGAAATGGGTCAAGACTTTTGGGACTGTTGGGATGGAGTGAATGTGTTTTGTGTCTGAGCAGGACATGAAGTTTGAAGGACCAGATGGCAGAATGTTAGGGGTTGAATTGTATGCTCTCCACATTTATAGGTTAAAGTCATAACTCCTAGTAGCTAGAATGCGAGCATATTTGGAGATGGAGCCTTTAAAAAGGTAATTAAGATAAAATGACGTTATACATATGGGCCCTAATCCAATATGAATGGTGTCTTTATAAGAAGAGGTTAGGACGCAAACACAAAGGGAAGATCATATGAAGACACTGGAGAAGGCCATCTACAAACTGAGGAGGGAGGCCTGAGAAGAGACAAACCCTGTGGACATCTTAATCTTGGACATCTAGCCTTCAGAAGTGTGGGAAAATAAATTTCTATTGTTTAAGCCACTTAGTCTTTGTACTTTGTCACGGGAACCCTAGCAAATAAATATGTAGCTCTTAACACTGGTTAGTTGAGAGGCACTTAGGAGACATTTCCTTCTTTTCTGCAGTTCCTTTGTGTGTAAAGTTAGGGCATTTGCCTTAATCAGTGGTTCTTTTAAATTTTAGGTCCTAATTCATCTGCTGTATGTTCTTTCCAAAAATTTTTGGAGTTTTACATATCCCTAGAGGTCCATCAGGGGACCCCAGGTTCAGAATTCTTAGACAAGACTCTCTTATATTTTTTTTAAGAGAGTCTTTCTTTCACCCAGGCTGCCAGGCTACAGTGCAGTGGTGCAATCATAGTTCACTGTAACCTTGAGCTCCTGGGCTCAAGCAGTCCTCCCAGCTAATTTTTAAAGTTTTTTAGAGATGGGATCTCACTGTGTTTCCCAGGCTAGTCTCAAACTCCTGGGCTCAGGTGATCCTCCTGCCTTGGTCTCCCAAAGTGCTGGGATTACAGGTATGAGCCACTGTAGGTGGCCATGATTGCGTTCTAAGGAAGTTTTACCTTGTTTTTGTAGCTTATGATCTATTAATATAATTTGACTATTTGAAGTGAAAAAGTTGATTGTGTGAATTAATGATGGAAATAACTTGTTTGTCGTTTATACTGCTTAAAACTTTAGCTTTTTAAATTTTAAGGAATTGTTATCTAGACTTGCATTGAACATTTATTGCACCGCTTTTATTTACATGCTAGTGATGGAAATATAAAAGTAAATAAGGTAAGCCTCCTACTCTTGAATATATAGCTTGATGAAGGGAATATATAGCTTGATGAAGATGGTGGGAACCCAATGGCTCTTACATAGAATATGGATTAGTACTAGTCTTGCTTTGTGGGATTAAGATTTTTGAATGCAGGGACTGTGTTTTTATATCCTTAGGGTCTGGCTCAGTATTAAGCACCTAAAAAAAAGCTTGATTTGTGTTTGAAGAGTGAATACCGCCAGAAATTATTTCTGCTGGCAACTTTAAGCAACACTGAGATGTTAGAGTATTATACTTTAAATTTAATTAAATCGTACTGTGTTCCATAACTGTTTTGAGGCACTAATTAGTGTAATATAAATGCTTTTTTTTTTTTTTTTGGAGACAGAGCCTCTCTGTGTCACCTAGGCTAGACTCCAGTGGCACGATCTCAGCTCACTGCAACCTCCACCTCCTGGGTTCAAGCGATTCTCCTGTCTCAGCCTCCGAAGTAGCTGGGATTACAGGCGCGTGCCACCATACCCAGCTAATATTTGTATTTTTAGTAGAGCCAGGCTGGTATTGAACGTATGACCTCAGGTGATCTGCCTACCTCAGCCTCCCAAAGTGCTTGGATTACAGGTGTGAGAGACCATGCCTGTCCAAATATAAATGCTTTTAATGACTTCCAGTATTCAAAGCTTTCTGAAAATGGAATGTGTTTCATCAAGAAGTATATAGTAAGTTGCTTGACAGTGGTGTTCACGGAGCAGTGGAGTTCTGTAGTTTCAGACTGCTCCTTAGAAGTATCTCAGGGATTGTTGTGAAGGGCAGAGGGAGATAGAAACCACTAATTTAGTACAACACAGAGTTTGAAATTGCAGAATTCAAAGTTAAGTTGCAATTTTGACTGCAGCTTGATCAACTCACGTAATTTTCTGAAACTTTTCCTCATAATTAAATGATCAAGTCTTTTTAATCTACAATGTAGGGTTATTGGATGGATTAAGCAACATGAATATTTTAGAGTTTCAGCTGAAATAGTTCTTATTTTAGTCTTGGAATTCTGTGATTTTTGTTTGCCTTTTGATGATTTTACCTCTTTTGATAATACACTGAAGATGAGCAGAGAAGGAAACAACCCATTTTTATAGTAGTTAGAAATGCTGTAATAGGCTGGACTCATGCCTGTAATCCCAGCACTTTGGGAGGTTGAGGAGGGCGGCTCACTTGAGGCCAGGTGTTCAAGACCAGCCTGGCCAACATGGTGAAACCCCGTCTCTACTAAAAATGCAAATAAAGAATAAAAAATTACCCTGCTGTGGTGGTGCATGCCTGTAATCCCAGCTACTTGGAAGGCTGAGGTAGGAGAATTGCTTGAACCCAGGAGGGCAGAGGTTGCAGTGAGCTGAGATCGAGCCACTGCACTCCAGCCTGGGTGACAGAGTAAGACTCTGTCTCAAAAAAACAAAAAATGCTGTAGTAGGTCTAGAAGGATAAAGTTTGATTTTTTTCATTATCGAATTTATCAAAGATATATTCCTTATTAGCATTGACGGATTAGTCTGGAATTGCTCAAAACAATTTATGATGATGCAAATGACTTTTTATCATGAGTAATGGCAAAGTTTTCTCACCTATGTTGCATAGTTTGTTGGTATGATCTAATTACATTGATATTTCCTTTTGTTTTTGAGATGGAGTCTCGCTCTGTCACCCAGGCTGGAGTGCAGTAGAGCGATCTCTACTCACTGCAAGCTCTGCCTCCCGGGTTCGTGCCATTCTCCTGCCTCAGCCTCCCGAGTAGTCCGGCTAATTTTTTGCATTTTTAGTAGAGACAGGGTTTCACTGTGTTAGCCCGGATGGTCTCGAGCTCCTGACCTTGTGATCCACCCGCCTTGGCCTTCCAAAGTGCTGGGATTACAGGCATGAGCCACCACGCCCGGCCAATATTTTCATTTTTTTACTGGCAAATTTGGTATGATTAATTTCACACAGCAGTGTATTGGGCAGCCCACACAAACCCATTTCTTTAAAAGAAAAAAAAAGTTTTTGTTTTGTTTTAATGTCAAGTTAATGTGGCAAATCTTTTTCTCCTATCTCTTCGTTTTCATGGAGACATTTTCCCCCTTGTTTCTCATACATAACATTATGTGTAATGTTCATGTGATGGTGTGGTATCAGCCTACCTGTGGTTACATGAAACCATTACTTAACTGCATCCTGGGCTCCTGTGAAATGACTCATTCAGAATGGAAGCATCATTTTGAGAGGATATCAGTTTTCTATTTTTACAATAGTTAGAAAAGTGGGCCAGGTGCAGTGGCTCACACCTGTAAGCCCAGCACTTTAGGAGACCAAGGTCAGGAGATCACTTGAGGTCAGGAGTTCAAGACCAGCCTGGGCAAAATGCTGAAACCTCATCTCTATTAAAAATAGAAAATTAGCTGGGTGTGGTGATGCATGCCTGTAATCCCAGCTACTGGGAGGCTGAGGCAGAAGAATTGCTAGAACCCAGGAGTTGGAGGTTGCAGTGAGCCGAGATCATGCCACTGAACTCTAGCGTGGGCAACAGAGTGAGACTCCATCTCAAAAAAATATAAAAAGAAAAAAAGCGATAGAGATGTCCTAAGACTCAGTAGACAGAGAGGAAGAGGGTACAGTTTGGAAGGCACAAGAGGCAGTTTATAATATTTTAAGATACTGTTAACACATTTTTTATTTTTAAGAATAATAGTATTTTTTTCTTTTTTTTTGAAATGGAGTCTCACTCTGTCACCCAGGCTGGAGTGCAGTGGCGTGATCTCGGTTCACGGCAACCTCCACCTCCCAGGTCCAAGCAGTTCTCCTGCCTCAGCCTCCCAAGTAGCTGGGATTACAGGCGCCCACTACCACACCCAGCTAATTTTGTGTATTTTTAGTAGAGATGGGGTTTCACCATGTTGGCCAGGCTGGTCTCGAACTTCTGACCTCAGGTGATCCACCCGCCTCAGCCTCCCAAAGTGCTGGGATTACAGGCGTGAGCCACCATGCCCGGCCTTTTTTTTTTTTTTTTTTTTTGGTGATACGCAGTCTCTGTCACCCAGGCTAGAGTTCAGTGGTGTGATCATAGCTCACTGCAGCCTTGAACTCCTGGGTTCAAGCAATCCTCCTATTACAACCTTTTGAGTGGCTAGGACTACAGGCATGTGCCACCCTGCCTGGCTTTTTTGTTTGTTTGTTTTTTAATTTTTTGTAGAGACAGGATCTCTACAGGCTAGTCTTGAACTCCTGGCCTCAAGTGATCCTCCCTAAGTGCTGGGATTATGGGTGTGAGCCACTGCACCTGGTGATGTATTCTGAATGTTTAATTATATTGTTCTTCCTGACTTTTTATTTTCTACTTTTAAACTGAAGTAAAAGTTATTTAGAAACAATTTACTTGTAGAGAAGGGATTTTATTTGTAGACAGGATAGATAGCATTCAGTAGAGAAAGGAAATGAGAAGCAGCTCATCAGTAGTTAAATAATAGTTCAAGCAGGATGTGGATAAATTGCTATGGTATGCCATTGATGTGGAATTTCTAAGAAATGTGTTTGGTCACGTGAATTGTTTTGGGACCTAGGTAGACCTGCTAAAGGCACAGAGCCCATAGTAGATCTCCAGGGCTGAAGCTCAGGTGGCCATCATACCCAAGGCAGCAAGCAGTGAAAAGAGCCACAGTAGAACTTTTAGTAGACTAAAAGTCTCAGAAAACACCAAAGGTTATGCTTGGGAAAAAAGTTCAGTCAGCAAATATTAGACAAGGGCATGGTAAACTGGTAGACAGAGTCAGGAGCCAAGAACTAAAATGGAACTGAGTATGGTTAAGTGTAGAAGAATGATTCTAGAGCATTGCCATGAATGGTGTTGGGATGTTTGAGGCTTGTTTAGTGGCTATTAGCTGTATGGTTTCTTGGTGAGAGATGGACTGATGTAAAAGTACGGAATTGGACTACAAGCTTCCTGCCTGCCTTCCCAGCCCTGAACAAGGGCTTTATCTGGATTGTCCTTGGTCATGATAGGGGGCGGGACAGGAAGAAGTAAGCTTGGGTAAATTTGCATAGTTTACTCTGACTCTTTATGCCCAGGTTGTCTGTGCTTAGCCAAGGTACAGAGCAGAGATTGGAGTCCATGCAGGTCAAGAACAGTGTGAAGAACATGATAGATGTAAGTTGGAAATGAGAGTTCATGAGATTGACTTTGAATAGACCCAGAAGAAGACTTCTAGAATTTGGCAGTCATGAGAACATTGTATAGAAAAAAAATGAGGCTTCCTCGCTGCACTGACTTTCCCTGTGTATATAGGAATGCTTTTTTTTTTTCCCTTAATTTTTTAAGGTGTGTCTTGACCCTTGGGACAATGTATGCAGTTAATGTTAAGAAGTACTTAGTGTAGTAGGGAAGTAACAGGTGGAAGCCGTAGTTACTAGGGATGGAATGGTGTTTTCTGGTTTCAGAAATATGAACCAGTAGTGAGGACAAGAAGTAGTAAAATTCTGTTGTCTGCATGAATGTGTAGCTGTGTAGTTACTTTTCACTGTTCAGTTTATGGATTGGTAGTCAGTGAGTGAAAAGTAGAGGGCCACGTTCAAGGAGGGCTTCCTATAGGAGTTGGTGCCTAAGCCTAGTTTAAATCATACTTGGCAACAAGGAGAGAATATGAGAAAAGGGCCTGTAGGCAGTGGCAGTTGAATAATCAAAGGTTTAGAGGCAAGAAACAGTAATGTATTTATTCATGCAACAATATTTCTTTTTTAAATTTAATTTAATTTAATTTTTTTTGAGACAGAGTCTCACTCTGTCACCCAGTCTGGAGCGCAATGGCACAATCTCTGCTCAGTGCAACCTCCATCTCCTGGGTTCAAACAATTCTTGTGCCTCTCAGCCTCCTGAGTAGCTGGGACTATAGGTGTGTGCCACCCCGCTCAGCTAATTTTTTTTGTAGAGTTGGGGTTTCACCATGTTGCCCAGGCTGCCTCGAACTCCTGGGCTCAAGCGATCCGCTTGCCTCAGCCTCCAAAAGTGCTGAGATTACAGGGGTGAGCCACCATGCCCAGCCAAAAGAAAAATTTTTAAAAAAATTCCAGTCCATCACAGTCTGATACTTTGGTAATATGTAATAAAGAAATGATTACTAGGTCAGGGTGTGGTGGCTCACACCTGTAATCCCAGCACTTTGGGAGGCTGAGGCGGGTAGATCACTTGAGGTTAGGAGTTCAAGACCAGCCTGGCCAACATGGCAAAACACCATCTCTACTAAAAATGCAAAAATTAGCTGGGAATGGTCGTTCACACCTGTAATCCCCCCTACTCAGCTGAGGCATGAGAATCGCTTGAACCCGGGAGGCGGAGATTGCAGTGAGCCAAGATCGCACCACTGCACTCCAGCCTGGGCAATAAAATGAGATTCTGTCTTGAATGAATGAATGAAGTGAATTACAAAAAATTTTAAAATACAAACCAAATATTTTGTTAAATTCAACAGACATAATTACTGTGTCAGCTACATGCAGTCGCCCACGCCTGTAATCCCAACACTTTGGTAGGAATTACAGGGACCAGGAGTTTGAGACCAGCGTGGCCAACATAATGAAACCCCATCTCTACCAAAAAATATAAAAATTAGCTAAGTATGGTGTCTCATGCCTATATCCTAGCTACTCGGGAGGCTGAGATGGGAGAGTCGCTTAAACCCAGGAGGTGGAGGTTGAAATGAGCTGAGATCATGCCACTGCACTGCAGCCCGGGTGACAGAGAGAGACTCTCAAAGAAAAGAAAAATTACTGTGTCAAATTTCTATACCCGGTTTTTTTTTCTTTCTTTTTTTTTTTTTAACTTATTCTCAATTTCTGTACTTGTGGATCAGTAGCATACTTCATGGGCTGGCATCAGTATAGATGACACTTGAGTAGCACTGTTTGGTGTGCAGGGAGGCCACCGAACATTTTGTCATGTCTGTTGAATAACTTGTGCAGCCTGAGGCAGCCTGTCAGGGCAGTGGTGTGGCAAAGCCATAATATTTGTGTGGGGCTCATTCTACTGAGAGGCACATCTGCCCATCTGATAGTGTAGTCTCCTCCATTTCTCCTCCAGCACTCTGCTCTTTGGAAGGCACTGCAGGGTAGCCGTGACTTTGGTCAGGTGTAGCTTATGTTTGGCCATCTCTTGGTTGATCCAGTTTATTTGTCTTAGTTTCAGTGATGGCCAGAGGGTTTGGAGTGGAGCATCTCTCAGGGTGATGTGACCTCTGTTGTTGCCTGGATTTCCAGATCATGTGACAGAGAATCAACTGGATCATTTCAGCTCTCCAGGTTATCGGTTAGAAGAAACTGAAAACTTGGGAGCAAGGAGACCTCTCTGATGTAAAGAAAGACGAGTAGACTGGTTTATCCCTTCTGTGCAGTTAGTACATGAGACTACCCTGGTCCTTTTAGAGCCAGAGTTCTTTGGGGTTTTTGTTTGCTTTCCCCCATTAAAAAGCACTAGCATTTATTAGGGGAAGATGGGGTTCTCCTCAACTCGTGTTTTCCCTCTCTGTATTGTGGAAACTGAACCTCACTCTGAAAGTGAATACATCCATTTGAAAGGGATGATAGGTTACCAAGAGTGTCATTTAGTGAAACCCCTCTTTTTCTTGACCAAAAGAGACTTGTTTTCTTTGAAAAGCAGGAGTTCACTTTAATTTATATGAACACCTCACATCACTTCCATATAAGCCTACCTACCCTAATATGGGCTGGCCTGTCAAGTCTTGGGCAAGAATGGTGATAAGGTGCTATCAGGTCAGAACTCATGTTAGAGTAGCTGAAAGATTCAAGAGTTCTTATTTTGAACTTTTGCGTGTAGAATCATTACAAGATGTCTCTTAAATGCAGTTAGAGTGAGAGGAAAGCTGGAGCTGTGGGTGGGGAACATGTCAGAGGTGGAGCTGCGCAGGAAGTGGGACCAGTGCCTGCTGGATGTGGTAGATAGGTTCTGGTTTTGGATTAGGGATTGTTTTCTCACTTACCTTCTTTAAAAGAAGAATGTGGCCGTTAGCCTTTGGTTCTGGCATGGGATTAGGAATGGTTTATTCCAACTGTCAGCATGATTTCCATGTTCCATATCTTCTGCATGGAAAACATGTCAAAGGACAGGAGCAGTGACCACCTGACAACATCTCAGTGGGAGGAAAAAGAGAAATCATGTTTATTCCTCAGGAATACCGAAGTACCCTGGAGTAAGCTGTCATTCTTCTGTAACAATGTTATTAGTAATACTTTAAACTCCAGCACACTCTTTATGTATTTGAAACCAAGTCTGTTTCTTGTTTCGTATTTTCTCTCTGGAAATTGTAAGGAGGTGGTCTTAAATACATTAAACAAAAACAGTAAAAAAATGCAGTTAAAATTTGATGGCCTATCAGCTAGCTGACTCAATTCTTGGCACAATCAACAAGTGTCTTTGATTGTTTTTTCACCAGGGATAAGTCATCAGATATGTCAGAAGGGGTAAAAAAAAACATAGGTAGCTTGGTTGCATATGCCTTTTTTCAGAAGTAATATTTAAATTATGTAATAGTTGTTGTGGTGGCCCAGTCCGCCAGCTAGCACATTGCCCTTCCTGGCTGCCTCATTCAAAATTCTGGGCAGGCTGCAGTTCCCACAGGTAACCAACCACATGAAGGCAACTCTGGGGAATCAGTGGTGAGTAGTCACAGACTCGGAATCAAAAGGCACCGGCAGAGCAGGGTGACTCAAGCCTGTAATCCCAGCACTTTGGGAGGCTGAGGCAGGCGGATCATTTGAAGTCAGGAATTAAGACCAGCCTGACCAACATGGAGAAACCCCATCTCTACTGAAAATACAAAAATTACCCGGGCATGGTAGCAGACACCTGTAATCCCAGCTACTCAGGAGACTGAGGCAGGAGAATCACTTGAACCCAGGAGGTGGAGGTTGCAGTGAGCTGGGATCATGCCACTGCACTCCAGCCTGGGCAACAGAGCAAGACTCCATCTAAAAAAAAAAAAAAGGCACTGGGCATTTGCCTGATGAGGTGCCATTACCACTGCCACTGGTATCGTATCTCCTGCCGGGTACCAGGCCAGCTCTGGCAGAGGAGACATGAAAGAAATGGATTCAGTAATCTGGACTGGCTAGTGCTATATCTTACTTTCCAGACCCATTTGAGTTGCCCCGCGTCTGGGTGGGAAAGGTAAGAAATGCACAGCCTAGTCCTTGGGAGTATCTAGAAGAATCTAAAGGCATTGTCCAGAAGGTACAACTTTGGGGGCTGGGAGTAGGGGTTGACTGCGTGGCTACTAATCAGTCAGAATAGAGGCTGGTTACTATGCTTGAGAAGGGACCTATGGGCCCTTTAGGGTGCCCGTCCTTAGCCTGTTGGGTTAGTAAGAATCCTAGAGAATATGCTGGGCTACAGGATTAGGCAGTGGCTCAGGACACTATTTGCCAAATGGTAAGAATTTCAGTATTTTAACAAACTTTGAGGTCGTAAGAGTATGCTGGCTGATGTTAGCCCTTTGAAGTCTGAGACTCATGGATTCTTGAGTATCCATGGCAGCTTGTGCATAAGAAAGCTGTGCAGTTTATTCAGTTTTTTTCTGGGATAGGTAGAGTCGCAGAGAGACTGTGAGATGAGAATGCCTAATGTGAGGTGCAATTCGCTGGAACTAGTTGGAAGCTAGAATTTACACCCTCCACCTTTCCTGGGTACAGGGAATAGAGTGTGACCTCTCACTTGTACATGTCTGCCAGTTTTAGGGAGAAGTCTGCAAACTTGTGCAGGGGAGGTGGGAGCAAAGGGACTTTGTTGAGGTTTTGGCCAGCCAGATTATTGATAGAACATACGTCTTGGAGAATACAGCTAGGGCAGGATATTCTGCTTGGGAAAGTTATGGGAAAATGCAGAAGAAATGTTCAAGCCAACGTCTTTAGAGAACCTGGGAACCAATTTCATTCACTGATATCAAGGACTAGGAGCCTGGGAGTCCTGAAAGAGCATAAGAGAACAATCATGGAGGAAGGGAGGTCCAAAACCACTGTAGCAAACAGTACAAAGAACCTCTGGTGTCTTTTTCAGCCACTTGATGCTTAGGTGTATTGGATGTGTTTAAAGGTACTGGCCTCGAGCAGATACTGATTAATGTAGAGATAGTAGTGACAGTCTTTTTTTTTTTTTTTTTTTTTTTTTTTTTTTTTTTTTTTTTTTTTTTTTTTTTTTTTTTGAGACGGAGTCTCGCTCTGTCGCCCAGGCTGGAGTGCAGTGGCTGGATCTCAGCTCACTGCAACCTCCGCCTCCCAGGTTCAAGCCATTCTCCTGCCTCAGCCTCCGGAGTAGCTGGGACTACAGGCGCCAGCCACCTCACCCGGCTAGCTTTTTGTATTTTTTAGTAGAGACGGGGTTTCACCGTGTTAGCCAGGATGGTCTCGAACTCCTGACCTCGTGATCCACCCGTCTCGGCCTCCCAAAGTGCTGGGATTACAGGCTTGAGCCACCGCGCCCGGCCAGTAGTGACAGTCTTTATGTGGTTAAAATTTATGTAGAAAGTTAATTATATAGAAAATGAGACAAATCCTGTACCTGGAACTCTAATTTGTATCCTTAGGAAACGAGAAGGTATCATTGGTAATTATTCTAATGCTAGAACTGAAGGGGAAAGAGAATGTTTTGGATACCAAGCAGTAAAAAACTGAGCAGGGTAAGTCTGAGTCCATTAGAGAGCAAATTGGCTAACTGGGAGTGGGAGAGGTTCCATACATTGCTAAGTATTGCCAAACAGCAACAAAGATAGTATAGTTAATAGAAAACTGCAATCACAACCAAGATACTAGCATCAGCCTGGTGCCGTGGCTCACACCTACAATTCCAGTACTTTGGGAGGCTGAGGCATAAAGATCACTTGAGCCCAGGAGTTTGAGACCAGCCTGAGCAACATAGTGAGACCTCATCTCTACTAAAAAATTAGCTGGGCATGGTAGCACATGCCTTTAGTGCCAGCTACTTGGGAGGCTGAGGAGGGAGGATCCCTTGAGCCTGGGAGGTCGAGGCTGCAGTGAGCTGTGATCGTGCCTGGGCGACAGAGCAAGACCCTGTCTCTAAAAAAGGAAAAAAACAGTAAAAAATTAGTGTAATTGTTCTCGGGATGCTACAGTTTTGTGACCTTTTACAAGTTGCTGTCCCAGTCCATGACTCATACTGCATATGAAGATAGTACTTTTTTTGTTTTCTCCTGTGAATACTGTGAATGAGGTGCTATTTATGGATATTCTGGATTCTGTCAAAAATAGTAAACATCTGACTGGTTTCTATTTGATGGTATTTAACATGCTAAAAAAAATGAGTGTTAGGGCTAAAAGGGATTTACAGGATATCTCCTTCAAATCTCACATTTTATTTTTTATTTTTTGAGACTGAGTCTCGCTCTTTTGCCCAGGTTGGAGTGGAGTGACACGATCTCGACTCACTGCAACCTCCGCCTCCCAGATTCAAGAGATTCTCATGCCTCATCTACCTGAGTAGCTGGGATTACAGGCATACACCACCCAGATAATTTTTTTTTTTTTTTTTTGTATTTTTAGTAGACCTGGTGTTTCACCATGTTAGCAGGCTGTTCTCAAAACTCCTGTTCTCAAGTGATCCGCCAACCTCAGCCTCCCAAAGTGCTGGGATAAAAGGTGTGAGCCACCACTCCTGGCCAAATCTCGTATTTTATAGATGAGGAAAGCGAAATCCAAAGAGAGAAAATAACTTACCACTTACAGTCAGTAGAGGGACTAGCATCCAGGACACCTGCCGTTTAGTCATTTCTTTGCTCTACCAGAAATCTAAGTATTATAGTGAGTAATATTAGCTTGCAGTATTTAATAGTTAATCAATAAGTCTGAATCCTTGTCAGTTGCCACACTGGCTACCCAGAAAATTTCAGGCAGTTATATGCCTATGGCAGTTACATGAAGGTTCATTTCCTTCTTATACACTAAAAATAGTGTGAAACATGATTGAAAATACACTGTTTTAGTCTCTTGATTTTGTATCCACTTTCAACATTTTAATATGAAACCTTGACAGAGACTTTGCTGTAATTTTGGTCTTGAGGAGCAGGGGGACTCATCCAACTCACAGTACCCAGCAGTCTGAGATCTTCAGATAGGCATAAAGAAACAAGAAGTTATATAATTTTTGTTGAATGAGTATGGTGATGTTGTCTAATGATAAAAGCCTAAGAAAAACTGTTTGTGTACCAATTTAAACCATGAATGTACTGTAAATAGGTATTTTTTTTTTTTTTTACTTTGACACCACTGAAAGTCAACACTTAATTCTTGGACATGTGCAACGTAATGAAGCACAAATAGGTAGAGGCATGAGAACTGAATCGAAGAAGTCAAGCCTGAAGGAAAGCCAGAAAATGCGTGTGAGCTATCTCTTAAAAGAAAAAAGAAACAGGCCAGTTGTGGTGGCTTAAACCTGTAATCCCAGCACTTTGGGAGGCTGAGGTGGGTGGATCACCTGACATCAGGAGTTCGAGAGCAGCCTGGCCAACATGGTGAAACCC